>NC_132808.1:0-310416 GCF_048594095.1 Paramormyrops kingsleyae | reverse complement strand
TTCGACTCAGTGCGTGGCTGAAATCAGTTTTGGACTGTTTTTGTTTTGTATTATATGTCTGTGTAAGAGCAGGCTGCAATATAGACTGTTGAAATAAGGAAAACACACACACACTGATACCTTGAGCAACTGCTCATTACTCTGTTAATAGACAGTTGTCACAATTGGGAAGAAGAGGTGTGGTCTGTTCAATAACTTTTCAATTTAAGCTTATTGTACTTCAAATTATTTGCACATTGGACTATGCCAACAAATTAGTAGAATATACTTAAAATTATGAAGTGATATCATCAAACTTTTTTTTTTTAGTATATAATGCTTTAATATGTAAGTAGAAACTAAATCCGGGCTAACAGTGTACTGGAAGCACCACTTCCTTGTAGTTTTGCAACAATATCTGCACACATGTTTTTCCCATGACCTGGTGAAAAACCAGACCCACTGTTCTCAAGATTCTCAGTATCTAATACAGACTCATCACATAAAGTACATGGTGTCTCTGATGTATTGTCTTTGGAAGATAAATGTCTATTTTCATTCACAGTGCTTTCAGGGATGTACTGGGATGGATGACTAGTGTCTAAATGTTTTCTAAATCCAGAATAAGTGCTAAATTGTTTTATACATGTTTCTTGTCCACAAATTAACTTGAATTTTACAGAGGGATAAAAGGCATGCTCAAACCTTAAATGTGAAATTAGTGACTGATTAGATGTATATAATGCTTTGCATTTAAAACAAGATGGCATACTCAGCTGCTTTACAAATATTAATCATTCAGTAGTTTAGCGCGAAGCTCTTTTACTCTTGGGGACTCTCTTGTCTTGCCTACATCAATTTTGTAGATGGTTGTTTGAATGAAAGTGTAGAAGTTTAAGAGTGCATTGTCATATGTTAAATTAAAAAGCTCGTCGAAAGCACTAAGGGAACCAACCACCTGACAGGGGATGAGATTTTTGTCAAGGACTACATAAAAGTTGTCAATCTGGTCTTGGCTTCTTCCTACAGCAAGGAGGTATGGCTGCCGTCCTTCTCTTTGCTGAACATGTTCATCAATGCTGTTGCAAAACTATAAAGAAACAAGGAAGCATTACATGAATCAACTAGGCCTACTAAGAACATGGGATCTACAAAAACAGTTTACACACATCATTACCTTATGATACACAACAAGGCGATCAGCAGCATCAGCAGCACTGATTTTGGCAGCTCTCTTGCCTCCCGGTTGAGGTGGAAGGAGATGAACGAGCAAAAGCAGAGTGGCCAAGTTACTGTCCCATTCTGACAATAACAAAGATGAATTAATGAATTAGCCTTAACCCATCATATACATTTGTTGCTACACAGGTCTTATAACTAAAAATACTAAAATCTTTGTTTCTGATATAATAAGGTAATAGTATATGGAAATACAACTTACTGCAATGGTCTTCACCGATTGTCTGTTTTCCTGCTGATGAGATGAGGGAACGCACAGCAGGAGTTAAAGTCAAGCCCATGGCTTCCTCAATGATTCCTGGCTTGAATACAGTGTCCCACTTTTCCAGCAATTTATTAGCCGTTTCAGGATTGAAGAGGAGTCTGAAGTCTTGGTTAACCTTTAAAACACCAAAAACATGCATATCAGGACCATTGGTTAATTTCACATTATTATTTTCACATTATGCCAATCACTGGATAAACCTACCAGTCCTTTGGTGTCTAAAAACCGGGGAAATATTTTCAGAATATCCATGGTTTTATCTGGGTCATGGACAAGTCCATGTCTGTGATGGAACGTTTCCTTCATCTTAAAGAAGATCTGACCTTCTTCAGAGGTATGGCAAAGCAAGGCAATGGCCTCTCTCACTGCGTCTTCATCAAGGTGCTCTTCAGGGTTGATGGATCTCTTCAAGCAAGGTCCACCCAGGTCAGAGCTAGCTGCATCACCCTTAGCAGCACGATGAGATGTATTCCTCTGCACTGTCTTTAGTCGCCAGGCAAGGTAGCCAGTTCCGCTGTCAACATCATTGAAATGCTCCTGCACAATTAAGAAATAAAAGATTCACTTATCACTGTGATCACAGTAAAAGCAAAATACACAACAGAGTTCAAAAACAAGTACACTCACATAGCCTTTCTTTGAGTATGGATCTCGCAATGCTGGGAAAAGTATCACAATACCAAGGGCATACTGCTCTCTTTGGTTCCGTGTAGGAATCCGCCTTAAAATGATTGAAAGGATTTCAAAAGAAAGGTGTGTTTAGCCAGTATTTTTAAGATCAACAGCTGGTACATCCCAAATACTGCCTGACTGCATAATTATGCAAAGTATAGGGAATATTAAGGTTAAATTGAGATCAAATAACATAGGGGAAAAATAAATGGACTTACCCATGCATCTCTACCATGTGTCCAACCAGTATGTTGACAAGAACACGCCTTGTTTCACTTGTCAGAGTGTTTTTGGATCTGTAATCAGCAAGTACGGCATCGCCACCGGCTTTGTGGTTTAAGGCAGCAAGGACAACCTTCAAAACAACTCAAATACATGAGTCCTGAATTCAGTATTTAAATTCAGTAAAACTGATTAGATGTGATTAACAATATAGACTTTAAGTAACTTATACAAAGGTAGAGAGAGACCAATGTTTTAACTAAAGGGCACATGATATGACCGTATGGCAAAATATGACAATGCTAACAAATAGAGCAAGACAATGACATTTATGTTTTGATGCTGTAGGATTACAAAAAATGCAAATGCAATTGCAATGCAGAAATAAAATTAAAAACCTCTTTGGCGGCAGTTGCCGGATCTTCTAACTTTTTGGACCTCTTGGCCGGACGCTCTGGTGTTTGGTCTAAGTCACTTGATGAACGGCTAGATATGGACAAAGTATCAGTGCAGGAGCTGCTTCCTGGAGGTAACATCTCCAATTCTGGAAGGAAAAATAAGCATTCTAAGAGATGAGGATATGACAAAATAAAAGAGAAGAGAACCAAACCTACCAGTATTGTTGTCTCTGACTGTTAACATCATGTCAGGTTTTGCCTTAAGTAATTCATGCAAAATGTCCTCCTCAATCTCTGTGTCAGTGTCATCATAAATACGAAGAGCTGTCCCTGAAGGCAGTCCAAATTTATTGTGAACTAAAAATGAAGAATGAAAATTACTCCAAGCATGAAAAAAGCACTACAGCAAAGAACTCAAATCAGATATGAAACTTACCTTTATTTATGAAGTCCACATATGTAAATCCATCTTGAAGCTTGATGAATTTTTTGGAGTTCCAAAACTGAACTTTAACAAGCATGTCTTACACCTGAATGAGAAACAGTAAAAATCGCACAAAAGGAGCAAGTTTATTTTAAACTTGTGTTTAAAATAAATAATGTGTATGCACAACATTAAAAAACTCTTTAGAGCTTTGTGGATTCGTTTTGTGAAAAAGGTGAGGCTGATCTTGTAACAACGCGCCTTGTAGGAGCGTGCAGAAAGAAAAGCGGATAATGGCGACGTTATCTACATTAATGAATCGCGCTTACCGCGATTCACACCGACAGTCCTGTTTAATAATGTAGTATTTTTATTGCGTCATGTGATGATTACAGTCTATAGTTTATCAGCATTTGGAATGAACAATGGTATCGAAGATTTCTGTTTTAACTTATATTAAGTTATATAAACGGCTCTTGCACAGACGTTCGCAACCAGCACACAGGACTTCCAACCGGTCAGTCTGCCACTGTACCGAACCATGTCACGCTAAAAGGTTTTAAGTGTATGCCAGTTAAATGTATTACTCGTAACACATTCGTTAAAATGGAACCCCGGTTTTTACCCTGTTTTCATGTCTGCTTCAGCGGTGTTGGCTAGAGAAATGTACTTAGCCAAGCTATAAAAGAAGCCACGAAAACGTTCTAGATATAAAATAAAGACTCGTACAAGTACTGGAATTGTAATACTATTAATTAATGTTGGATTACTTGCGTCATTTAAGTTATGGTGAAAACGGGTCGAAAAAAATTCATGACAACATATATGAAGCTGATATAAAAATGAACAGTACGTGTTCTATATTTTAATACATTTACCTCGTGTGTTCTTCAGAATCGTAAAATGGCGCCAAAAAGAGAAATACGTTAACAATTAAGTATTTAAACTAGGAAGGTAATACTGTTAAAACAATTAACATGCATCAAATTTCACAACAAACTGTACATACTTATTCATGAAAGCAAAAACCAATCGACATATGAATTCTTTACCTCTGTAATTTCACAAGCCTCAGAACTTGTCTTGACTTGTCTGTCCCCGCCTCATGAATGGGAGGAGTTTCAATTAACTAATTCTAGCCAGTGTTTTCTGATTGGAACACTATAAAACAGGGGTCGGCAATTAAGTTTGGCCTCGGGCCAGATTTTTTCCAAGCCATTACATGGCGGGCCACAACCAAAACAATGGCTAATTTGTTGGATGTCTGGCCTGTTTGAAAGAAGTGTTTTAATTTTCACAATAATATGACGCCTATGTCCGTTGTTTGAGTGACAACTTGTGTTTTAGAGACTATTGGAATTTCAGCACCAGACGCTGTCCGCTGACGTCATTTGTTTTTGCATGTTGAGCGTTCGCTCTGCACCTCGCTGATGCGCTTATTCACCCTCGTATCCAGATATAACAAATAAGAATTTAGATCGATTGAAATATTTCTGTTCTGAAAAATGAGGTTTCCAAATAAAGAGCTTTTTTGAGACTGTCAGTCTGATTTTTTTAAAAATATCATTTATTTATTTTCATTCTCTAGTTCAAACCAGAGCATGTGAGCGGAGCGGAGCGGTGAGAATTTCCGCTCCTCGCTCACGAGGCTGTTGGCTCCGCCCGCTCCTCCGCTCGAATTAGCACTAAGCCGCTCCGCTCAACACCGCTCCTCGCTCCACTAAAATCGCTCCACGCTCGCTCCAATTTAAAAGAGGAACAAATAATCTGCATGCCTAACAAATGTCACCTTAAACCGAAGCCTTATGTCATAAAGAAATATGAGCAACGGCAACATTGCCAGTCAGAACAGAAAATATTTATTTTTAAGCAACCTATCGGCAACAACGGACAGGTTTGGAAATGGCATTCCACACAAAAATAGGCTTAAAAATAAAGGAATCAGTGGGTTTAATAGCCTAAAGAATATACAGACACGTTTTAAATTCCTCAATTTTTTTCTGTTGATGCAGCACGTCTCTAAAATAAAATTTTACGTTACGTGAAATGAAAAAAAATCTTATTAGACCTACTTTGAATGACAAAACGAATTTATTTGATTACCAATATTTACTTTATAGGCTTTTATACTTTAATTTACTTTATAGACTTGATATGCTACAACCATATAAAACTTGCACGCGTTTTGCTCTGGCTTCCGCTTGTTCGCGTAGCACACTCAAGTTTCTGAGAAAAGTGATTCCAAAGTGAATCTTTACTCACTGAAACAGTTTCACCACATTGTTGTTCTTGCTGTACATTCTTGTCATCTAAACGTTTGATAAGAATAGTACACTTGTATGATTTATCAGTTTTCTTTGTGAAATACTTTGCGAATTCCATCTCAGCCAATTTGTGTAACAGTCTTGATAATTGTACAGATGAATTCTGGGTAGATTTGGGCACGCCTCAGAATTGTAGTGTGAGCGGTATCGGAGCGAAATTGGAGCGAGACAAAATTGGAGCAACCGCTCCAGCCTTAATTAGAAAACCCGCTCCGCGCTCTGACCAAATTCCGCCCGCTCCGCTCCTCGCTCACGCTCCGCTCCGCTCACATGCTCTGGTTCAAACAATCTCACGGGCCAGATGTTTTTGCTTGCGGGCCACATGTGGCCCGGGGGCCGCTAATTGCCGACCTGTGCTATAAAACAACTCACTTACTGGTGACTTTTCAACTATATTGGTGTTAATAACATTTTAATGAACACTGGAATCAACTCCAGGCAACTCTGACATAGGTAACACTGGAAATTCAACGCTGGCAATTTTGCTGTGTATGGTTGTAGGCTTCCTCTGCTTCAAAGCCTGTACGGGGGTGATGTCTGCAGGATCCATCGTGTAGCCATCTTTTGTCACAAGCCTTCGCAGGAATCTCATCTGGTTTTTGAATATCTCACATTTCTTGGGAGTCCATTTTACTCCGTGGCTCTTATAACAATGTAAGACACTCCTCAGATCATTCAGATGGTCTTCAAATGTCTTTGAGTGGACCAGGTTTTCATCCAAGTATGGTAAGCATATTTCATCCCGCAACACCACTAAGCATTCTTCCATTGACCTCTGGAACTCTGCAGGTGCAGATGACAATCCAAAGGGGATTCTCACCCATTCATACAAGCCCCAGGGTGTGATACATGCAGTGAGATGGTGGCTTGACTCTTTCAAAAAGCCCTGGTGATAGGTCTTTCCTTAGTCGAGGACCGAAAACCAGGAACTTCCCTTTAAACCAGTGGTTCCCAAGCTGGGGGCCGCAGAGGTATTGCGGGGGGGGGGGGGGGGGGCACCAATGGAATAGCCTCAGGGGCAAAATAATCTCTTCACAGACTGCACGATTAAACAAATAAAGCAGCGCATCATTACAGTAACTAACAATATATAAACCACTACCATACGTGTACTATTAGAGCATTTATGTAATTTATTCAAACTTTATTTTACCCGGTAAATTAACTGAAAACCAATTCTCACTGCTTTACGTGATATTCGGGAGAAATAGCAGATAACGCATCGGAACTTCCTGGGATACAAACATCATACAAACGTCACGTTCTTCAGCCAATAAGGGCAAAGTTGTGTCGTCACGGAGGCAGTTCCAGTTTGTTCAACCGGCTGAGAGGTGCTGTACGATCTGTCTTAAGTCGTCTTGCTCTTGCAAGGTTTTTGTACCATGTGATATGGTGACGCGTGACAACGTTTTGCAGTGGCAGACAAAAAAATCTAACCATATAAAAAATGAGGTTTAAAATTTTCTACATGAAGTGCAGGGAGACTATCAATTAATGGGTATGATTTTGTGTTGTTTTGTGCTATAGTATAGGCTGAAACCTGCGGTTATCATTAAAAACAAAGTGCGGTAATCGTAAAACAAACTTTAATTTGTGTACGCCAATGAATATTAACAGGAATGTTAAATCTGCATTTGCATAATTTCAAACTTATGCTGGACTTTTATTTTTAATTGATTGCTCTTTTTTTCTCCCACAGTGGTGAAATTGCACCATTTGTATTTTGTAATTGCATTTGTTTCACTCAGTTAGAATAGGGAGTTGTATTTCAAATAAAGTTTGAATGTGAACATGTGTAGTTTGAATGGGGGGGCTGAATAATGTTCCTATCTAGAAAAGGGGGGCCCTGCAGAGAAGGTTTGGGAACCACTGCTTTAAACTATTTAACATGTCTTGTATGTGGGGTATTGGATGCCGATCAGGGATAGACTTTGCATTCAACTCCCTATAATCGCAGCACAGGCAGAGGTTTCCATCCTTTTTCCGCACACAAACAATTGGGCTGGAGTAGGGGGAATTTGATTTTCTTATCCACCCTCGATTCAAGAGGTCTTCCAGGTACTCTTACATCTTTATGAAGTGGCTTGCGGACTGATATATACTGTATGTGTCCGCTTCACAGGTGTGGGGTCACTAAGATGGATCTTGAGCTGTAGGGAGGGTATGGTTGATGGTTCTAACACCATGTTCATCTCGAGAGAAGGCTGTACATTCCTCCCTCAGAAGCTGTTTAACCTGTTGCTGTTTTGCTGAGGAGAGATGACTGAGAGGAACTGGGGGATCCCAACTACCTCCACCACCCTTCACTGTTCTGTTTGGTTGTTTCTTTTCCATACTTTCAATGGCTGATACTGCTTTTTCTTTAACCCTCTGGGGTCGAGTGCATTGTCGGCGACGCAGCGTACTTTTCGCGTCTATTTCCGTTTATATCGCGCTGAAAACTTAATATAGAATCATGAAAAAATGCTGGATAATAAATCTGTAATCTTTCTTCTTTTCAAAACGTCTATATTGTCGGAAGTATTAGAGTTTTTAAAATTAGGTTAAATCGGCAAAAAACACCCTGTTCTACATTCAGTCCCTCTGGCAACTGTGGCTGTGGACAGGGCTCAAAAAGTACATCCTGATGAGTCGGGAGTGGGCTTGTTCTTACGCTGCATTTTACTGTTTTTGTCTGACCCGCAGGAATAGTCATAAACTCCTTACCCACTTTCACCATGCTCTCTCCTACCCTGTCATCTTTAGTTTTCATCAGTATCAGAAATGCTTCAAAGAAGAATGCTGCACTGACAGCTTCAATAATAACACGTGGTGGCTCTACACCCTTCTCCAGCAGATGTTCTATCACATTGTAACCAATAATTGGTATTATTATTATAATAACTGTACGTGTCACCGTTGGCTGTGTTTTTATGGTTTTAACTTTTGTGGATGAGGAGGATGACCCCCAAACTGCTACTACTGTGGCCTCTGGAAGTGGCCGTGTTTCTGTTTTTATCCCTCTCACTTTGAGTTCTTTGCTGTTTTTTCTGAACTTTTGCTGCCATTCCCATTCAAGGCTGGCTGCCTCATTTGTCTTAGCAATCAAAACATCATCAGTTACTTTTGGACCATCCAGGTAGTTTTTGAGCTGGTATTTGGCACTATCACTAATTAGACCTGTCCGTACTGCTCTCAAAAATTTCTTCTGCACCAAGTCAGGATCTTTCCTTTGTGAGGACATTACTCACCCATATGACTTGTTTTAACATGTTATAGGTAGCTGATGGTCTTAGTATAAGCTAATGTCAATTTTTTGTACTGTTCATCTGTGCCTGGCTCTCTGGAGGAAGCTAAAAGTCTCTCTTTCAACTCTATTGCCCTGAACAGGAAGTTCTGTGGAGACTCATGACTTTCTTGGGTGTTATTTATCAACCGATGGTACAGATCGGTGGAACTGTCCTCTTTGTAATGCCCCTTTAAAATAGTCCGTAGTTGTAAAAGGGTGAGGTCTGTTTTAATCTCCACCATATCACAAAGGTTTAGGCCTGGACTAATTGCTCTGACTTTGCTTACTATGTACTTTTATAATGTTTCTGCTAGTGTTCCAAACTGCATTTTGCAATGTCTATACATTGATGTCAAATTACAAACTTAACATAAATCTGACATACAGTCAAACCTCCCTTATCCGGACCTCCGATATATGGGCACCTCCTTCTACTGGGCAGTTCTAGGCACGCCGTGGATGCTCAAATTAATTTTACACAACCAGCAGCTGTTGTTACGAGCCCCAGTCTATGGTTGGGGCATAACAGAGTGAAAGGGAAAGGGGACGTGGAGTAAGGGGAGGACAGGGTGCGATGGACAAGGGAATACACATGGACAAAGGGGTATTTTTAAATATTTTTCTGTTTTTATTGACATGCCACAGACACAGAACAAATAAACCCGGTGTAAAAGGACTCAGGAGTGGCTACAGCGAAAATAAACAAAACCCAGCTTCCGAACGCAACCCAAAGCTCCACTGGAGTCGCGGGGGGCCTGGAGCCTATCCCGGGAACAACGGGTGCAGGCAGGAACCAACCATGGGCGGGCGCCAACACACCGCAGAAACTCGGGATTTACATTTTACAACTTAACATCCAGGACTTTACTGTGCAAAAATAGGCAAGATGAGTTCTGCAATTACCTTAAAAGTATACTAGATCTTACACAAACAAAGCAAATGATACAAAAACAACAAAATTAAAAAGTTGCAAAACAGCATATTTTTAGACCTGCTATTTTCAGTGCATAAGTACATTCAGGTATTCACTCAAAACAAGTTTAAGTACTGAAGTACACGATTTGACGGCAGGCTAGAAGGAAGAAAAGTAAAGAAAGATGGGGGAGGATGGGCTGTGAATAGGCTCAAGTGTACAAAAAATATAAATAGTAATACATTACAAGTACTTAATGAATTTACAAAAAATCATAAAAAATTGGAAAATATACGATATAAAAACATAGATTACTTCAACAAGATGACCCAGTCCCCTCCCACCCCACCGCGATGTTATTGTCCATCTCGATGTTTCACTTTAGACATCATCATATATGAATTAGGAAGACATTGCCCAACCCTACTGCCCAGCAAAATACCTCAACTCTTAGATAAAATGAACTGTGACTATCAAATTAAACAATACAGTGAGCCCCCGTGGATTTTTCCCCCGACACATCACAGTTCTCTGCGTATGGCGTACCTTGCTTGTGGTCTGATTGTTGTGAGTAAACTTTTTGTGAACTTTTAGTTTTGTTTTAAGCCCTACGATTTAAGGCTTAAACTATAAAAAATGGTTATTGATATGGTCTTTCTATATTGCGGATTTTCGCTGATGGGTCTGGAACGTAACTTTTTGATCACTGTATATGATGATGCCTCCATCTCTTGATTGTCATGTGATCCCTGCAAAAGTGTGTCAGTTGATATAGTTAATATTCTTTTTTTGACAAACAAGTAATGTAGTCATGATGAAATAGACTGGTTTAAAATTAAGGTGACCAAATATTTTAAGGTTAACATCCCACAATGTAGGAAACTTACATTTAATAAAAACAAGCAAAGTGCAAAGGCATTACACATAGTGCAAACAGTAAACAAATAAGTAAAAATTATCTTGGCTTGTTCCCTCTAATCTTTCCATTTACAAAATCATTAGCAAGATCACCATTATGCTGTATCACACTCTCGCCACTACAGGCTATTTTTATACAGTACCAGTTAAATATAGAATAAATTATTTGTACTGTTCTGTATATTTTAGAATAATTATAACTTCAAAACTATAAAATAATATATGGAATTATGCATTGACCAAAAAGGTATTGCCTACAAAGTGGCTTCCTGGGATTCTTTTCCAGCTGTCCAGAGGGAATTCCCATATATATATGCTGAGCAATATATTTCCTTCACTCTTCGGTCAGACTCCTCCAAAGCGATTCATACCGTGTTTTGGTCAGGTGGCCAGGTCATGGGAGGCAACACTATCAGCCAGTCCCGGGAGCAATTGGGGTTAAGGGCCTTGCTCAAGGGTGCAATGGTGACATCACTCTGCTGACCACAGGACTTGAACCGGCAACCTTCCGGCACAGTCCCAACCTAGAGAGCTGCCCCCCAAATAAATTATTAGTTTTTGTTTATTACTTTTTAGATCCGTGCATAATTCTATACATGTCATTTTACAGATTTGATGTCTTTATTAAAAAATGTAGAGAATAGTACAAATACACCTTTCTATAGGTTGATGTGTCCAAACTTTTCACTGGTATAGTATTTTTAATTAAAAACAAACTTTTTAACATTATCTTAAAACAAAAAGTGCATGGAGTAGAAATAGTTTAGACAGGCAGACCGACAGAGTTTTATAAAGCTTCTCACACGCCATTTCAGTCATGGGGTTCCCTATCGCATTCAAGTTAGTATAAGCTAATTTCAATTTTCATAGTGCTAAGACCATCAGCTACCTATAACATGTTAAAACAAGTCATATGGGTGAGTAATGTCCTCACAAAGGAAAGACAACTCCAGTCTGTACATGCTCCAGTCTACAAATGCACTCTGTGACTATAGAGACTGAGAGAGGTGCCTGTATCAGAACCAAAGTAGCACATTTTCAAATTATTATCTCCTCTCTTCCATCTCCACCCCCCAATATATCCTCCCCAAGACACATTAGTTCACAAACATATTGTCACGGTTGCGGAGAGGCGAGCAGGGAAGCAGGGGAAAGGAGCCAGGAAGTCGGGTTGGACGGGGTTTATTCAAGGAAGACGGGACCGGGGAATCACAACAGGCAACATTACAATGACAAGTCTGGGGAAGACTGACTTAGACGAGGACTAAATACACAAGACAAGCTAGACTTAATAGGACACAGGCGATCACAATCAGGGCTGAACACGAGGTAACGAGGTGGGCGTGGCACACATTAGGATCGAACGGAGCAGGGTGTGACAGAACCCCCCCCCAAAGGCGCGCACACCTGGCGCGCCAGAGGAGAGGCGACGGACAAGACGAACCGGGAAAACAGGACCTGGAAAACAAAGCAGAACATCAACCAAAAACAGGGAACAGAACGGAGACGCAGAACAAGAACAAGGACGAGAAGAAGGACAAGACACGACACAGAACAGGGAAGGCAGACAGGCAGACAAGGAAGGGAGACACAGAAGGAGGGGAGAAAGGAGGAACAAAAGGGCCAGGAGTGAACGAAGGAGACAGAAAGGGACGAGGAGCAGAGACAGGCGGGACAAACGGAAAGGGAGGAGGAACAAGGGGAGCACGAGGGAGCCCAGGCGGGCGACGGGCAGCGGCCGGAGGGGCCGCAGGGGAGAGGGAGGAGGGAGCAGGAGGGCCCGGAGGCGACCGACATGGAGCCGGAGGAGGGACCGAGGACCGGCACCGAGGATCCAGGGGGGGACCCGCAGGGTACCGCCGACCCCGAGCTGGAGGACCCGCAGGCAGCCAGCGAGCCGCAGCCAGGGGCCGAACGGGCGAGCCAGGGGGCAGGGCGGGCGGGACCCAGGCCCGACGCCTATGTCCCCTTCCCTTACGGGACACCGACAGGCGAGGTCCTGTGGGGCGTTGGCCTTGCCGGGGTAATGGCGAGGGAGTCAGGGACGCGGGCAGGACTGGAGAGGCAGCCTCAGGCAGGGCCGCGGGCAGGACGGGAGAGGCGGCCTCAGGCAGGGCCGCGGGCAGGACGGGAGAGGCGGCCTCAGGCAGGGCCGCGGGCAGGACGGGAGAGGCGGCCTCAGGCAGGGCCGCGGGCAGGACGGGAGAGGCGGCCTCAGGCAGGGCCGCGGGCGTGTGGCCAGCAGGAGGCGCCTCAGTGGGCGCCTCGGGCGTCCGGTCAGCAGGGAGCGCCACAGCGGGTGCCGCCATCACACGGCCAGCAGGGGGCGCAACCGCAGCCACCTCAGGCAGTTCGGGTGCCGGCAAGACAGGCGAGACAGGCAGGTCAAGAGCCGGCAGGACGGGCGAGACAGGCAGTTCAGGTGCCGGCAGGACGGGCGAGACAGGCAGTTCAGGTGCCGGCAGGACGGGCGAGACAGGCAGTTCAGGTGCCGGCAGGACGGGCAAAACAGGAAGCGGGCACCTCCATCGTGCGGCCAGCAGGGGGCGCCTCGGCGGGCGCCGCCATCGTGCGGCCAGCAGGGGGCGCCTCGGCGGGCGCCGCCATCACGCAGCCAGCAGGGGGCGCCGCGGCGGGCGCCGCCATCACGCGGCCAGCAGGGGGCGCCGCAGCCTGAGTGGTGGCAGCTGCAGGGACTGCAGGCAGAGCAGGCGGGTCAGGCAGGACAGGTGGGTCAGGCGGTGCCGCTGGCAAAGTGGCGGAAGCTGCAGCAGGCGGTGCCACGGGTAGAGCGGCGGCAGCTGCAGCAGGCGGGACAAGCAGGACAGGCGGGACAAGCAGGACAGGCGGGTCAGGCTGGACAGGCGGGTCAGGCTGGACAGGCTGGACAGGCGGGTCAGGCTGGACAGGCGGGTCAGGCGGTGCTGCAGGCAGATCGGCGACGGCAGCAGGCAGCGCAGCCGCGGGCAGATCGCCGGAGGCAGCAGGCGGCGTGGCCGGCAGGTCCGGAGCAGGCGTTGCCGCGGGCATTAGGGAGCAGGCACCCAGGAAGAGCGTTGTCTCTCCCTCATGCTGCGCTCTGCGCGGCTTTCGCCGCTTCCTTCCGGAGCGGCGGGGGTGAGCGGCCGAAGCCGCTTCAAGCTCAGTCTTGCGCTGTTTGGTGGAGGTTGGAGCCCTTGCCGTCATGCTAGCGACGGGGAAGGAGGCAGGCGGTGAGTCGGGGGGCGGCTCCCAGGAGGCGTATCCCAGGGGGGACAGCCAGGCGGCCGCTCTCTCCCTCAGCTGCTGTAGGTGTCTTCCCACCTTCGCCTGCAGCTGCTCCTCACCAATCACGTCCCTCTGTCTCATGAGCCTCCAACATTTCTCCACTAACGGGTGGGCCACTGGATCCCCCTGAAGTTCCAGCATATTGGTCCAGTGGATCACCTCTTCGTCGGTCGAGAGGTCCCTCCCGACAGCGCTGAGCTTGGTTGGGAGACTTGTCATTCTGTCACGGTTGCGGAGAGGCGAGCAGGGAAGCAGGGGAAAGGAGCCAGGAAGTCGGGTTGGACGGGGTTTATTCGAGGAAGACGGGACCGGAGAATCACAACAGGCAACATTACAATGACAAGTCTGGGGAAGACTGACTCAGACGAGGACTAAATACACAAGACAAGCTAGACTTAATAGGACACAGGCGATCACAATCAGGGCTGAACACGAGGTAACGAGGTGGGCGTGGCACACATTAGGATCGAACGGAGCAGGGTGTGACACATATCATTATTATGATTATTATTATGTCCTTATTTGTTTGTTTATTGACTCATTGTTGATTTTACTCACCATCATTTGCTTTATGACATGACCCTTACCTTTGCATATAGGTGTCGTATGGTAAATACACTAGATTTAATTATATTTTATATTTAGTAATCCTCTTACTGTGGTTAATTGTGTGAATTTTTTCTCTCTCCCTATTTTTGCCCCCTTCACTGTCTCCCACTACTATGACTTACCCTGTTTCTGTGTTTGGTTGCATCATAATAAATAAATAAATAATAAAAACAATACCTATAATGGTAAAAATGCCAGGCCGATGAACAGTCGACTCCTAGTACCTACCAAGATTGCACATGGCTTGGGTGGATCCTGGCAAGGGCAAGATGAGCAATTGCCCAGGGCAGCTTTTTCTGAGGGGGTGCCGACTTATCAAACTGCCAGTGCCACCCCCCAGCAAGCTTCATCTCCGGTTCCCACAGGTATGCACCATCAGAGAACCGTATATCTTCCCCAGGTGGCCCTCGACCTGATGCTTTTACATCCACTCTAGAGCAATGCCAGGGTGCTTTTACTCTGCAGAGGGCGCTGCTTCCTGTGCTTTCATACTACAGAATAGGGCTGGCTTAGTATTAGCTTAGTATGGCTAAATTATTAATGAGGCTTTGTATCAGAGCATGTGAGCGCAGTGGAGCTCACGAGGCTGTTGGCTCCGCCCGCTTCTCCGTTCTAATTCCCACTAAGCCGCTCCGCTCAACACCGCTCCTCACTCCACTAAAATTTCCTCCCGCTCCAGTCAAATCGCTCCAATTTAAAAGAGGGACAAATAATCTGCATGCCTAACAAATGTCACCTTAAACCGAAGCCTTATATCATAAAGAAATATGAGCAACGGCAACATTAATTGCCACTGTAGCGTGTTTCGTTCTGCGTCGTGTACTTTTTGTTTATATATATATAGTTGTGCTTCAATGACAAAATGACACCAGGATGTAGTCAACACGTATACTTCTGCAGAGAAAACAATTGCTGTCTTCACAAGTCTTTATGACTACCACCCAACAAGATCCTACAAGAATACATGCTGTGGCAGATATTGTTTTGTACCGTGGCTGGGGAATTTATACTGTTGCCCTATACAACACCATCATGGCAAAAAGTTTAAATAAAGGCAGTACCCTGTCATGCTATGCAAATATACATCAGCACTATTGGTCTTCAGGACCTGCCAGACTTTTGACTGACATTTTACGATAGATTTTTTTACAGTGTACGCGAACAGGCGGAAGCAAGCAAAACCTGAGCAAGTTTTATATGGTTGTAGCATATCAAGTCTATAAAGTAAATTAAAGTATAAAAGCCTATAAAGTAAATATTGCTAATCAAATAAATTCGTTTTGTTATTCAAAGTAGGTCTAATAGGATTTTTTTAATTTCACGTAACGCTGTCAGTGAAATTTTATTTTGTAGAGACGCAGCAGCAGCATCAACAGAAAAAAATTGAGGAATTTAAAACGTGGATGCTTAGCCTGTATATTCTTTAGGCTATTAAGCCCACTGATTCCTTTATTGTTAAGCCTATTTTTGTGTGGAATGCCATTGCCAAACCTGTCCGTTGTTGCCTATATGTTGCTTAAAAATAAATATTTTCTGAGTGGCAATGTTACCATTGCTCATATTTCTTTATGATATAAGGCTTCGGTTTAAGGTGACATTTGTTAGGCATGCAGAATATTTGTCCCTCTTTTAAATTGGCACGAGCGTGAAGCGATATGACTGGAGCGGGAGGAAATTTTAGTGGAGTGAGGAGCGGTGTTGAGCGGAGCAGCTTAGTGGGAATTAGAACGGAGAAGCGGGCGGAGCCAACAGCCTCGTGAGCTCCACTCTGCTCACATGCTCTGATACAAAGCCTCATTAATAATTTAGCCATACTAAGCTGCTTATATTGTGGGCGTAAATAAATGTCCGTATAGCACAGAAAAGCAGGCGCACCACCAAATGTTGCGCCTGTCATCTGAAGCCCTAGTGATTATTGCGCATGCGCGATTTAATCGCGGTTTGATATCGCCCAGCCCTACTACAAAACCCATACTGCTGCTAGAACACATAATTGGAGGGGGGGAACTTACATTGTTACTCCACTTGTCACTCATTTTGTTTTTGTAAAATGGAGAGTCAGACAATCGTCCTGTGTGCAGAACTCCCAGTGTGAGATGAGCTGGCGGGAGAAAGTGCAGAGATGCTCTGCAGGGGCACAAAGAGAGGTTCAAACTGACAGAAACACACCTGGCACTGGAGTGAAGGCCAGTGCAAAAGCCAAAGGTAAATTAATCCTCCTCCTGGCTGAATCCATCCAGAAGAGTGGAAACGGAAGTGCGGTCCTGAACTCACCCTGGCAGGTCATGTCGGCCTGGCAGCTGTCCATGTGCTTCAGGACCTTCCTCATGTTGTAGCACTGGGGCTTAGTGCATGACCACTCCTCCTCATTGGCCTGTTTGCGCTGCTGGCACTCCTGGGCGTGCAGCAGAAGCAACAGCTGTGCCTGGATCAGCTCGAGCTTCTCTAAGTCATCCTAGAAGGCAGGTGGGGGACAGAACAACAATCTCAACAGCGTGGGTCACTGTGCCTTTAGCAGTCATCATAACAGCATTCAGATTCAGCCAAGTACGAGTAGAGGTACATTGAAATTAGGGCTGAGCGATATTAAATCACGCATGCGCAATAATCACTGGGGCTTCAGATGACAGGCGCAACATTTGGTGGTGCGCCAGCTTTTCTGTGCTATACGGACATTTATTTACGAGTGGAGCGGTGAGCCGCTCCTTGCTCACGAGGCTGTTGGCTCCGCCCAGTCCTTCGGTCTAATTCGCAGTAAGCCGCTCGGCTCAACACCGCTCCTCGCTCCACTAAAATTTCCTCCCGCTCCAGTCAAATCGCTCCAATTTAAAGGAGAGACAAATAATCTGCATGCCTAAGAAATGTCATCTTAAACCGAAGCCTTATATCATAAAGAAATATGAGCAATGGTAACATTGCCACTCAGAAAATATTTATTTTTATGCAACATATAGGCAACATTTTACAAAAAATCTATTGTAAAATGTCAGTCAAAAGTCTGGCAGGTCCTGATTCAACAACATCATGGTTAAAAGTTTAAACAAAGGCAGTACCCTGTCATGCTATGCAAATATACATCAGCACTATTGGTCTTCAGGACCTGCCAGACTTTTGACTGACATTTTACAATAGATTTTTTTTACAATGTGCGCGAACAGGCGGAAGCAAGCAAAATGTTGGGGAGTTTGTCCAGCCGGGGCGGGCGCATGCGCGAGGGTGGTAATAAAGCAGCAACTGTGAGTTAAGCATGGTCTCCGTGGTTCCTGAGTTTTAGGATATCACATATGGCAACGAGGGTAAAAGCCAGGGGTTGCTGTAAAGTTGCGCAGTGATAAGTGATTTGTGAAGTGAGACCGGCAAGTGGTACAGCGCTAGCGTCTGTTGGAAGCGGAGCGTAACCTTCGGTGTGGAATAATGGCTACCACAGTGGGCTCGGTGGCGCCGTTCGACAGTGAGCTGCAATCCTGGGAGGAATATTGTGAGATTTTGGATTACTTCCTTGTGGCGAATGATATTAAGGAGGAGGAGAAGAAGCGAGCGGTACTGTTGAGTTGCGTGGGCGCACAGACCTATGCCTTGATTAGAAACCTACTCAGTCCGGTCAAGCCAGGGGATCGTTCGTATGCTGAGTTGGTGGGATTGTTGAACAATCATTTTCACCCTAAGCCGAGTGAAATTGTGCAGCGGTGGAAGTTTAACACGCGGAATAGGAGACCGGAGGAAAGCGTGGGCGATTATGTAGCGGAGCTGAGGAAGCTTGCACAGGACTGTAACTTTGGAGATTCCCTGACGGTGATGCTGCGGGATCGTTTGGTGTGCGGAATAAGCGACGACAGGATACAGCGCAGATTGTTAGCAGAGGATTCGCTAACATTTGAAAAGGCACTGAAGTTTGCTCGAGCAATAGAGGCAGCTAACAGAGACATTGTGGACTTGAAAAGCATGACGGAACAGTCGCGATTCGCTAAAGGATTAGGAGCGGTGAACAAGATGGAGGACAGCGGCTCGACGTCACAACAGGTTGTCAGGAAGTGCTACAGATGTGGAGGGCTAAATCATGTCGCCGGGGACTGCAGGTTTGTTTCGGAAACATGCCACAACTGTGGAAAGGTGGGACACATAAAAAGGGTCTGCCGAATGAAAATGGAACAAAAAGGAGGGCGTGGCAGACAAGGCAAACAAGCCCATTTCTTGGAAGTGGAGCAGGAACTGGAGAGACTGTTGAAGGAGGAGATCATCCAACCAGTGAAATTCTCAGAGTGGGCCGCACCCATCGTACCCATACTAAAGCCAGACTCCAGCGCCAGAATTTGTGGTGACTACAAGCTGACTGTTAACAAGGTGTCGCCTGTAGAACAATACCCCATTCCACGAATGGAGGACATGATAGCGGGGCTGGCGGGAGGAGAAAAATACACTAAGTTAGATATGAGTCACGCATATCAACAGGTTGTGCTTGATGCTGAATCTAGAAAGTATGTCACAGTGAACACACACAGGGGTTTGTTTACATACACCAGGTTGCCATTTGGTGTGAGTTCAAGTCCTGCCATTTTTCAGCGCACCATGGAGAGTGTGTTGCAAGGCCTGACTAATGTCGCAGTGTATCTGGATGACATCATCTTGACAGGAAAGAATGACAAAGAACATCTTCAAACACTGGATGGAGTGCTGCAGCGCTTGGAGGAGGCGGGCCTGCGCTTGAAAAGGAGCAAATGTCAATTCATGGAGAAGGAAGTGACATTTTTAGGACATCGGGTGGATAAGACCGGTTTACATCCAGTGCCAGCGAAAGTGAAAGCAGTGCAGGAGGCGCCATCCCCAAAATCAGTGACCGAGCTGAAAGCTTATTTGGGGTTGTTGAACTTCTATAATAAGTTCTTGCCAAGTTTGTCCACACTGTTGGCCCCACTGCACAAGCTTCTGAGAAAGGGGGAACCATGGTGTTGGGGACCAGCACAGGAGAAGGTTTTCTGCAAATCAAAAGAGCTGTTGCAGTCAAGCACTGTATTGGTACATTATGATGAGCAAAAAGATTTAATTCTTTCGTGCGATGCCTCCCCTTATGGAGTAGGAGCAGTATTAGCTCACCGCATGCCAGGTGGTCAGGAAAAACCCATTGGATTTGCATCACGTACCCTGAATGCAGCAGAAAAGAACTACTCACAGCTGGATAAAGAAGGATTGGCTGTGATATTTGGTGTACGGTATTTCCATAAGTACCTGTACGGCAGAAAGTTCATGATTATCACGGATCATAAGCCATTGATAAGTTTGTTCCATGAGTTGAAGGCCGTCCCTCAGATGGCGTCACAGAGGATCATGCGATGGGCGGTGTTATTAAGAGCCTATGAGTATGTCATTAAATACAGAGAAGGCAAAAATAACAGTAATGCTGATGGTCTGAGTCGTCTCCCTCTTCCAAGGAAACTCGCTAAAGAGGTGGCAGCTGAGGACCAAGTGTTAATTGTTTTCTGTGCAGATATGTAATATTGTTTTATGCGCGCACTCACTTTTCGCGCGCACGCGCTTCTCTTTTTGAAACATGCCATGACGGTGAGAGGTGCAGAAAGGAGGAGAAAAAAAAGACCTTTGTGTTAATTGTTTTCTGTGCAGAAGTATACATGTTGACTACATCCTGGTGTCGTTTCGTCATTGAAGCACAACTACAGTATATATATACACTCACCTAAAGGATTATTAGGAACACCTGTTCAATTTCTCATTAATGCAATTATCTAATCAACCAATCACATGGCAGTTGCTTCAATGCATTTAGGGGTGTGGTCCTGATCAAGGCAATCTCCTGAACTCCAAACTGAATGTCAGAATGGGAAAGAAAGGTGATTTAAGCAATTTTGAGCGTGGCATGGTTGTTGGTGCCAGACGGGCCGGTCTGAGTATTTCACAATCTGCTCAGTTACTGGGATTTTCACGCACAACCATTTCTAGGGTTTACAAAGAATGTTGTGCAAAGGGAAAAACATCCAGTATGCGGCAGTCCTGTGGGCGAAAATGCCTTGTTGATGCTAGAGGTCAGAGGAGAATGGGACAACTGATTCAAGCTGATAGAAGAGCAACTTTGACTGAAATAACCACTCGTTACAACCGAGGTATGCAGCAAAGCATTTGTGAAGCCACAACACGCACAACCTTGAGGCAGATGGGCTACAACAACAGAAGACCCCACCGGGTACTACTCATCTCCACTACAAATAGGAAAAAGAGGCTACAATTTGCACAAGCTCACCAAAATTGGACAGTTGAAGACTGGAAAAATGTTGCTTGGTCTGATGAGTCTTGATTTCTGTTGAGACATTTAAATGGTAGAGTCAGAATTTGGCGTAAACAGAATGAGAACATGGATCCATCATGCCTTGTTACCACTGTGCAGGCTGGTGGTGGTGGTGTAATGGTGTGGGGGATGTTTTCTTGGCACACTTTAGGCCGAATTGGGCATCGTTTAAATGCCACGGCCTACCTGAGCATTGTTTCTGACCATGTCCATCCCTTTATGACCACCATGTACCCATCCTCTGATGGCTACTTCCAGCAGGATAATGCACCATGCCATAAAGCTCGAATCATTTCAAATTGGTTTCTTGAACATGACAATGAGTTCACTGTACTACAATGGCCCCCACAGTCACCAGATCTCAACCCAATAGAGCATCTTTGGGATGTGGTGGAACGGGAGTTTCGTGCCCTGGATGTGCATCTCACAAATCTCCATCAACTGCAAGATGCTATCCTATCAATATGGGCCTACATTTCTAAAGAATGCTTTCAGCACCTTGTTGAATCAATGCCACGTAGAATTAAGGCAGTTCTGAAGGCGAAAGGGGGTCAAACACCGTATTAGTATGGTGTTCCTAATAATCCTTTAGGTGAGTGTATATATAAACAAAAACTACACAACGCAGAACGAAGCACGCTACAAAGTGGTGCCGTGACTCGGATGAACTGGTTAGCTGACTGCAGACCGCCGAGGGAGTGCTGGCTGTGCTTCGCAGAGATAACGCTGATTTGCAGATCATCTGGAGAACTGGTTTGGGTCTTCCTTAGACACACGAACCTACGTCTCATTCCTGATTGTTATTAGGAATTTTGGATTGTATGTATCTGTTGCGATTATTTTTTTCTTTTTTTTTCCTCTTATCTTAAGCACTTGTATTGACAGCTTTCTTTTAATTATCATTGTTATTTGGTTGCTGTTTATAAAGATGCATGCAGGTAATGGTAAGGACGAATTTATTGGGGCTGCTGGTTTTGGCAGGGGGACTTTTATTTCAACACCCAAAGTTGAATCTGCTAAAGTGGATGCTACGTTTGCTAGCCCTACATTAGATGGTACCGGGCAGGGTAGGCCTGTTAATATGTTTAGAGGGGCCATTCCCAAGCTATCCTCATCCAGTATCGATAAAATTCAGGAATGTACTTTAGCTACATGTAGTGTTTCACCTGTCGGTCTTACTGAACTCGTACAGCAGATTGGTTCCGTGATTGGTGCATCTATCTGTGCAAGCCTACTGGATGGATCAGTTGCAAACGTAGCATCCCGAGCATTCCCTGAACAGACTACTCCTGTATCAGGCTTAGATCCATTGGGCACTACTATCATTGATGCGTCTAAACTAAATTTGGTGTTAAAGTCAGAGGTTAATGTGACACCTTATTTTCAGGGGGACAGCGCTGACAAGTGCTCCATTATTGAATGGGAGGAATTAATGAGAGCTTACCTACAGTAGCTTGTAGTGGAAAATTACCACCAAGCATGATGTCTGATGGTGAAGTTAGGCTGCAAAATAAGGTTGCTATGATAGAAGAAACAGATGCAAGAGACTGGGGAGGGGTTTTAGACCTTACCCATGTTAAGCTAGACAAGAGATGAATTTTTATTCTATATATGGTAAATATAAGATGCTTGTGCTAGACGAAAAGCTTGTCCTGAGCATAGAATGTGCAAAAGCAGACATGGGTCTTCCGGTTGTGGTTGCAGAGAAAGGTCATTTGTCTGTCAGTATAAAATGAAAGCAACTGCGTCTGCTATTTGGAGAACTTCTCAGAACTGTCTGTGGAGAGTCTCCCCGAGCTCGCATAGAAAGATATCTCAATAAATGAAACCAAGCTAAACCATTGGACTCATCTGTTACTTCCTACCTCCAAATTTCCATAACAAGCTAAAAGAGAGCTTTCCAGCTCTGAGATGATTGAGGAAGTTGTAAATAGACTTATGGGTCGTGCCAGAGAAATTACAAAAGTGTGGATGCGTAATAATCCAAAAATAGCAGATGTCACAGCCGTTTTTGCCATTTTGAGACATCATTTTGCAGATTCGGTTAGTTCAGGTTTACCTCTTGCAGATTTTTATGCAACTAAACCACGTCCTTACGAGAGTTCGCTAGATTACTGGCTTAGATTAAATCAGGCTGCAGAAATAACTGAGCAAACTCTCAAAAGTGAAGGAAGGTCTATGGGAGATCAGAGTATGGAATTAGCGGTCATGTTCATTCAGAATTGTCCGGACAGAGAACTCGCTCTGGTGTTCAAAAGTAAACCTGTTCGCTCTTGGACGGCCAGTGAGATGCAGGAGTGTTTGGATGAATTTTTGAGAGAGTGTAAAGCGAAAGGGAGTCGACTGAAACAACATACAGTGGCTGTTGCAGTGGAACTGGACCCTTCTGCGAGTACAGATGTACAGTCTGATGTGGTAGTATCTGGTAGTGATTGTAAGCAAAAGCAACCAGGGGATTCTACACTTGATAGGGTTTTGGACCTCTTGGAGAAAACTCTCATGAATCACTCTCAGTCGGTGCGTGATGCACCCCCTAGATTTTCACCTAAGCACTCCAACAAATGCCGAGTTTGTGATAGCTCTGAGCACACGACCAACATTCACTGCAGAATGCACAAGCTCTGTTTTAAGTGTTTCTCTCCTGAACATGTTAGTAGCAATTGTAATTCCATGCTGCACAGAGTAAAACCTGACTATGCGCAGAAAGAACAGTTTCAGGGAAACTGAAGTGCCTCAAGTTGAAGGAGGGCAATGCGGGGCAAGTTAATTTACCCTCCCCTGACGATATTGAGTCTGTCTATTCACACTGTTGCAATATAGCTCCAGTGGGTAAGATAGTAATGTTTCAGAACTCCTTAAAAGCGGGTCAAAGTGAAAGTCTGTTTTACACGCCTGTACTGGTGCAGAATAAAGTTGAGTTGCAGGGTATGTTAGACAGTGGGTCAATGGCTACTACTCTGTGTGCAGATGTGATTCCCCAGTTGAAAGGGGCATGAGTGTTCTGTGATGACCATTTGACCCCATCGGAAGTGGTATTAGTAGGATGTGGAGGTAAACAGACTAGTCCGGTGGGTGAATGTACTCTGAAAATCGAGCTGTTCGGATTTAATTTTGAGGTTCCTGTCCTAGTGGTGGAGGGTCAGGTAGATCAATTCGTTATTGGTACTAATGTTTTAAAACCGTTGATCAGACAGTTTAAAACCAATGAAAGCTATTGGAGTGTTTTGAACAAACCTGATGGGATGTGTCAGGAAGAACATAGCCACTTTCTGCGGATATTATCCAATTTAGAGAGATGGAGAGGGGAAACCATCCCAGACAAAGTGGGTACAGTTAAGCTGAAGAGGGCGGTCACACTTAAACCTTTGAGTGAACATCTGGTTTGGGCCCGATTACCACCAGGAATCCAACTCTCTGCAGGTAGTACGGTTGTTGTTGAGCCTGGTAAAGCTCGTTGTGTGTTTCGTAACGTACTGGTAGGCAGAGTTGTTTCACCTCTTTGGGGAGACGGATGGCTCCCAGTAAAACTTATAAACCCCACCCCCTCGGAAATCACACTCCGTCGAAATGCTAAAATAGCTGATGTCTACCCGTGTATCGCATTGGAAGATTTTGATGTGCTTAAGGAGCAAGAAATTTCCCAAAATGTTGGAAAGCTGCTTTCTCACAGGCCAGATAATAGTCTGTCAGCAGCAAGCGCCGCAAGTGGGTTTGGAACTTCCAGGGAGAGCAGGTTGATGAGTTTGGGTTTGCAGAATATAGATGTTGCTAACTGTCAGGTGAGTCCTTTCTGGAAAGATAAGCTTGTTGATTTAATTGAGCAATATGATAGTGTGTTTTCCAGACATAGCTTGGACTGTGGAGAGGCAAGTGGATTTTGTCATAGAATACGCCTTACTGATGACAAACCTTTTCGACTTCCCTATCGTCGAATTTCCCCGGCTCATTATCAGAAATTGAAGGAGACGCTAGATGATATGGAGGAGAAGGAGATAATACGCAAGTCGAGCAGCGAGTATGCATCACCCCTAGTGTTGGTGTGGAAAAAGAACGGCGATTTACGCATCTGTACTGATTTTAGATGGTTGAATGCTCGCACAGTAAAGGATGCTCATCCGCTGCCGCACCAGGCAGATGTCCTTGCTGCACTTGGGGGCAATGCCTATTTTAGCACTATGGATCTGACTTCGGGGTATTATAACATCCCCTTACATGAGGAGGACAAATAGTATACAGCTTTTTCGTCCCCCTTGGGTTTTCATGAGTATAGTCGTCTACCACAGGGACTGTGTAACAGTCCAGCAACCTTTATGAGGATGATGTTAACGGTGTTTGGTGATCAGAATTTCATGAGTCTTCTCTGTTATTTGGATGATTTGTTAGTCTTTGGTAAGACAGCGGAGGAAAGCTTGCAGAGGCTTGAGATGGTGTTTCAGCATCTCAAGCAGCATAACTTAAAACTTTCTCCATCTAAATGTCAGTTTTTAGGGCACATCATCAGTGTGGAGGGTGTGGCTACTGATCCGGCAAAAGTAGAGGCCATTTTGAATGTACACGAACAAGATTTGATGGAGTCAGATGGAGTCACCCCTTCAGCGACGAAAATAAGGTCTTTTCTAGGCATGGTAGTATATTACCAACATTTTATTGAGCATTGTTCCACTATAGCAAGACCGCTATTCCAGTTGACCACTGGTCAGAAGAGGCCGCGCAGGGGTAAGGGTGTGAAGAGAACTGTGGTAGCTCGTGAACTCACTCCATCGGATTGGATTGTTGAATGTAGAGAGGCTCTAGGGCACCTGAAGGAGGCGCTGGCTAATCAAGTTCTATTAGCTCATCCAGATTTTACAAAACACTTTTTGCTCTCTGTTGATGCTTCTACTAGTGGTTTGGGAGCTGTGCTCTCTCAACTGCAGGATGGTTGTACTACCGCTAGGCCTATTGCATTTGCCAGCAAGTCTCTTAATCATGCTCAGTCCAAGTATCCAGCACATAGACTAGAATTTCTGGCTATGAAGTGGGCTATTCATGATAAGTTCAGTCATTGGTTGCGGGGTCACCGGTTCACTGTGTGGACCGACAACAATCCACTAAAGTACATCCTCACAAAGCCGAAGTTGGATGCATGTGAACAGCGGTGGGTGGCAAAGTTGGCATCGTTTGATTTTGACATTCAGTACATTCGCGGACCAAAGAATGTAGTGGCTGATGCTTTAAGCAGGGAACCCTTTGTCACACCTAAAGTCATCAACAAGCTGACTCGGGTCCCATATGACAAGTTGTTACATGAGGCAAAGGCTGTGGATGTAGATATTGTGCAGGACATGTTCCGGTTGACGTGTGAGTCACCAGTGGGACAGGAAGAGGATTCATCTTTGGAAGGTGGTCAGAGTGCAATTAAGATGGATCAGGCTAGTTCTCTGGGGAAGATGCCACGGGAAGATGTGCAAGCCGTGTTAAAGTCGCATTGTCAGTGGGAGGAGGGCGCTTTAACGAGAGCAGTTTCGCACGTACAACATCTGCACAACCTTGTAGCTGCGGGCTGTAATCCGCTTCCTGTCTTCTCCCATGAGGAGTTACTGGAAAAGCAGAGTCAGGATTGTGTCATTACTAGAGTCCATTACTTTGTTAGTCGAAAAAGACGTCCGTCTAGACGGGAAAGAGCTCATGAGTCTATGGAAGTTTTAAGAAGTTTGAGGCAGTGGGATAGGTTTGATGTGAAACTGGGCATACTGTATCGAGTTTCTAAACATCCACAGACTAAGAAAAAAAAATTTCAATATGTAGTCCCGCTATCACTGAAAAATTCTGTCTTGAAGGGAGTACACGATGAGGCTGGACACCAGGGGCAACAGCGCACGCTGTGGCTGTGCAGGCAGAGGTTTTATTGGAGTTCTATGGAGAAGGATGTACGTGAGTATGTCACACACTGCAAGCGATGCATTTTGGGTATGGCTCCAGAACCCGACGCTAGGGCACCGCTTGTTTCTGTTGTGACCACCGCACCTTTAGAGTTAGTGTGTATAGATTTTTGGTCGGCAGAGGATGGACACAATAATTCCGTTGATGTTCTGGTAGTCACCGATCATTTCACCAAATTAGCTTGTGCATTCCCCTGTCCGAATCAGTCCGCAAAAACAGTTGCGCGTGTACTGTGGAATAATTTCTTTTGTATATATGGGTTTCCAAATCGCATACACTCTGATCAAGGTGCAAACTTTGAGAGTTCATTGATTGCAGAATTGCTACAGCTGGCTGGGGTTAGCAAGTCGCACACCACACCGTACCACCCGATGGGAAATGGGCAAGCAGAACGGTTTAATCGCACCCTGGGTAATATGATTTGTGCACTTGAGCCAAAGTCCAAGGTGAAGTGGCCACAATTGATTAACACACTGACATTTGTCTATAATTGCACAGCTCATGAGACAACTGGTTATGCACCCTTTTTTTTGATGTTCGGTCGCAAACCAAGATTACCTATTGATGTCATGTTTGGAAGTGTACTTTTAGATGATGTGACAGTGGATGTGGATAAATATGTCCAGTCTCTTGGGAGAGATCTGAAGGAAGCTCTGTCACTGGCGCAAGAGCATGCTACGAAGCAGCGAACCAAGCAGGCCGATAAGTATAATCAGGGGTGTAAAGGTCATTCCTTGGAGTTAGGAGACAGGGTTCTTCTGGCAAATAAGGGAGAAAGGGGTAAGAGAAAGCTGGCTGATCGGTGGGAGAGTACTGTATATGTGGTACTAAGCAAAAATGACTCCTTGAATACTTACCGGATTCGCAATCCCAGCACGGATAGATCTAGAATTGTACATCGGAATCTGTTGATGCCTGTTAACTTTTTACCTATACCGTCTTGGGGAGATTGTGAGACTTCTGAGGACTTTTATGATTTTAGTTCAATTCATGACATTTCCTCTGAGGCTGATGTGTGTGAAAGTGTTGACAGAACTGTGAGGTGGGTCTCTGACCTAGATGGATCTGCTGACGTATCGCATGATCAGGGCGAGATATCATTGCAGAAAAACAGTGGTGCAGATTTGTTAGAGGAGGAACAAGATGATGCTGATTGCAACTTTCAGATACTTGTCAGCCTTTCTGTAACATTAGTGTTGGGCACCCTGATGCTGTTAGCGATAGCTGTGTGGCTGTTACTGTTGTGCCATCAAAAGGTTCTCAGTTATCTGAGAAGCTGTCTCCTGAAGTTGTTGTGCCCACGTGTTCATCTGTATCCGCAGGAGGTGGATTGACTACGAGGTTAGGCAGAATTGTTAGACCTGTGAATAGACTGATTCAAGTAATGTCTTCGCGGGGTCTTAAGACCTCGCTCAACGTACATTAGTTTTTTTTAAGTATTCAGTTGAATTTATGGGACGCAACACATTTGTCATTTTAGTTAACTGGATACTTTGTTGTGTGAAGTTTGGTTTGATGATTGCACTTAGTATACGGTGTGCAGTGAATATGTGGTCTTGGGCATAACTGTGTACTGGGCACGGTTACCTGTAGTCAAATTAAGGACTAGCTACCCTTGGTTTGTCTTAATCCTTCATGGGATAGCATCATAGCTGGGGAATCTTTATTGGTTTCAATTGAAAGGCTACATTTCTGTGATTGACCAAACTGCAGTTTTTTTTTTTAGGAGTGTCTTGTTTTGGAATTTTATAATCTAGTGTAATCCAGTGGGGGAGGATGTACCAGAGTGTTTTGGATACACTAGATTTGTTTTTAAGACTGTTTAAAATATAATTTTGGGACTTTTATTTTATTATTATTTTCTATGATTTATTACGGGACTCCTGATGGATCACGTCACACTTGGCATGTAGAGCGGATTATCGGGGAGTACAGGTGGGGGGGTGTGTGTGAATTTTGATTGTATATTTATTTGTTTGTTTTTTTTCCATAAGAACATGTTTTGTTGTTATTTTGGTAAAGTAGAAGATGTCTGTGTTCTTTTTGTCACTTAATGTTTAATGTGAGTAGTAATTATTTTTGAGGTTTTTCTAAAAATCTCTCCCCCGTCTGTTATGGAATAATCCGCGCCCTTGGTTTAGTGGAGTGGAATTCCTGTTTCGCTCTCTTTTTGAAACATGCCATGACGGTGAGAGGTATGTGTAATCTGCGCGTGATATAAGTTAATTAACTGTGTATGTGTGACATTTATTATGGTTGACCGGGTGTTTGAGTTTTCCCTAATATGAGATATCTTGTTACATAGGTGCAGAAAGGAGGAGAAAAAAAAGACCTTTGTGTTAATTGTTTTCTGTGCAGGTATGTAATATTGTTTTATGCGCGCACTCACTTTTCGCGCGCGCGCGCTTCTCTTTTTGAAACATGCCATGATGGTGAGAGGTGCAGAAAGGAGGAGAAAAAAAAGACCTTTGTGTTAATTGTTTTCTGTGCAGAAGTATACGTGTTGACTACATCCTGGTGTCGTTTCGTCATTGAAGCACAACTATATATATATATATAAACAAAAACTACACAACGCAGAACGAAACACGCTAAAGTGGCAATGTTGCCATTGCTCATATTTCTTTATGATATAAGGCTTCGGTTTAAGGTGACATTTGTTAGGCATGCAGATTATTTGTCCCTCTTTTAAATTGGAGCGATTTGACTGCAGCGGGAGGAATTTTTAGTGGAGCGAGGAGCGGTGTTGAGCTGAGCGGCTTACTGCGAATTAGAGCGAAGGAGCGGGCGGAGCCAACAGCCTCGTGAACAAGGAGCGGAAATTCTCACCGCTCCACTCGTAAATAAATGTCCGTATAGCACAGAAAAGCTGGCGCACCGCCAAATGTTGCGCCTGTCATCTGAAGCCCCAGTGATTATTGCGCATGCGCGATTTAATCGCGATTTGATATCGCCCAGCCCTAATTGAAATGCTTCTCTTTGCCTCCCCCATCTTACTCTCCATCAAACACAAAGACACATATGCAGGTGAGAGCAAGCTTGGGAGTCACAGCACAGGGTCAGCTCATTTCTGAATCGCCACTCAAAGCCCTTTCAATTGAGTCCCCATCTGAATGCATTCAAGGTTCTGACACTTATGTTACAGGCCGCAATGCATGATGATCTAAGTCGACCGATATAGGGTACAGCTACATTTTGGTAGTGCACTCCATAGTGGACGATTTGTAGCTGAGAATTTGAACAGCACTCCAAAATGGCTGACTCACAATACAGTGGATAAGTGGATATTTTGAACACAGCCTAAGACCCGGACACAAAGCGGGGTTGTTTGGTTTTGGCTTTGGGGTTATGGACGACTCATGTACCAGAGTGTATATTTGCAGAGTATCCCAGCTGCTTATCACCAATAAACATTTCTGTTGTTTAATCAACCTTTGTCGGCATTACAGTATTGTATGACTGGCTTCCATACCATGTAACATTGTACAAACATGTAGAATGTATTGACATGTTCCTGTATGCTGGAATCATAATAAGGGTTCTTCCTCTACCCCATCCAGAAGATGGTGGCGTGGTAGGCCACAGTGGCCACAACAGGTCCTAAATGTGGTGCAATATTTGTACAATTGGAATATATATCACATCATTTTACATTTTTATGTTTTACATAACAACTTGTAAATATGTCTGCAACTAACAGAATTTATTCAATTAAATTGAAAATCAATGCCAAACACCCACATATCAACACACTGGAGCAACTGCACTGCTTTGGCATTCTTCAGTCCTACACCGCAAGACCTTGATATCGCCTGGGAAAGGCGACCAGCCAGAAGCTCATCAAAGGCAGTGCGCTAGGAAGGAGAAGCACAGCAAGCAAGCCAGTATCCATGCTAGGCTCAAGGCCCAGACACACCAGCTGCAGGTTGTGTACGTCACTGATGTGGAACATTTTGATTTTCATTTCGGCGCCCATGTTAACATCCAAACTGCCTGAGTGAGATTTGCGTCTCAGGCACAGTTCATGCCTAAAAATGGTGCATATCAAGGTCTGAGATATATTACATGAGTGCAGCAGACATGGGCAAGGGTAAAGACCTGAGTGACTTTGACAAGGGTCAAATCATTACAGCCAGATACCTGGGTCAGAGCATCTCCCATACAGCAAGGCTTGTGTGGTGCTCATAGTCAGCCGTGGTGAGTAACCTACCGACAGCACATGGCACTGGTCCATGGCATGGGTGGATCCTAGCAAGGGCAAGATGGGCAATTGCCCAGGCCAGCATCTTTTGAGGGGGCTCCAGTGCCACGAATGGTATCACCCCCCTCCCCCAACAAGCTTCACCCACACTTCCCACCCCCCACCCCGATGTACACCGTTATCATTAATATATGCACCAAGGAAGACAGCAGGCCAGCCTGGGCCCTAGCTGACCACAGGGGTGGCTCACGGGTGAGAATGACTCACGATGTCGCTCCTTTGGTTGCTGAAGTCCTCATGCGGCATGCAAACAGGACAATCATGCTGTGTGCAGTTGTCCCAGTGCGAGATGAGCTTGCAGGAAGAAGTGCAGTGCTTCACTGCAGGGGCACAAAGAGCGGTTCAAACTGTTAGGTGAAAGAAACTGACCTGGCACTGGAGCAAAGGTAAACATGTGAGCCAGGGTAGTGCACCATTCAGAACTGAATTGATAATGGCCCTGAAACTCTAATTCAATTTGTGAATTTGAACTCAATTTGAATTGTGGTTGAAAATAGGGTGCAGAATTGCAATTCAAAATTGTATTTAAGATGGTGGAATTAAAGTGCAATTGAACTAAATCAAATTCATATACATAGTGTAGGTGCAGCTTTTAACAGTACAGCTTAATATTTCAATATTTATTACACATAAATATGTTAACATAAACAGCATACTGTATCATTGTTATAAATATACCATGTTATTCAGAATAAAAGAGTGAAGTGTCACCTAGGGTTGCAACAATTAGAAATTTTGGTGATACAATTATAGTCTGAGAAATAATCATGGTTTCACAATTATCATGGTTATTTTACGTGACTTGACTTCACAACTGTATTAACATATATAAATCACACAAACACATTCTATAAAGGTTTTGAACTTCAGAAGCTATTTATTATTTATTGCTGCTTTTCAGAGATACTGCATAGTTAGAAAAATTAATTTGTAAAATAAAAGTAATCTCTGTAACCAACTGTAAGACTGAAAAAATCTGTAAGCTGCACAGAAAAAGGTTATTGCTGCCTTTTGAATACACCACAGTCAAAAAAAAATCAAGTAATCTCTGGGCAAACAGATGATATTTAAAGCTGTATTTTAACACACTCATGGAACAGAAAATTTAAATTCAAGTAAACTTGCTCTGTAAATACATCCCGCTCCTTTGATGAACCACACATTTTTTATATTTTCAGTTTGTATGTCTTTTTAGCAAGAGAAATTAACTCAGACCAACCTGATGACTTGAACATAAATTGCACTGTTTAACTTAAAAATGCAGTTAAAAATTCTGCATAGTTAGAAAAATAAAATGTATAAATAAAATTACATTTTTCTGTACACATCTATAGGTAGCACAGCTCATTTGTTGCTGCTAAAATACTTAACTTAAATGCAGTGACAATAAAAGAAAAACAAGAAAATAATGTAAAACCTTTCTACATAAGAGCTTTAACAGTTCACAACATCAGTTCAGGTTGAAGTGCAAAAAAGTAAGCATGTTCACATTTTCTGAGCTCAGCCTTGAATGATGAGGTGAGAGAATATTGCCACTACTGCTCTCTCAGAGGGGACACTAGTAGCTGGAATGCACAAGTACTTTTTTGCTACTGCTGACAGCACTGGGAGCTCCTCTGCATGTGCACTCCACCAAACCAGTGGGTCACTGTCTGTACACTAACTGCAGGGAAGGACAAGTAAAGTTTCACCTTATTAAAATGAGACGCTACATTTCGTGAAACTTTTTTTCTTTCATAACCACTGCGCTATTGACTACCGAGGACAAGGACCTATGCAAACAGGCTGCGTTTGAAATTTATTTTTATGAGACTGCCAGAGAAGGAAGCATAACGCTTGTTATAGACAAATAGGAAGCGAACCTCAATCAGTAGCCTACAACACTATACGGCTAAATTAACCCTCATTCACCGGATGGTTCTATTACTTTGAAATCACTTTAGTCACTAACGTAATTTGACTCGGTTGTTTTGTATTAGCATATCTTCAATTGCACGTATATGTCCGCATGATGATCTCGGAGATGCTGCAACAAGTTGGAGGTGTTGGATCCTTTGGCCGCAACTTTTTTTTCTGCAAGCTCTGCAAATTGGTGACCCATCGTCCTGGATATCTCCTTTAGCATCTTTTGGGTATCCAAAATACTCCCACACAGGAGACTTCAAGCGCTTCCTAGGTGGATATAGAGTAGTCCCATTTTTGGTTGTCTCTCGTTCTCCTTCTGTTATGATCAGTGTTGCCAACTATTTTCAATGGAAAGTAGCTAAAGTCTGCTCGAAAAGTTGCCAAATGTCGCTAGATGACGTCATGCGTATATTTGCATATTGATGACGTAATTAAGTCGTATTTGCATTCTGCGTATTTTCCATAATCCTTCCTCACGTGTACAATATAAAACTATCAATTACGTTACATATTTTCTGTCAGACAGCATTTATATACATGGCCCATTATGCGTATATATATATGTATATATATATATATATATTGCATGCCAGACGAGTTCAGAAACTGGAATGAACTTAAGCTCTGTAACAGTGAGTAATATAAGTGCATCAGAAGAAAAAATAAATAAATAAGAAAAAATAAGAAGAAACGGTCAAATTAAATAGTTTTATTTCAAGCAAAGGAGAAGCAGGTAAGTGATTGGTCCGTGGCAACACCGTTTGCACATGCGCAGCTCATTCACATCTATGTCAGCTGCCGTGCGGTCACGGGAATATGCTGCTCCTTTCAGCCGGAGCTAGCGCTCACTGATCAGAGCAGACACAGGGAGATGAGTAACTGTACCGGGAAAGCAAGACCTCGCGCTTACAGGACAGTACTGGCGACATTTGGAAAGTTGCTAAGGTTTGTCCAAAAGTCGCTAGATTTGTCGCTAGGCGCTTTTTTGAAAAATAGTCGTCAAGGGGGTCTGAAAAGTCGCTAAATCTAGCGACAAAGTCGCTAAGTTGGCAACACTGGTTATGATCTGCTAGGGGTATTTCGTGTGTGCTTCGCTTTGTATAGTTTTCGTCCATGCGGGTCGTGTTATTTTATGTCTTTGGTTCTGGTGGATTTTTTTTTTTTGGCGGTGTTGGAGAAGTCTTAACGGTGGGTTAACCGCAATGTTTCACACCGTGGTTAATAGTCAAACTGGTTAATCCCTGCAACCCTAGTGTCACCTAGAGAATAAGTTGCGTGTCTCTGCCCAAAACTCAGCGCTGGCTACAATGACTGCAGTGCCCAATCAAAGAAATGTTCCAAACTTTTTTTTTTTTTCACTGAAAGTCAAACTACTCCCTCACCTGTCAGCAAAGCTTCACATAATGTCACTGTATACCTGAGTCACCCATGTTTAGCAGAGGGATGCCAACCCATTGGCCGACTGGAAAACAAACTAAGCGAGAGCAACATACCTGCAAATACCTTGTAATACCAGATTTTTCTCTACCTATTGAGGGAACCTTCAGTGTGGCAGGAAATAAAAATCAGGTCAGAATGTTGCAATCTAAATCATAAAACCTTTAAATATTTTCTGCTGATCAAATGTAGCCAAGTGTACTAGAATAAAGCACAATTTCATCTTCCATGTTTTGCTTTTTGCTGTAGCACTATGGTTGAACTGAAAGACAAAACTTATTTTTCTAAACATACGAAAATAGGAGCACCAAAATGAAATAATGAACTCTGCAGTTATTGAATTAGCAGAAGATTGGTGACATTTATGCACTACAGTATGTGCCTCAGCACTCAGCAACCCCACTCTGTTACATTACATGATCTGCCACTTTGGGGCTGAGATTCTGTTGTTCCTAAATGCTTCCACTTTGCAATAATACCATTTACAATTAACCATGAAATATCTGACTTTGAAATACTATATTGACTTATTGCAAAGAAGGCATCCTATGACAGTGCCATGCTTGAATTCACTGAGGCCTTCAGGCATTCTTGAAGCATTCTTTCACAATGTTTGTAAACCTGACTGCATGGTTAGATGCTTGATTGACTGTGGCAATGGGTCTAAATGAAACACCCAAACTCAATGATCAAGATGTGTGTCTCAATACTTTTGTCCATATAGTGTATTCCATCTAGAAAGTAAATTAATTATATAATTATTTATGTTTTACTAAGTTAAATGATATTCCGTATTTGCACTGAATTGTTTTGAAGTGAAATTAATTAAATTCTTCTTCCTGTCATTCCAATTCAAATCCTAGTTCATGAATGGAATGGGGCACAAATCATAAACTTTTTGCACAACCATGGCATGAGAGAAAGGTAAATCAATCCTCCTCCAACCTGAATCCATCCACACCAGTGAAAACGAAGTGCGGTCCTGCACTCACCCTGGCAGGACATGCCGGCCTGGCAGCTGTCCATGTGCTTTAGGACCTTTCTCATGGTGCGGCACTGGGGCCTGGAGCATGACCACTCCTCCCTGTTGGTCTGCTTGTGTTGCTGGCACATGCGGGCATGCAGCAGGAGCAACAGCTGCTCCCGGATCAGCTTGTGTTTCCCCAGGTCGGCTAGGGGGCCCGGAATGGTGGTTGGGGGAATTGGCTGCTGGAGCTGCATGGAGCCATGGGAAAGGGGGACAGAACGATGATTTCATTAGCAGGGTCACTGTTCTTTACAGTCACCAAAATAGCATTCATGCTCTCAATGCCATGGATTTTTGTCCTGGGCCAGCAAATCCCTGTGTGAAATGAAACACTCCTTTATTTGCCATTTGCTTAAGTATATTGGAATTATGCTATTTACCTACTCCATCTTGCTCTCCATGAGACACAAAGACACATATACAGGTAAAAGCAAGCTTGGGAGTCACAGCACAGGGTCAGCCAGTGTGCCACACCCAGGAGCTGGGGGTCAAGGACCTTGCTCAAGGACCCACAGACATGTGTCTATTCTGCTAAGGCCACTACAGGAGTGAATCAGCAACCTTCTAATCACAGACACAGAGGCTTAGCTTGCTGAGCCACTCACTGCCCCCTGTGTTTCTTCATCATAATAAGACTGGTTTCTCTGTGGCTGGAAAAGCTTGATATCTGAAGAACGAGTCAAAGCCCTTTCCTTCGAGTCCCCATTTGTACTTGGTCTGCCATTTATTGGAAACACCTACAATAGTCAACTTCCATGCACATGTGCAGTTAACATGCGTCTACATATGTGATTTTTGCCAGACATAAAAATCCAGGCTACTATCCATTGCAAACCCCAAATGACGAAATATATGTCACTCAACGTTGCGCGGACTGAAAGCGTACATGGAACACTGAAATATGAATTGGCCTTAAGATTGCTTTTGACCTCCTGGAAGGAGGCAGGCCACTGCAGTGCTCTTCCGAGACGTGGCTACATCGTCAGCTCTGTGATCCAGCTGGACATGCTGGCTATCTTCCGTGCCGATAGGAACGCTTCTTTGTCAAGTAAGAATCATAGAGGTGGCCAGTGTGTTTACGTCAACAACAGCTGGTATACTAATGCGCCGATCATCTCTGTGTACTGCTTTGGCAGTCAGATGCAGACCATTCTGTATCCGCATTGCATTCACAACAGTCATCATTGCTGTTTACATCCCTCTAGCACTAGTGCTAATGCTAATGCTGGCGGAGCCCTGGGTGAACTCTATGGGATTATCAGTGAGCTTCAGACTCACCCTAACGGCTACTTCATTGTCGCTGGGACCTTCAATAATGCATCATTAAAGACATGTTTACTCAGATTTCACCAGAATACTGACTTTTCCACATGACAGGAAAACAGGAAACCTAGTATATTCAAACATCCACCATGCGCACAAGGCCACACCCCTCCTCCACTTTGGACACTCAGACCACAGTTCCATCCTGACTCCAGCCTACAGATCTATGCAGAGCCTGATCAGACCAGCCCCACAGGAGGTGAGAGCCTGGCCTCAGGGTGCTGAAGCTGCACTACAAAACTGCTTCGACTACACAGATTGGGAATCTTCGGGGAAGCTCATTAGACCTGGAGGAGTACACAGCTTCAGTGACTGGCTATATCAGTAAATGCATTAAGGATGTTACTGTCTCCCAAACTGTCATCATACATGCCGAGCTGTGCACCCTGGGGAGATTCAAATGCTACCTACAGGTCTGGAGACAGAGAGGCTTACACTACAGCCAGAGCCAAACAGTCCCAGCCTTTAGAGAGCCAGTCAGTGCTCAGTACAGGGAAAATCAACAGCCACTTCATGGCCTCACAGGGCACGTGGCAGGGAATTCAGTCCATCATTGACTACAAGCCAACACCTCAGACCTGCAGCAGTGAGACTTCCATGACAGATGGGCTGAAGGACTTTTATGCATGTTATGAGGCACAGAACAGGGAACAGCGTTAAGTTTGGCAGCTACTTTAAATTTTGTCTTAGTTTTCGTCTTCAGAAGAAATGCTTATTAGTTTTAGTCACATTTGAATAATTTTTATCATTCATAGTTTTAGTCAATGAAAAGTTTTAGGTGCCTTTTAGTCACTATTTTTAGTAAAAAGGTTTCCCGATTGCCCAACCCGGACCACAGATGATGCTATTTCCACTGCCCTCCCCCTCACCCTCTCACACCTGGACATAAAGGACAGCTACACTCACCTAAAGGATTATTAGGAACACCATACTAATACAGTGTTTGACCCCCTTTCGCCTTCAGAACTGCCTTAATTCTACGTGGCATTGATTCAACAAGGTGCTGAAAGCATTCTTTAGAAATGTTGGCCCATATTGATAGGATAGCATCTTGCAGTTGATGGAGATTTGTGGGATGCACATCCAGGGCACAAAGCTCCCGTTCCACCACATCCCAAAGATGCTCTATTGGGTTGAGATCTGGTGACTGTGGGGGCCATTGTAGTACAGTGAACTCATTGTCATGATACATGATAATCCGACAGTTAGTATTGGGTAAAGAAATATGTGAATACGCCCATTGTGACCGAAATAAACAAGAGCACATGTCTGGGTAGTGTTTACACTGATCGGCTACAATATAGCACACGGATACGTCTCTGCCGCTGAAGCTTTGCGCCAGTGTTCCCACTTTCAGCAGCGAAGCTCATACCTGTGTTCATAGCTCAGTGGGCTAAGCCTGTGTGCCTGCAATCACGTGGTCGCCGATTCAAACGCAGCGTATTTAGAACGTGAATAGCGATCTTCCGCTGAGAGCGGTCCTAAACACTCCCGACGCAAGTAAAACCAAGAAAGGTGACACGATTTGCTTTTTTGCCTATTTAACCTAATTTTAAAAACTTTAATACTTCTGACAGTGGAAGTTTTGAAAAGAAGACAGATAACGGATTTAGTCAGTGTTTTTTTCATGATTCTACATAATGATTTCAGCGAGATATAAACTGAAATACACGAGAAAGATACGCGGTCGATGATGCCCTCGTCCCCAGAGCGTCAATAATAGTCACTGCATCATATTTATCGCTTTCTATATTTATATAGTCACAGTTTTTCATTTTTCATTCCATCTATCAATAAACTGTGAAAGGGATTTTATTGTTGCTACTTTTCTTGCGTTTCAAACTGCCTTTCCAAAGTGATGGGTGTGGGGTGCAGTGACATTCCAGACTGATGGGCCATTGACAGTATGCAAACTACTACAGGTGTGAGGACACCTATCTCATCAATATTCATTGTGAAGACCACTGACTTTGAGAAAAAGAGTGTCACTCCAAAGCTCTAACACTTTAGTAATCAAACCATATAAAATTTCTGAATGTCACTTATACCTATGTGTAGCCAACCCCTGTGTCTATAAGCTTCAGAGCTCAAAAGTCTTACCTAGAAATGTCTATAATGTGATTTTTTACAATTTCTCAGCATGTCTGAAAATAGGTTTTTGAAAAGTATATTTTTAAAGTTGATTTTAACAAAAAATAGAATAATAACATTCTAAGAGGTCTCAGATTATTGGTGCTGAGTTTGTGCTGAATAAAAGCAAATGTATCACTTTGGGATAAATGTTTTTTAGATAGGTGAAATATTTTAAAATGTCAAGGCATGTCAGACTACCTCGAAAGTGGAAAAAAGGCCTCAGGGCCCAGGGGGTTAAATCACCTTTCTTTCCCATTCTGACATTCAGTTTGGAGTTCAGGAGATTGTCTTGACCAGGACCACACCCCTAAATGCATTGAAGCAACTGCCATGTGATTGGTTGATTAGATAATTGCATTAATGAGAAATTGAACAGGTGTTCCTAATAATCCTTTAGGGGAGTGTATGTCAGAATGCTGTTCAATAACTTCAGTTCAGCATTTAACACAATCATCCCGCAGAGACTGGTAGGGAAGTTGAACCTGCTGGGCATGAACACCCCCCTCTGTAACTGGAGTCTGCACTTCCTGTCTGAGAGACCTTAGACACTTCCAGGATCCTCCAACTGAGCACAGGTGCCCTCAGGGCTGTGAGCTCAGCTCATTGTGCTCAGTTGAAACAGCACTGAGGCAGACCCCTCACAGCCATCTCATAAACTGTTCATCCAATTCCACCTGGCAGAAGATTCTGGAACATCTGATCCATCACTGCTAGTGACACTGAAACAGCTTCTTCTCCTAGTCAGTCAGGCTTCTCACTACCCTGCTGTCTCAACAGCCTCCACACTTAAATGGAAGGAGGAAGAACATAAGGGCCACAGATTTGCTGCAGACCAAATTATGTATAATAATCTGAGGGAAGATGGTCAGACTGATGTAGAGAAACAGGTCCCAGGACAGCAAGCAGAGAGGATGATGTATCTTAGGCACCTACCAGTTCCAGCTCGGCATCTTGGAGTCTCTCAACCAGGCCCAGCTGTCTTTTAATTCTAAGAAAAAGCATACAGCTATTACAACAGATTTCAGTGGTCTGAATATCACATTGCAAAATAGTCCTATTTTTATGTGCAGCTAACTGACCCCCAATATCACCTTAAATTTAGACAGTTCTGGCGATTATACGAAGTAATTACATGAATTAACTAGGGGCATGAGAGGGCTGTCACAACATGAGATTTTCACTATACGATTCTTATGGACAAAAGAATTCATGACGACGATATTATCACGGTATGTATAGAAAATTTGCACTAAATAATTATACTTACGCTCCCAGACAAATTCATCTGTAAATGTGTTTGTGTGTTTTGTATCTTTTTTTGGCAAAATACAAGTGAAGTGCAGTAGAGTGTCTATAACCATAACTATAAAAGCATACCAAAAGTGTAATTATACTACATAGAGAGTGAAAAGACAATCAGGGCTTTAGCCCCCTTTTGCACTTACTGTCGATCAGCACATCCTGCAGGCTGGGGTGTCTAACATCCCATGTTTTTTACGAAGTGTAAAATGACACCATAAAATTTTCTTTTAACAACATCAGGTTCATTTTATGGACTGTGTATAATTGATCTCCACCAGCCCCGAATGGGATATTCAGCCAGATATTCCAGTTTTGGATTCTTTGTGTTCTCTGTCCATTTAATAAAAGTTCTGTGCAGCACCAGCACTCTGAGTGCACGTTTATGGGTCTCGTTAGGTTCCCCAGTCACAGTGGGGTGACCATATGTGTCCCTGACTGCTGCCACTGTTATGTTGCAGCTAAGTCTTATGCCAACAGGACAAACAGCTAGAGAATTGGATGTTATTTATTTTTTCCCATTTTTACTTCCTGATCCCACTGATTTAGAGTGATATAAATATGGCTGCAACAAACACAAAATACGCCAAACTTCATATTTCTAGCCAGAGTGAACCAAAGCCAAGTACACCAAAACACTATGTTGCTAGATTGCAGCAAATTAAAACATAAAGTAATACTTAACAAATGGGATATTTATATGGGATGTCAAGCAAAGAAAATTGAGGTTTTTTATTTTCAGTCAAAGGAATCATTAACACCAGATCTCGCTAAACAATAATGCGACCTTTGCAGTTTGCTGCAAATTAAACCAATACGGTTTTACCGTGAAATGGAAGGATATGCTGCAAAAGTAATGTAAAAATTTTATGTAAAAACTGTACCACACAAATGCAGAAAAATATACTTTTTGGCCACTAAAATATAAGAACATAAGAACATAAGAAATATACAAACGAGAGGAGGCCATTCGGCCCATCGAGCTCGCTTGGGGAGAACTTAACTAATAGCTCAGAGTTGTTAAAATCTTATCTAGCTCTGATTTAAAGGAACCCAAGGATTCAGCTTGCACTACGTTATCAGGAAGACTATTCCATACTCTGACTACACGCTGTGTAAAGAAGTGCTTCCTTAAATCCAGTTTGAAATGTTCTCCCGCTAATTTCCACCTATGGCCACGAGTTCTTGTATTTGAACTAATGCTGAAGTAACTATTCGGTTGAACAGCATCCAAACCTGTTAGAATCTTATAGACCTGGATCATGTCCCCCCTCAGTCTCCTTTGCTTGAGGCTGAACAGATTTAGCTCAAATAACCTTTCCTCGTATGACATTCCTCTAAGACCAGGAATCATTCTTGTGGCCCTACGCTGCACCTTTTCTAAGGCCGCTATGTCCTTTTTAAGATATGGTGACCAAACCTGTACACAATATTCTAGGTGAGGTCTCACCAAGGAATTGTATAATCTTAGCATTACCTCCCTTGACTTAAACTCCACACACCTGGAGATATACCCCAACATCCTATTGGCCTTTTTTATTGCTTCCCCGCACTGGCGAGAATGAGACATGGAAGCTTCAACATACACACCAAGGTCTTTCTCATAATCAGCTACCTTTATTTCAGTAGGTCCCATAAAATACCTGTACTTTATATTTCTGCTCCCTACATGGAGTACCTTACATTTGTCTATGTTAAATTTCATCTGCCAGGTGTCAGCCCAGTCACTAATTAAATTAAGATCCCGCTGTAGCTGCTGAGCCGCTAGTTCAGTATCTGCTACACCACCCACCTTGGTGTCATCTGCAAATTTCACCAGTTTACTGTATATATTGGTGTCTATATCATTTATGTAAATAAGGAACAAAAGTGGTCCTAAAATTGAACCCTGCAGTACCCCACTATGAACGCAGGCCCACTGTGACATCGAGCCTCTTATAACTACTCGCTGCTTCCTATCTGTTAACCAGTTATAAATCCAGGTCTCTACAGTTCCTAAAATACCTGTCGCTTTGAGTTTAAGTGAGAGCCTCTTGTGGGGAACAACATCAAAAGCCTTTTGGAAATCTAAATAGATGACATCATAGGCCTTCTTATCATCAACTTCCTGAGTAGCTTCCGCAAAAAACTCCAACAGATTTGTTAAACAGGATCTACCTCTCCTAAATCCATGCTGGCTATCCCTCAAAATGTTATTTGAGTCCAGGTAATCTACCATTTTCTCTTTGATTATAGCCTCCATAACTTTACCAGTTATACAAGTTAGACTGATTGGCCTATAGTTTGACAAATTACTTCTATCCCCTTTTTTGAAAATGGGCGTTATGTTGGCATGCTTCCAATCAGAAGGTACCACACCTTCAGATAAGGATTTTTGAAACAGTAATGTTAAGGGTTGGCAAATAATATCCCTCATCTCTTTTAACACTATAGGTAAGATGCCATCAGGGCCCTGTGATTTATTTATTTTGAGCTTAGCTAGGCTTTGCAAAACATCAGCTTCAGTTATATATATATTAGTTATAGATGATGTTGGATTAGTAATAAGAACTGGTAAGTTACTAGTGTCCTCAACAGTGAATACCCGTGCAAAACTATCATTGAACTCATTTACTATGTCAATGTCGTTTTCAATTATAAGACCCTTACTATCTTGCAGATTAGTGATTTCAGCTTTTAGAGCTCTTTTAGAGTTAAAATACTGGAAGAAACTTTTAACGTCATCCTTAGCCTCCAATGCGATCTTCCTTTCGACATTCCTTTTATAAAAGTTTTCTTCTGAGCCATTAAACTCATCTAATCAGGTAAGTCTGACTTTCAGTTTGATGTAACAAACAGGTGTTGCCACATGGGGTGGCACAGTGGTTAGCGCTGCTGCCTCTCAGCAAGAAAGTCCTGGGTTTGGTCCTGAGTTTGCATGCTCTCTCTGTGTTTGTGTGGGTTTCTGCTGGGGGCTCTGGTTTCCTCCCTTGGGCCAAAAGTGTGCAGGGTAGGTTGGTCAGCAAGTCTGAAGTGTGTGTACACACACACACACCCTGTGGTTTGTTGGTGACTGTCCAGGGTTGTTCCCTACTTGTGCCCATTGTTCCTGTGATAGGCTCTGGTGACACCAGTTGGGATTAAGTGTTAATGGGTGGGTGGGAAAACAATAATAATAATAATGCATTATCTTTGTGTGTGACACATCATTCAGAGTCAGTGTGACATCATTTAGAGTCAGTATGTCACATCATTCAGTGTGCTCCACCTACTCATATAATGATAGTCACCGTTGCTGTCTATTCTTTATGAACTCCAACGCCTCAGAGTTTACAGATTAAGAACTGGTGGAAACCAGCATGAATATGGCCACCTTCTATACTGGAGTGTGAATCAGATAGTTACTGGCACTGGATGATTTACGATATTATCATATGTGTATTACAAACACAATATCAATATTTGATTCTTAAAATATTCCCAATACCGGTATATTCCCATACATATATTCCCTAGTTCCAATACATTTAAATATTTAACACACCTCCCGCCTTGGGCTTTGTGTAGATGGCGTGGTGACTCAGCGGGTGACACTGGCACCTCACACATCCCGGCTTGGGCTCTGTGTAGTTGGCATGGCGACTCAGTGGGTAACACTGGCACATCACACCTCCCGGCTTGGGCTCTGTGTAGTTTGCGCGGTGACTCAGTGGGTAACACTGGCACATCACACCTCCCGGCTTGGGCTCTGTGTAGTTTGCGCGGTGACTCAGTGGGTGACACTGGCACCTCACACCTCCCGCCTTGGGCTCTGTGTAGTTGGCGTGGTGACTCAGTGGGTGACACTGGCACCTCACACCTCCCGGCTTGGGCTCTGTGTAGTTTGCATGCTCTCCCCATGTTTTCCCAGGTACTCTTGTCCCAATACAGTTACGCCAACCGGCATCTATAAATGTCCCATCATATGTGAATGTGTGTGTTCTCTGTGATGGACTGGCATCCTGCCCAGGGTGTCCCCTGTGCTTCCTTTGTCAGGTGTCAGGTTCACCATGATCGATGGATGGATGAATTTTTTTGTACATTCATATCACTTTATCAGAAAAAAATAACTTGCACATTTATGTAGAAAAAGAAGTCTACTTACTTTTGATTTTTGGCCAACCCTATAATTAAAAAAGATTCAATTAACAATGTTGGAGCTCAAAATACTAAGACAATAGGAGCTTATTGTATCTGCCAACTTGTAAGTAATGAGTAATGATAATGTGTAATGAGAACTAATGATTATGTGCATATTTATAATTAGTATTTAATAATGATTAATGACTATGGTGGCCCCTAGAGACAAAACACAAACAAAAGAAAAAGCAGAAACAAAATGAAAATGCACTACAAATTAAAAAACAAATAAGAAAAAGCAGAAACAAAATGAAAATGCACTGCAATTCAAAAAACACGGACAAAAGAAAAAGCAGAAACAAAATGAAAATGTGCTGCAAGTGAAAAAAGACAAACAAAAGGAAAAGCAGAGGTGAGCTCATGTGGCCTAGTCGCTACACAGTAGTGATGGGAAGTTCGACTGAATTAACTGATTTGATTCTTTCGAGCTGTCCGTTGTAATGAATCAATTATAAAATCGATTCTGTGATTCACTATTTTCTTTCGTCTCTTTTTGCGCTTGACCGTATGACTCAACGAATCATGGGATCGGATCGGTTACGTTATTTCACTGAAAGATGGGGCTGGTGTTCAACAAAAATGTTCAGCTTGACTATTCACAATAAAAAAAACAATATATAAAAAGCAGAAAGGGTGTCGATGCTGAATAAACACGCGTGTATATATAGTTCTTATTTTCTTTAGCCAAATTCATGTGCATGAGTATCAAGGACTACATCACAGTTAACAACTGCAATATTACCAATACAATCACACATACACATACAATGAGCATGAGAAAACTTGCATACGTTGTTGTGTAAAGATCAAAGTTTTGGTTTTTGATGAAAGACATATAGTTTTATTATGCAGAAATGCAATAATTTACTGTTGTGATAAATGATGAACCCAGGGCTGCCAACTCTCACGCATCTGGCGTGACACTCACGCTTTCGGACTCTCATGCTCGCGCAAGAAATCTTACGGCACATTTATATTATTACATTATAAACCTAAAATTAGCTGCATCAAAAGCGTTGGGGTAGTTTGCAAACCCTACAGACCATTTACATGGTAATAAAACTGTCACATAGGTGTAAATGCGTGTGCGGACTTGTCTGAAATCGACAAGTTGACCAAAGTTGACAGCCCTGTGAACAGCTGCGTTTATTTTATTCGTTTCAACAGCGTAACTGCATTTCCGCAGTAAACGCCACTTGGGCTATTGGGATCGGTTCGCAAACCGTTCCTTTGAGTCACTGACCGAGTGTCCGAAAACCGTAAGTTCGATTCATTCATCGAATGGGCTCTCGGACACTCGGTCGAACTTCCCATCACTACTGTGTTGCGACTGGGCCACATGAGCTCACCGCGCCCCCTAGCGTCGTGGAGCACTTCCGATTTGGGATCGTCTACTTGCTGTGCATTTTCTTTCTGTTTCTGCTTTTTCTTTTGTTTGTCTTTTTTCACTTGCAGTGCATTTTCATTTTTTCTGCTTTTTCTTTTGTTTGTGTTTTTTGAATTGCAGCGCATTTTCATTTTGTTTCTGCTTTTTCTTTTGTTTGTGTTTTGTCTCTAGGGGCCACCGTAAATCACCATTAAGATTTTCTGCATTACGCAGACACATGGTTTGCATCACTGGGGATGTTTATATTATCTCCCTTCCTTTGTAATAGTCAGGGCTCCCCATTACAGTCTCGGTGCCCCCTACTGGCCAGGAGGCCATTACAGTCGCACACCACTGAAACAGCATCATAAAGGCAGAATGAAAAAGCTCAAAACAATTAAAGCAGCAATATCTGTTATGAAATGTTGCATCCTGTGCCACATTATATAGTGAATAAATAACATTATGTGGTTACAAATATAATATTCATCCAGACAGAGAAGCCTCTTCAGCGGTACACAGACGAGCATGAAGTGCTCCACTGAACGCCACAGGAAAACCTTCCTCCCCACAGTCATCAGACTCTATAACTCCTCCAAACTTCCCTCATCCACAAAATAAGCTGTTTCCCTCCCTCTCTGCCCCTCCATTTGCTGTCTTTTGGTATGTGTTCTTACAGGCTTCTAAATTTGTGCAATAACTGGCTGGCTGCCACTAATTTGTGCAGTAACTTTGCTGTCTTGCTGATTGTGAAATACTGTGACACAATGAGCAATATTAATATTATCATGTTATAATCCTAGGTTACCGACTACCTTAGGTGTTACCTAAGGAGTTTATACTGCAGTTTATTTGATACATGATCTGTCTTTTATATTTTATATTTTATTTAATTCGCTTTAACTTCTGTTTGTGATATTACTTTTCCTTCCTACTATATAGTGTTCATCGTGTCTAATGGTGTGTCTGTCTGTCTGTTCAGTTCTAGAAATTTCCTTATGGAATCAATAAAGTTTTTTATGATTCTGATTAAGTGCTGAGTATGTGGAGATGTAAATAATAACGGGAAAGCAACCAACATGCTGGAAAAGTCCCAGTACACATATTCAGCTTTTATGGTAAGTTAGGCATCATATCTCTGTTATACTTACAGTATGCAGACATCTCTATAACAAAGCAGCTAAAGAGGAAGACAGACCCAGAAATCAGGACAGTCAGCCGTAGACCCTGTGACTGTTTTCCTGTGTCTGAAATGACATCATCACAAAAATTACTGAGAACTGAGGTCAGCAAATGAACATTATGTGACAGATATTAAACCACAGGAATCCATATATTTCCTGAATGGCTTATAAGATTTATCTCTATGGTTAAGTTTACAGTAAAAGTAAAATTGCAAGAGAAACATCTCAAAGTTCTAGTATATTTACCTGCTTTGAGTTTTAATGCTACAGCCAGGGCAACAGAATTCACGAGAGGGAGAGCAAAAGTCCCTGAGAAATATACATATTTACGGGGTTTGGCTGAAAGGTAGAGAGAAAAGCATTAGTCATACAGCTACATACTGTGACAAAGTATTTGCCCCAATTTCCACTATGTTTGCTTATCCATAACACTTAATTGCCACCCTATGCCACCCTCACTGTGGACAAATTTTGGCTCACTCTTCTCAACAGAATTGTTTAAATTCAGCCATGTTGGAGAGTTTTCAGATGTAAACTGCCCATTTAAGGTCCTCCCACAATTTATCAAAGGGATTCCAGTAAGGACTTTGACTAGGCCACTCCAAAGCCTTAGTGGGGTTTTTTTGGTCAGCCATTCAGAGGTGGACTTCCTTTTGTGCTTTGGATTGTTGTTTTGATTCATGATCCAGTTGTTCTCCTTCAGTACTTTCTGGCAGACAGCGGAATTCATGCATCCCTCAATCACAGCAAGTCGCCCAGGCCGTGCAGCAGCAAAGCATCCCCACAGCATCACACTGCCTCCACCATGTCTGACTGTGGCCATGATGTTCTTTGTGTGGAAGCTGTTAGCTTTACCCCAGATGTAGCAGGACCCATGTCTTCCAAATAGCTCCACTTTTGACTAATCAGCCCACAGAACATCTTCCCAAAAGTGTTGGGGGTAATCAAGGTGTTTATAGTGAATACTAGATGAGCCTTCATGTTCCTCTTATTCAGCAGTAGTTTCTGCCTTGTATCTCTCCCATGGACAGCATTTTTGCTCTGTGTCTTTCTAATCATGCACTCAAAAGAAGAATGTATTGGGTCTGCTCAAAAAGGTGTGTTAACTATTTGCATTGATCTTTTTAAGATGTCCCAACTTAACTGTCTCAATTCAGTATTATTAAGTAATTAGTACTAAACTATCATTATTACACCAACAGAAATCATTAAATACACTAAAACCTATATTAAGTTGAATCTACTCGATATTCAGTGGGCACTATTTGAATTTTCATATTGGTTGTACTTAATGCATGTGTTAGTTACACCATTAAATCAAGCACAATAAACATGTTTTTCCTTCTATATCCAAAAGCTAAATTAAGTAATACCTACTTAACATTAATTCAATATTCATTGAAATATTAAGTTACCTCATCATTCAAATAAAGTTGCTCTACCTTAATTTTTTTGTTGTTTTCTACTCAGAAATAAACACTGAAATACTTAATTTAACACTGGCACAGGTCAGTTCCAGTTATTAGAGTACAAGAATTTTTATAAAGAGTGACGCTTCAGTCTCAGCCTCGCATTTGCTGTGATAGCATCCTGCATGTTTACACTAGCTGAAGACATATATTTAGACAGTAAAAAAAAATACATTAGACAATGATAGACAGTAACAGTAATTATTATTATATAATAATTACATTTAAAAGATTTCTTATTAATTATTTTAATATTAATAATAAACATTAATACATTTAATTATAATGATATTGTCATCATTGTTAATTTTGACAGCAAATTTTTATTTAGTTTTAGTCATAGTCTTTTGACTAAAATGTAATTTAGTCATCTAAATTATTTTAGTTTTAGTCTAGTTTTAGTCGACTGTCTATCATAAGATTACAGTCGACAAAAACTACAGTTGATTTAGTCGACTAAAATTAAAAGTGCAAAGTGTAATGTCTAAAGTTTCCCTTCGACTTCTGAAAGTCATTATGTTAACCAAGATGAAATGAAACAAATGTTAAAGAATGGTATTAAGGTCGGACTGTGCAGTACACAAAGACACAGATTTCACTCTTATTTGAAACACAAAAAATTGTTTATTTAACCGGAATCTGAGTCTGTCAAATCATGAGTGCCATTAGTGCAAAAATAATAATGCCACCAGGCCTGCTCTCTCTGAATATTAAAATAAAAATATTTGTAATATTTTTATTTGCTATTGTTCACTGTTAATTGTTTCACCTGAAATTCTCAAATATGTTTAAAGAAAAAGACCAATAATGGTCTTAGGGCTATATACCCATTATCAAGAAAAAAAATCCAAATATTGAAAACATAGCCTACTTCTCAAGGGCTATCAGTAGCAGGAAGTGCAACCATTCTATTTTAGCATTTTCAACAGCAATATAATTACATCAAGGCTACAATTCTATTAAGTGTATAGAGCCAAAAATCAACTCTCCTCACTTTCAGGTGATTTCATGTTCGTTGAAGTTGCCGCTTTTTAACAACTGTATAAAATAATGTTATTTGTTATATAAATCAACTCGGGTGAAACAAAAAAAATGTACGTTTTCAGGGTTGCCAAATCTCAAGCTTCTGGTATGAAACTCACGCTTTCAGACTCGCGCAGGAAATCTTACGGCAAATCTATATTATTCCATTATAAACCTAAAATTAGCTATGTCAAAAGTGCATTTACACAGTTAAATACAAAAGCAGACTATTTACAAGGTAAGAACTGTTACATGTGTGCAGACATCTCGAATTGAAAATCTCACTCTAGTCAGCTGCCCGAAGTTGGCAACCTCGCGTTTTATTTGAAATGAAAAGTAAAATGCGCTGTTTTCTCCTGAAACGGCTTGTCATTCCGTTTGTTGTTACTCCCGACAAATATAAAGCTACTATGAGAAAAACATGTCACGTTTTATAATATTTTTGAAATAATATGACCGCCGATATCCTACTCTAAAAGCGATTGAAGTTCGTATGTATTTATATTAAAACCAGACTTAAATTTTATTACCGGTGTGGGATTATCGAAACCAATACTTAAATTCATGAACACTAACATATATGACATAAAAACGATTGTATTAGGATTTTACGGTTTAATTTAAACACTTTATTCAAACATGCACAATTTTCACATTTTATTTTATCCCATTTTGAAATGCAGCCCTACTTTTAAAATAAAACTCGTAAATGAGAAAACATACATATCGGAAGCCATACATATATATTCAGCTCTCTGTCACGTGACAAATATTGTCAAAAGTTTTTTGAATTGTACTGAATTAATTTTATTTGATAGGTATTGATTACATGCAATATTGATATAATTAAAAGGCTACTTAAATATATATCACACTAAATAGTACATAACGATCTTCCGGACCTTTGCTTAAAGAAATATACTCTAACTGGACCTCTTTAAATTTTAGTTGAATACCCCTGCCTTCAGCGAACGACATTACCCACTGCGCATAGTGACGTTGGAATGACATCTTTAATATGTCGTTTTTGGACGTCCAATTTTGGTCCACTGAAGGGGTTGTTTTGTAACGCCAGGCGACGTCTTTTTTTGACGTCTAATGAACGTCTAGTATTGACGGCCGTGGGACCTCCATGTATGGGCTATTTATAGTCCAAATGTGGTCGTTGTGGACGTCTTATAATACCAAAAGCAGACTAATTTTAGACAATGTGTATGTCGTGTCTCGACTAAATTCATATATAAATGAACAATTTCACCATGCTTTCAATTAAAACTTAAATTTAAGTAACGTATTACTGCGACGGGCAGATGGAGGTATCGCGAACAGAGAAACACGGAGACTACTCTGTCGGAGAACATCCACTCAATTAATAATCCGTACAAGAATTACATCAGGCACCCAAAGAGCACCAAACATAATTATATGTAAGAAACACAAGGTTGTCGGACAACAAACTGTAAGACGCATCCACGGTGGGACATTTATGTAAGCTAATTACACACGAGGATCAGACCGGGTACACACAAGACACATGTAAACACATGCGCAACAATAAGGAATTACCTATTAATTAACAATAACAGCAACAACACAACAATGGCTATTTACAACTGCACGCGGGGCATGCTGGGACATGAGCCCAGCCGGTGCTACAGTGTATACAACAGAACAGTACAGAGCTAAAGTATCATGAAAAGTAGTTTCCCCAAGCGAGCTCGATGGGCCGAATGGCCTCCTCTCGTTTGTATATTTCTTATGTTCTTATGTAAGTAAAAAACATAATTTAGCATTAACCTGGTTTAGCAAGCTGGATGTTAATTTGTTCGACCGGGCATCAAGCTGCTGCCAGATTTTGAAATCCCGCGTTCTGCACGTGCACAAAAGTGTCCGCGAGGGATGTGGATAAAACTGTTACAGCTGCTCTGCACTACTCAGTTTTCACATGGTTTTCAGAACGAACATAAAAAACAATGCACGATATAATTTATTGTCATATCAGCGCAAATGCACATAAAATACGTACGCATTGGCATAATAAATCATGTTTGTTTCGAAATAATCATCTGTATTCACATTTATTATGTTGATAACAAGTGTTGATATTTGTAAATAAAACTATATTTCCTGCACCTGTCATAGTCGTCCAAATAACGTCAAAAAAATTACGTTCAAATGTTGAATGTCATATTGACGTGCAAGTTGGGTCATGGATGGACGTTCAAATTGTGGACCTAGTTTGGACGTTGTATAGATGTCCAGAATTGGTCATGGACTGACGGACCTAATATAGACATGATCTGCACGCCTATCCGACGTCCAATGTTTAGTGGGTAGTGGCCTGTACTACGAAGGGGGTTTAACCAAATCAGATTTAACCCCGAGGTAATTTGCGAACGCGAGGTTGACAAAATCAAGTTGACTCCATCGGGGCTAATCAGTACTACGACGCCAGTTAAGAAGTTGATTTGTTAAATCGGTGTTAACTGCATTGGAGTTTGTGCGCATTCACATACAGTATATGGAGCACGTTCGGCAACGGAAGGCACCGTTTGACATATAGCGCGATCTCCATATGTTTCACGGAGGAAGACTGCATGCTAATTATGCAGGGTTATGAGGAGTTTAAATCAACCCTGTAAAGAAAGTCCAATACCACTGCAGCCAACAAAAGCAGGCAGGCCTGTTGGCAACGTATTGACGACGAAGAAAATGCATACGTATATTTTCACGGTCATAAAACGTGATCTAAAATATCTCACGACCGAGTATTAGACAATGAAGTGTTTTCTGAAAAGAATTGAAATACTGTTAATAATTACAGAGGCTAACAGATGCGACACAATTCAGAAGTCACCTATTATATGCTGCTAAGTAATATAATGCTCCCTGAAGTTCCATTACTATATGTTACTCATAATGAAACCTAATGTTAACAATTACTGATCCGATTTCAAATGCAATAGTAGTGGAAAGCGCACGTCGCAGCAAGTCAAGATGACTTGCTGCGACATCATGTCAAGTGGTAGGGCTATGTATTTATATTTCTACTCATTATGAAAGATTTGTTGTGTCTAGCTCCCACTAATACAGTAGCGTGTTTCTATGTTTTACAGCTAATAATCCTTATCTGAAGGTGTGGTACCTTCTGATTGGAAGCATGCCAACATAACGCCCATTTTCAAAAAAGGGGATAGAAGTAATTTGTCAAACTATAGGCCAATCAGTCTAACTTGTATAACTGGTAAAGTTATGGAGGCTATAATCAAAGAGAAAACGGTAGATTACCTGGACTCAAATAACATTTTGAGGGATAGCCAGCATGGATTTAGGAGAGGTAGATCCTGTTTAACAAATCTGTTGGAGTTTTTTGAGGAAGCTACTCAGGAAGTTGATGATAAGAAGGCCTATGATGTCATCTACTTAGATTTCCAAAAGACTTTTGATGTTGTCCCCCACATGAGGCTCTTACTTAAACTCAAAGCGACAGGTATTTTAGGAACTGTAGAGACCTGGATTTATAACTGGTTAACAGATAGGAAGCAGCGAGTAGTTATATGAGGCACAATGTCACAGTGGGCCTGCGTTCATAGTGGGGTACTGCAGGGTTCAATTTTAGGACCACTATTGTTCCTAATTTACATAAATGATATAGACACCAATATATACAGTAAACTGGTGAAATTTGCAGATGACACCAAGGTGGGTGGTGTAGCAGATACTGAACTAGCGGCTCAGCAGCTACAGCGGGATATTGATTTAATTAGTGACTGGGCCGATACCTGGCAGATGAAATTTAACATAGACAAATGTAAAGTAATCCATGCAGGGAGCAAAAATATAAAGTACAGGTATTTTATGGGACCTACTGAAATAAAGGTAGCTGATTATGAGAAAGACCTTGGTGTGTATGTTGATGCTTCCATGTCTCATTCTCGCCAGAGCGGGGAAGCAATAAAAAAGGCCAATAGGATATTGGGGTATATCTCCAGGTGTGTGGAGTTTAAGTCAAGGGAGGTAATGCTAAGATTATACAATTCCTTGGTGAGACCTCACCTAGAATATTGTGTGCAGGTTTGGTCACCATATCTTAAAAAGGACATTGCGGCCTTAGAAAAGGTGCAGTGTAGGGCCACAAGAATGATTCCTGGTCTTAGAGGAATGTCATACGATGAAAGGATAGTTGAGCTAAATCTGTTCAGCCTCAAGCAAATGAGACTGAGGGCGGACATGATCCAGGTCTATAAGATTCTAACAGGTTTGGATGCTGTTCAACCGAATAGTTACTTCAGCATTAGTTCAAATACAAGAACTCATGGCCATAGGTGGAAATTAGCGGGAGAACATTTCAAACTGGATTTAAGGAAGCACTTCTTTACACAGCGTGTAGTCAGAGTATGGAATAGTCTTCCTGATAACATAGTGCAAGCTGAATCCTTGGGTTCCTTTAAATCAGAGCTAGATAAGATTTTAACAACTCTGAGTTATTAGTTAAGTTCTCCCCAAGCGAGCTCGATAGGCCGAATGGCCTCCTCTCGTTTGTATAGTTCTTATGTTCTTAAAAAGGTGTCTATTCATATGACACTTAATAGAAGGTGAGCCACTGTTTAACAAACAATTAAATGATTTACAACAGGACAAAATAGAAGCATATGTGTAGTGAAAAAACGACTAGGAACCTGTCACCGCGGTTAAGTTAGCCTCATATGTAGGATCACACATGCACATATCACAGGGCCTGAATTCCAGGTGGCCTGAGACAAGGCCGAGCCTGGTACGAGAGGCACCAAAGGGGGGTTACACACATAAACACACACAGATAACAAGGGAGGCCAGCACTCCAACTTTTATTGCCCAAAGATTTAGGGACCTACAGACAAGCAGAGTGGACCTAATGGACAGGGGTCCCTCGACTTGGCACACAACCCCCTCACCAGATATCCTGCCTTGCATACCACTCACCGAACAGACCAACACCCTAAAGAAAGTTTCATTTAAGTTGGGCTTTTGTATACCCTGTATATTGATTTACTCACGACTACTAGCCTCAATATACAGATAGGTTATGTTTGTATGTGTCCTTAGACAATCTTAGTGATTTGTGTGCCACCCTTATAACCATGTTCACAGAGTATCACCTATTTTACCCCTTTGCACTTGAACACATATAAATTTAAATAAATAGATAGGTATAGCTACCATTGTATATATGTTCTCATGGTATACCAGAAGAATCTGGAAAATTAGTGTAACCAATGTGTCCTAACTTTTAGAGAGTCTTCTTTGTTAACAACCCCCTTCTCTTCCAACATTCCTTTGTGGTCCTTATCTGATCTTGGTGGACTGTTACCAAGTTTCTTTGTTCTAACATGCTATGTTAAAAGAACTGAATTAAGGTGTATCTTATCCATTCTGGAGAAGATTAATTGGCATAAGCCACACCAAACAAAATATGTTCTTTCCAGATGTCCAAAATATTGATATTACCACAAACTAACGGCCACGCCTATCTATGGATAAGATGTGCTGTTTGTAATATGAATATTTGATGTAATATCCGCACAAAGTGTAACATCTGTTGAGGTGCAACCCAAAACACCTGTATCCTATACTGATGTGAATCAGTCACATAGATAAAATAATTAATTGTTTAATCAATTAATGCAGATGGTATGAGGTATGTACCTGTGAAGCTGGTATGGCATGTTTGGTGTCAAACTGATTGATAATCACCCCTGAATCCAAATCTAGTCAGTGATTACCATAAAAGTGGATGTATCAAAAGTTATAACAGCTTAATGAAAATCATCAGTAAAGGGAGAATCAGTCAAGTCATAAATCCCAAAAGGACTGATACAGACCGCCTTCCAAAAGCCCGCCAAATGGATGGCCAGCCATTGGGCCAGGAGTCGAATACCTGGTCATCCCTATTCATGAATTTTAGAGCATAAAACCTTGGCACCTCAGAACAAAGAAAGGGGAGAACAACCATCAGCCGGGGCAAACAGATCATCAAGCGCAGAACGACCATCAGCAGCGCAGAAAAGACCATCAGCCCGGGAGAAGAGAAGCCCACAAGAAGTCCTCCGGTGAAGGCCCAGCTGAACAGATAACAGCACCCAAGACAAAGCTTGACCAGGACAGAAAATCCAAAGGGGCTCCACTCCACTGCTCCAAACGCCGTGCCTTCCTGAGTGCCATCAGCTCAGCAGCTCTGCCATCAACTGCCAAGACCCCCCCCCCCTCTTCAACCATGTAAACCAACTTCCTTTCATTCTAACAACTTAAGCTGTTCTGCTAACCTGCTATAAGACTTTAGGGTCGTGTTTCCACAAAATGTGCTTGCTTTGCAGAACAGTATTTCCCATCTAAGGTTACTCATTTAAATCTGGTCATTGCATTTTCATAATTACATCGTTTGTTTTATTCCGTTATTCCGTGTTTGTTGTTTGTGTTAGGTGTAATGTCTGTCTTATGTTAGTTGTAGTGTTAGCTAGGAATAAATGCATGTCTTTTACACAACTTCAGCCTCCGTCATTGAGTGTTCACAATAAGTCCCTGCCTCTGTGCGATCTTGCTACACGCTCTGAACCTCAAACTCTCCTGAAACATCGCGAGACTCTCTCTCATCGGCCGTGAGGGGAGCTTCGCTACCAATCGTTTACATTACCCGATGATGCAGCTCGCTGGACGAGCCTTCTAACCTAGGTTATAAGTGATATTGGTAATTAGTCAATCCCGTTTAAGTCTCACATTAACAGACTTACGGGGATACTTCAATTGAGTTTGGAGGAGCCGACCATTCGGCATAACAATTGGTTAATAATCAGCATTAAATAATAATTAATTAAACTTTAATTAATTTCAAACATATTGGTGGAGAATATAAAAATTTATTTGAGCTAATAATTCCTACACATATTCGATATTCAGTTTTCTGGCTTTAATATCTTTACGGAATTAAGTAAGGTGGGCGTTTTTAATGACAGAATTGTGATGTCCAGTACACAGACATCGATGCACACCGATTATTTTTCCGTTTCAAAACATTTTGTGATTTGTGCCAAATCATGTTAATAGCTAATATAATATAGGTCCTTTCAGCTGTAATGATATATGGTGGTTTAGTATTTTGGGCTCATGGCGACTGTTGCACACCCCTTTGTTTCCCAGATAGCTTTACATATGAATTTTAATTAATTTTTGAATGTTCCAATGTGTCCGTATACTGTGCAGTCGATAATACATGAATGGGTTAATAACTTTAAAACTAGACAAGACAGGCACATCTAATAAAGTGTGCTTTGATCAGTGGACACCAGGGAACAATGCACACCCCTTGGGTTTTCAGAATAACTTTCTCTGTAACAGTTATTAATTAATACATTGTATGCATATTATATGCCATTGCTCCATTTCATACATATTAACAGAGAGAGCCCCTCACTATTCGCGCGCCAATGCCGTACCGATTATTCAGGTACGCCAGCATTGTCTTCGGAGAAATTGTAGTGGGAGGGGCGGTGCTCATATAGGGCTGGCTTATGCAGAAACCTCGACTTAACCAAGAACAAAAACTGCTTGGAGCAGTTTTGAGACTTAGCATAAATTGCCATAGCAACATGTCTCGACTAAAACCTACCCACCTTTCGTAGTACGGGTTAATCGCGAAGTTACACAACACGTCATCAAGTTACTCACAAAGTTACCCCGATAAGCCAGTTACCCCGCTTCGTAGTACAGGCCCCAGTTCTGATTGTATCTCATCTATGGCAAACATTTTCGTCTCGTTTTTATTCATTGACGAAAGTGTCAATACACTTCGTCATAGTCTTAGGCCTCGCGAAATCATTTTTATTTAGTTATCGTCTCATTTTAGTCTGAAAATAAAGGTCGTTGACGATGACAAAAATGTTTCGTTAACAAAATTAACACTGATTGTCATGCTGAGCGGGGACGGAACGAAGACAAGGCACAGACGACAGGGTATCAGGGAATACTGGGTTTAATTACAGGTAAGGTAGGCAAAACGGACTAATAACCGGACTGGGGAAACAAACTGAAATGCATACTAATTACAGAGGACTAATGACAACAACCAGAAACAGCTGATCACACGGGGATTCCACACAAGGTTAACGAGGGGGCGAGACACATGGAAGGAGCGGAATGATCGGGGCAGAATACATTGTTTTTTTTTTTTTACTTTACACATTGTTTGGATAAATTGGACAAATTACTGTTTTGATAAATGTTCTTAGATGTGTTTAGTACAGTATATGCTCTTCTTGTTTTATCCTGTTCATTTTCTGTTTAAATGCTAAAAAAAAACATATTTAGGTGTAATTTTTTGGGGCCGGGAACCAATTAATTGGTCTTCCATTATTTCTTATGGGGAAAATTCGATTTTCGAACTTTTTAGGATTCGATCCAGAATTCTGAACGGATTAAGTTTGAGTTCTGAGGTACCACTGCACTTTGTCACATGGGTGATATGCGTGAAATTTTTTTCCTTCAATGAATTCGATGGTCATTTAAAAGCAGTGTGTTGTGTTAATGGTGGTTGTCCTTATAGTATTATGCTAAATTTGTTTGGGGATCAGAAACTATTAAGTGTTATAAACAAGAAAAAGCAGAGGGAATCAAGATCAGAATACTTAGTCAAGACACTTGTGCATACCTTGAAACAACTGTATATCTGTCATTGGATGCTCTCATTAATGTAAACATTTTTAATGCTCTGTTTACAGAATTAAACTGTTTTACAAATTTTTTTTTAAAAATCACAATCTTTTATTGTGATTCATCATTTCATCCATAAAAGGGTTGTTTAAAAATAATTAAAAAATAAAACAAATTTGTACCAAGTAAATCTTGCCGAATCCAGAATCGAAAGAGAAATGTGACACTCAGAATGTAGATGAACACAAACTCGCAGATCTTTACAGGTCGTCCTGTGGTCAGGATTAGTTGCAGTTAATTGCAGTTTTTAATACAACAAAGATTATTAATGAAATAAACAGCTTCCTGTTCCTCTAAAATCAGTAAATATGTCTCTGAAGACACACAGAACAAATTAAATATCAAAACCACTCCATCACTGGAAGTGTCCTTTTTACACTTTACACAGAATGTATTATTATCTTGTATTTTGTATTGATTATATCAAAATATATGCCTTTATTAATAAGGTGTAATTCAGGGATGACTTGATACTAGAAGCTTTATTGCATTATTGTTTACTGCACCCCCCTAAAAAAATCAAGTTTATAAACATTCTACAAACATTTTACAGGTTTTAAAACATTTTACAATTCACTACTGTTAAAAGGTTTCCTTACCTTTGTCATTTTCTAGAATCACACTTAGATACAGACAGCTTAACATTAGGTGAAGTATAAAGTATATCCCCAAAAGGACTTTCTGAGCAAAATCTGAAAACAAATAAAACATGTAAAACAACAGATTAAATAAACAGATCATAAAACAGGCCTGCATTAAATATCTTGTCTGTATTTATGTTTTGCTATTATACACTATATTGCCAAAAGTATTGGGAGCAACTGCTGTTTTAATACTGCACTGCTAAACATACTCTGTAATACTGCCCTGCAAAAAATGTTGGTGCGGAAAGACACAGCAGCCACTCAGGTCTTTGAAAATGTGACCATTCCTTGTATTGTCCATCCTAATTGTCATCAAAAATATGATCAAGGAATATTGATGCATGTTCTAGCTAGAGAGGAAGCCAGTGCCGGAACAACTGTACACTGGGCCCTGGTGAGAAAATGGACCCCATGCCCCCCCCAACCACCACCCCTTTCGAAATTCACAACTAGGGCCTGCTTACACCATTTGCAGCTTATGCAGATGATGTCATTTAAATAGCCTCCAAATATCATACCCATCATTCAGTGCAGTAGTTCGTGTCATGCCCCGATCGTCCGCTCCCCTTGTGTGCCACGCCCCCTCATTAACCGCATGTGGATTCCCCGTGTTTACCAGCTGTTTCTAATTGTTGTCATTAGTCCATTGTATTTAGTCCGCGTTTCCGTTTGTTTCCCCAGTCCGGTCATTGATGTTATGTTGCATTGTAGCGTGCCTCGTCTACGATTAAACCCCGTTTTCCCTATCCCTGGATTCCTGCCTGTTTGTCTGTGCTCCGGGCGCGTACGCGCCGTGACAGTTCGCAAATTCCACAAACAGGTGCAGGTGGGATTCAAGGGGCTGCAAATTTGAATAGGGTTGAAGGTTACATCCACTGCACTTGCAAGGCCAGGGATGCCTGCAATGGCATGAAAACCAATTTTTCATGCAAGGCGTCCCCTCCTGCTGGACATTGTATATAGTTGTGCGCACAAGAAAGGTGATCAATGCATGCACAGGTACAGAACATAGCAGCCTTGGTGAGGCCATGTACATCGGTAAGTTTGCAGGAATCCACCACTGGCATAAAAGCAGCGCTGCATGGTGCACTGAGGGCAAAATTCAGATGTGGTCCTCTTTTCAATTTATCCTACACCAGACCAAGGGGGCTCATTATTTCACCCCAGGCCAGCCTGTATTTCTCTATGAACTGTTCACTACTGAGAGGGTTCAAGGGGTTCATGACCACCTACAAAAGCAACTTGGCTTCCTGGATGGTGCTGTCTCAAACACTTTCTTTTGTTGACTTGCACAGTTCTCTGCCATAGCTTGTCATGATGGGTGATTCACTTTCCCAGTTCAAAAGATATGACTGACACAGAGCAAGTTTGATCATTTTATGTAGCTTACCAGAGTTGTTCACAATTTATGAACTGTATTTTGAATTGAGTACACCCTGTAAGATGTTGAATTGAAATCACAGAAGAATTACGTTCATTTCAATTCAATGCAATCATTTTACATATGAATGTCATTTCATCTAGCAAAACATAAGTAATAACATAACAGATTTACTTCCAACACTTATGGTAGCTTATATTGACCTTATACTGTATGTGTGAGTGAACTTTATATTTGTATGTTTATTAGATTAAAATTGTGTAATTGTTTTAGCCTGTTCTAACAATATGCATTTGGTTTATGTCAGCCTTCTAAGTCCTTTTCCATGGGTATATATTTATTGTTTTTGCATTTTCAACTGTTTATGTGTGTTAATATTTATGAGGAGTCTGCATACAGTAGTGGGTTGTCAGATGGATATGGTTGTGATAGGGTAACTTTTATGATTGTATGAAGTGCTCTTTCACTATGGTACACAGTTAAATTATTTATTCTATAGGCAACACTTCAAATGTGGCTGTCACACCCCGATCGTGCCGATCCTCCTGTGCCACGCCCCATCATTAACCTCATGTGGATTCCCAGTGTTTAACAGCTGTTTCGAGTTGTCCTTATTAGTTCAGTGTATTTAAGTCCACATCAGAGTTTATTTCCCTAATTCTGTCATTGTAGTGTCGTGCAGTGTTTGGATGTTATGCTCCTTCGTTCACCTATTAAACCCTTTTATTTCACCCCACTCCTGATCTCCTTCGCCTGTTTCCCTGGTCCGTGTGCTGCGAGTCATGACAGTGGCGTTCATTATGAATAACAGTAACATCCACAGACTTTTCAAGCAGATGCTCGAAACAATGTTGACATCTTATATATCATCAGCATTATTAAGTTGTCCAAAAAAGTGCATCAATGTGTCTATTTTGGCCGATCTCAGTGACTCTGTGACCAGACAGCAGTCAAAAGTTCAAATAAAGAACGAAATAGAAAATAACAAGTGGGTCGGAGCACTCATAAATCTACGAATGAAATAACCTACTTTAGTGTAGGATCTCTCTCTCACACACACACACACAGTGTCCTCCATAATTATTGGCACCCCTTGTAAAGATGTATAAAAAGGGTTACAAAAAATCCACCTTCCAGTGAAGTATATTCATATCACACTGAAGAAAAGGAGAAAAATCCAACTTGTCATTAAAATAAATTTATTGAAATCAATCCTTCACAAATCAAGAAATAATTATTTTCAACAAAAACACATGGCACCCCTGCTTTTAATACTTTGCACAACCTCCATTTTCCAGTATAATAGCACTGAGTCTTCACCTATGATATTTTATAAGGTTTGAGAATACAGTTAAGTAGCTAATAATTTTGGCTTTGTCATTTCTCAGTTTTCTTGTTAAAATTCAGCACATCGATGCAATATCTTAATCAAACTTTGTGGAGAGTTTGTCTTTGTTCTTTTGAGAGCAATACAAGTATTAACCATTTTTGTTATGTTCATTTCCATGGAAATATTAAGGGTTTTGTGTGATTTCATTAGGGGGGCATTTTAAATTATGAATTATTTAATGTGGATCCAGATTGCGATGGCATGTTTGATATAAAATTGATGGAGAAATTCTCATAAATCCGAATCTGATCATGGATTATCACGTAGTTGCATGTATCTAAAGTTAAATATTTTTACCGAAATTAGGTATAAAGTTGCTTCACTATATGGTCGTAAATCCATCGGACTGATATAAAGACCCCTAGACCAGGACTCCGGTCGGATGTTCCAGATCATTGGTCCAAGTGTCAAATCCCTAATGATCAATATTCATGGACTTTAGACTTTAAAATCACACACCTCGGATTCCTCCGGGGTTGAAGCGGAACCAAAGACTGATGATACCTGCGTATAAACCAGCTGCCGAAAAGAAAGGCCGGAGAAGGAAGAAACCACAAACTAGAGCTGCTCCAGACCTCGCCGTCCAAGCTCTCTCTGTCATCTCATTACCTCCACAACAAGCTTCCAAAGACTCCATCCGCAGCCACGTAAACTCCCTTTCATTCATTTGCTAATCTAACCTGTTATGTTAGTCTATTTTATAATTTTGGGTCATGCTTTTAGGATTAAGGGCTTACTCTGCAGAACAGTATTAATCTTTGAGGGTACCCATTTAAATTGAGTTACTGCCTTCCCATATTCCATCCTGCTCATTGATTTTATTGTCTTGTCCTGTTATTTTGTCTTTCATGTTAAGTGTGATGTCTGTCACGTGTTAGTTGTAGTGTTAGGAATAAATGCATGCCTTTTATACATTTTGAATCACCGGCTGAATGACTGGCTCATACAGTAATTGTCACTTCACTGGTGCGAAATTACTACTAAGCTTCTAAGGTTCCAAGCTCATCCTAAAGTATTATGAGACTCACTCTATGGCCGTGAACAGAGTTTTGCTATAGAGTTGCTACATTGCTGGTGAGAGTTATGTTCGGCGGGGCAAATTTTCTAACCCAGGTTAAGTACACTGAAAAAAGTGTCACAAGGGTGTAGCTGGTTTGACCTAAAACTTAAAACTGCACGTGTGCTTAGGTCGCACATGCGCAAGTCCTGTGTATGTCTCCGAAAAGAACCTCCAACAAGCCGCCATTACTGCTGTCCTCAGGTAAGAATGAAAAATGAAACCTGTAAATGTAAATATTTGTCCTTATACTGTATCTTAGTCGAGAACATGATTGCATGTTAACGTTTTAAAGTTAGTATTGGGTAGAACATAGTTATGTAAAACATGTAGAACATCTAGTCTAGCTAGCAAGTAAGTTAATTTTACATAGATTGGTCGTCATTAGCCGTTAATTGGGAAATGCTGCATGTGAATATTAATATTATTAATATATAAATATTATTTTGTGTTAGTTAGCCATATTAAGCTATTTTTTTCATGCTAGTTCCTTTTGAATTAATGGCAAGAACCGCAGCAAGGGTACGAGTTAGCTGTTCAGAAAACAGTTCTGTGTCGCGTGTAGAGAAACAGGGAAAAGGATTTCTCAACATGTACACGAGTGTTTTAAAAACATTGCTTTTTCTCGACCTGTTGGTCTTTCATCCAAATGCAAAATGAGTTTCAGTTCATGAAAAACGGAGTTTTTGCCCAGGGTGAACATTGTCAGAAGCTGGTTTAACATGCTGTGGACAGCCATTTTTTTGCATTTTATGTGGGCAAAAATGTTTTAAATTAGTGCTTGTGTGGGCGGGATAATATTGTAATTAGGTGATTGTTTTTCGCGGAGGGCAGTAAGGTGTCATAATTACCCACCACAAAAACAACAAATCTTCCACATAAGTAGCTGTTAGCAGTGCCTGCAACTTCACTCGTTTATGGCTAATATCCAACTTTCTTTTTTCCCCTCCCATTCAGCCGCCCTAAAATGGCTATGTCTTCACCCCAATCCACAAATTCCTAATCTATTTCATACTGGCCTATCTCCAGCCTCACTGTTCCTGCCGTGACACCCCCTCCAAATTTTAATAGCAGGTGACACGGGGAAGGGGCTTTACACACCCTCACTTTCTTCTACCGCTCTACTCAGACAGACGTGAACACAGAGAGTGATTAGGAAACGGTCAGCAGTGTCACAATATTGTTTTAAATTGTAATGTTACTATTGTTCCACGGCCAGGGTGAAAACCACACTGCTCCTCCTGAATCCGAGGTTCGACAATCCGGCGGACCCTCCTCTCCAGAACCCCCGAATAGACCTTACCAGGGAGGCTGAGGAGTGTGATCCCCCTATAGTTGGAGCACACCCTCTGGTCCCCCTTCTTAAAGAGGGGGACAACCATCCCGGTCTGCCAGTCCAGAAGCACTGCCCCCGATGTCTACGCGATGCTGCAGATGTGTGTTAACCAAGACAGCCTCACAGCATCCAGAGCCTTAAGGAACTCTGGGCGGATCTCATCCACCCCCAGGGCTCGGCCACCGAGGAGCTTTTTAACCACCTCAGCGACCTCCGCCCCCGAGATAGGGGAGTCCATACCCAAGTCCCCATACTCTGCTTCCACATCGGAAGGCGTGTCGGTGGGATTGAGGAGGTCTTCGAAGTATTCCTTCCACCGACCCACAACGTCCCGAGCTGAGGTCAGCAGCACCCCATCCCCAACATAAACAGTGTTGATGTTGCACCGCTTTCCCACCCGGAGCCCCCGGATGGTGGACCAGAATCGCCTTGAAGCCATCCAGAAGTCATTTTCCATGGCCTCGGGACCCACGTGCCTTGTTCGGGCTATGCCCGACCAGGCCCCATGGGTATAGGCCTGGCCACCAGGCACTCGCCATCGAGCCCCACCCCCAGGCCTGGCTCCAAGGGGGGGCCCGGTGACCTGCGTCCGGGCAAGGGAAAACGTGTTTCCAATATTTTTCTCGTCATAAGGGGTCTTTTGAGCCGCACTTCGTCTGGTTCCTCACCCAGGACCTGTTTGCCTTGGGTGACCCTATCAGGGGCATAAAGCCCCAGGCAACTTAGCTCCTGGGATCACTGGAACATGCAAACCCCTCCACCACGATAAGGTGTCGGCTCCAGGAGTGGCATTGCACTCTGTAACACTGGCAAATTTTCTGTGTGGGGGATTGCTGGCTGGGATCCTGAGGAGTTTTGCCATGTGGTGGGTGTGGCAACACGCTGCTTCAACGCATGCTCCCCAACCTGACCTGACCTGAATGTGATTTGTAATCATAATTTGTAAACATTACAGTCTTATGGAATACAGCTTTAAGTCTCAAATGTTTTGTTTCACGATCTGATAAGCCCATGAGCATCTTGATCAGTACTGATGGAAAGCCCCTGAGTGACAGTTATTGTTATGATGGATGGACACTAAATGATGATGGACAATGGAGAGACAGACATTTCTTTGGCCATTGCTGTTTTGTTGCCTCTGTATCATGTCTACAACATTGCATATCCTTGTCAGCTAAAAAAAACAATTTAATATTTTGAGGCATTTATTTTGAAGCTTGACAACAACATTTGTAATACCAGCTGTGCACAGAGTTGCCAATGCCATGAATATTTCTTAGAAAGCACGGTGTATGGTATTAGGACTTTGGTCGAGTTCTAAATAAATGAAATAGAAATAAACTTCCATCTGCATTTTTTTCTCTGCTGTACACAATATTGCTTCATTTTCAATACATGTTTTCAATACATGTTTTCAATACATGTTTTCAATACATGTTTTCTTATCCTAAAACACATTACTAATGATACATAAAACAAAAATGGATAATGGATGCACAGAATGATTCGCAATAAAAACGAAGTAAACGTTGATCTCAAGAGCACGTCTTACCGATAAGCAAGTAGAAAGAACTGGGATGCTGGGAGTACACACGCTACACTGCTGCGCGGGGGGAGTAGCGGCCAGGATTTGTACTACCCGTAATTGGCGCGCAGAACAAACTTTGATGTTGCAGACAAGAAAAGGGAGCCTACCAAACGCAATTTGGACTTACAGTCCTCTTCGCTCGTATGTCTGAAAGTTCGTAAGATGAAGGTTCGTAAGTAGAGGAGCGTCTGTATTGCCTTTATATCATACTGTCATGCCCCAGCTCGTCCAATCCTCCGGTGTGCCACGCCCCCTCATTTACCTCGCTAGAATCCCCGTGTAACCAGCTGTTTCAAGTCATGTTGATTGTTGCTCTGTAATTAAGTCTGAATTAAAGTATGTTTCCCCAATCTGGTCATTAACGTCTTGACGTCGTTCACCTGATTTCGCCAGCTCTTGTGCTGCTTCTCCGCGCCGAATGCGTTACAGAATGATAGGACTCAGGAAACATACTCTTACACGGACTTAAATACACAAAACTAATTAACACAACTAGAAACAGCTGCTGACATGGGGATTTCACACGAGGTAGCGAGGGGGGTGTGGCACACAGGAGGATCAGCACGAGCCGGGCATGACATATACAGTGGTACCTCAGAACTCGAACTTAATCCGTTCAGAACTACGGTTCGAGTTCTGATCCAATTTTCCCCGATAAGAAGTAATGGAAAACCAATTAATTGGTTCCCGGCCCCAAAAAATTACACCGAAATATGTTTTTTTAGCATTTAAACACAAAATGAACCAGGTAAAACAAGAAGAGCATATACTGTACTAAACACATCTAAGCACATTTATCAAAACAGTAATTTTTAAAGTAAGAAAATAAATGTATCCAAACAATGTGTCCTGCCCCGATCATCCGCTCCTTCCGTGTGCCACGCCCCCTCATTAACCGCGTGTGGAATCCCCGTGTGATCAGCAGTTTCTGGTTGTTGTCATTAGTCCTCTGTATTTAGTCCGCGTTTCAGTTTGTTTCCCCAGTCCGGTCATTGTATTGTCCATCTGCGTTTTGCCTGCCTTAGCTGTAATTAAACCCCGTATTCCCCGATACCCTGACGTCTGCTCCATTGTCTCTGTTCCGTCCCCGCTGGGCACGACAATATTATTATAATTAAATGTATTAATGGTTTATTATTAATATTAAAATAATCAATAAGAAATCTTTATTTTTTTATGTATTTTATTAATAATAATAGTCACTGTCTATCATTGTCTAAATGTATTTTTACTGTCTAAATATATGTATTCAGCTAGTGTAAACATGCATGATGCTATCACAGCGAATGCGAGGCTGAGACTGAAGCATTACCTTTTGTTTACGCTGAGAGACATGTCGCGTGACTCATTTCCCCGCACGTACAAGTTATCTTAAGTCGGCGTTCACGGTTTGACTTCTGAGAATCAGTTTTTTTTTCGAACTGGTTGGTTTGACTTTTAAGAAATTCGAGTTATAATGAGTTCGAGAACTGAGGTACCACTGTACTTACTTATGCATGTAGTTTTGAGTACCCTTCAAATGATATTGAATAACGACTTACAGTACGAAGATTTCAAGTTATGAATGGCCGTTCGGAACGTAACTAATTTGTAAGTAGAGGAGCGTCTGTACCAGGAGAACATTTATTATGATAAGCATTAATAATCTATCAACCGAGTCTTAGATAGGTTCTTTTTCAAGGGCGTGCAGTGTTTATGCACAATGCAGGTCAATTTGTATACTTTTGAGGGAATATTGAAAATACTTACATTTTGCTCAAAAATAATTATAAAATGTATTTTTGAATAAGCATCATTGTAAGTATCATTTTAAACTACACATAAAATTGAACTTTGAGAATGGATTTTAATTGTACTCTGGTGACTCATGAAAGTTAGTGACAAACAGGGCTGAATATGGTTTAGGACAAAATTTCATACTTACAGTAAAATCCCTCCAAGCGCTTTTCTTCACGATACAATAAATAATCCTTGATAATTATGCAGGCACAGATTCCCAAAGCAGCTACTGCAATCGGAATTGAATATTCTGAAAAGAGAAAGATCACATTAGTCTATGGTGTATAATTATCCATACTAGTGTCACATCCTCTCACTATTATGAATATAAAATGTTACATCATAGATAGATAGATAGATAGATAGATAGATAGATAGATAGATAGATAGACTTTATTGCCATTTGCACAGGTACAGGACATTGGAATATTTGTGCATAGCTCACAGAGTTAGCTTTCACGATAGAATAGAAAAGAAGTGGAAAAAGAGCAGAAAAATTAATAATACTTCCACACTGCAAAAAAACTTTATAAAGGTACAATTCACACATTCCCAGTCACGAACAAAATGTGTATTCTGTATTCCTTTCTTACTGCCTGTGCGGTAGCTTAACAATTAGAGCACGTTACTAAAAAGGACAGCGATGTCTGGCTCCATGCATTTGGCTCTTGGCAAGATCATCATTATAAATCCAACAAAGCACTGACCAGCTAGAAAAAAACACTGTCTGCATCAAGAGATTAAGAATAAGATTCCAAGGGGAAATCCTTAGGCATAGAACAGTAAATGAGACGATCACAGATGGACATACATGTAGTGCAAAACAGACAAAGTGCAAAGACAGTACTTAGTGAAAACAAGTAAACGTGGTGCGAACAAATTGAAAAGGACACAGTACTAAAATAAAATATCCTGAAAACCAGGATACTGGAAATAAGAAGAAAGAATATTTAAAAAATGAGTAAATATTATTATTATATATTAATATACTGATGAGCCAAAAGATTATGACTACCCTCATGCAACACGTATAATGATGTGTATAATGTGGTGAAAAAGGCACATGTCAAGGTCTGGGATATATTAGACAATATTTGATACTCACAGTCGACATGCTGAATACAGAAGAAATGGGCAGAGATAAAGATCACAGTGACTTTGACAAGGACCAAATCATTATGGCCAGACGACTGGGTCAGAGCATCTCTGATACAGCAAGGCTTGTGTGGAAGTAAAATTGGACATTAGTAGGCCCGGGAGGGGAGGCATATTGGGTCTGTTATGTTTTAGGCCTTAGGCAAGAAGAGATTGTTTTGAATACTGTGTGACCTCGCTTTGTGATAGCTGCCTGTAGTTGGCTTCGCAGAAGCTCGGACCTTGGAGAGGCAGACAGTGGAGCAAAGGGGGGGAGAAACCACTTGCAGGAAGAGACTCGAAGCCACCCCAACTGGTGCACAAAGTTATAGCTTATTAAAGTAGTTGTAGTAGTCAATAGATAATATGTTACGCAATTGATTGTATCATGTTAATCATACTAATCATATGTTAACCATGTATTTTCAGTGATTCAGGACAATACGTCAATGTGTTAATCATTAATCAATGGAACACCCAAACATTAACAGTGATTCAATGTCATATAATGAATATCTATATACATATCTCAAGTAGAGTCTAGAAGCCGAGGCTGTCTCTAGTAAATTGCGTATAATGGGTGGACTTTACCTTGCTACCAAGGTGAAACAATGAAACAGGAGAATTGTGTTTGTTATACGTTTCAGCTTAGTTTGTTGATGTTTCATGACCAATCAGGATTTAGTAGTCCTGGGAGCTATGGATTATCTACTGGTTGCTCTGTGTGCTGGGGGTGACTTGGTACCAAGGGCCAGAGTGTGATGGGAGTGCTTTGCTGAACTTGCTGGAATAAAAGATATTTTCTTTACTCACCAAACTAAGAGGTCCAGACTTTTATTCTTTTTATTCTAAGTACTTGATTTACAATTTTTCTACCACACTTGTGGGGAGCTGACAGCCAGCCATGGTGAGAACCTACTGAGTTTGAGGAGGGAAAAACTACCATCTGCTGACAGGGTGTTGGGTGGACAAGACTCATCGATGTGAGATGTGAATGAAGGTGATCCCATCTGGTACAAACCAACAGAAGGGTGACTGTGGCACAAATGGCAGATAATTTTAATGATGGTCATGGGAGTAATGTATCACGAGACATACGGCATCAAACCCTGCTCTGCCTGGGGAGGACATGGTCAGGATGGCCAAGGAAAACAGTTTAACTGCGCCTACTGCTCCCCGCCTTGGTTCACCCTCAACATCAGCAGGGGAAGGAGCTGGAGGAAAATGCCGCGCCACTGGCCATGTGGCTCATGGACGACGCTGTCCTGCCTCCCGCTGCTCAGCCCTGGGGACAGACACAGCTATGCTGTACTAGTGGGGGTGCCCAAGAGCTGGTTTGGGCTGTGTGTTCAACCGGGCCCCATGAAAGATGACCTGGGGACTTTGCTGCATACGGCCAGCTGAGCCTCTTCAGGCAACAGCCAACACTGAGGACCTTCGCGACAGGTCGACGCGCACATTCCCCCCAAAGTAAGCTGGAAAGGAACCGCTCATCAGGGTTCTCTCCCCTAAGCAGCTGGTCCATGTTCAGCTGGAGCAGCCCTGCCCCCTGCAGGCAGCCCTGGGGCTGGCGATGGAGAGATTGTGTGGGCCAAGTTGGCCAGGGCACCCACCCCCCAGAACACACGTCGTCTCCGCTGTGACAGCTCAGAGCTGAGGAGGCCCGGGTGGGCAACCAAAGTGGCTGAGCTGCTATGGGCCACGTGGCTCCAGGCGAGTCACCCCCTGCACTGGGGCCCCAGAGTCTGCTGGGGGGTGTGGCCAGCCTGGCCACCTTGTCAGGGAATGCCCCATTCAGGGCCAAGCATGTGGGAAATGACGCAGGGTCCATGTAGAGGGAACTGTACGTGCCCCTAGCATACTTGGACACCACATGCAGTAGGAGGGGCCCAGCAGCACAGACAAGGGAGTTCAACCTCACTCACCCCAAGAACCGATGAGGACGCCACTCGGTGGCAGTGGTGGGCCACACCTGCGCTTGGGACGTCTGCCATGTCCCTGTCACACTGTAGGAAGTACCACCTTACTAGACACAGAGACCACCGTGACACTGGTGAAGCCTGACGTGGGGCTGTCTGGATTCAGTTACAACTGACCTCCATTCAGTTGTTGGGAGCAGGACAGTGCGTCACCCAGTGTGGCGTACAGGACACGTCTCTTGAGTGGTATATATTTTAAAGGGATAGAGGTGTATTTGATTGCCGGTCCTGCCCTTGGATGATTAACATAGGCAGATAGGTGTCAAAACAGTTGCGATACCCTTTTCTGTGCAGTTCCTGGTACCACCCACTCCCCTGTTGACGAATGGTTCTGGATGTATATTTGCATAGCATGACACAGTACTGTTTTTGACTTAATAGATTTTTTTTTTAATCCACCGCGATTGTGATGAATAAGGCAAGAGAACAAAAACCACAGAAATGGCTTTTGAGTACTAGCCAGTGATTAGCAAGACAGCAAGGCATGGTGCAGGCAGAAAAAGGAGTGGGTGATCCACACTTAACTAGAGAAGGCATATTGCTATGAAAAACCAATCATTTTGTTTCTCTTCTAAGCCTAGGCTCTCTAGAAAGAATATGCGTATTTAATAAACTGTAGTAAAAACTAATATCAGTGCTATAACAACAACAAACAACAAATTTATTTTTGTATAGCGCATTATCACAACATTACATTGTCCCAAAGCGCTTTACAGCATCCCCACCCAAAGCCCCCAGTGAGTAAGCCATAGGCGACATAGGCTATACCATCTTCAGTCGTGGCATCCTCAAATCTGTAGTCTGCAAAAGGCCTTGAGTGAGGCCCCAGTGCTGCCCCCACTGACCTGTCCCTGCCCTTTATATTAGACACTGATGCCAGTGGTGTAGATGCTGGGGGGGTGCTCTTCCAAGGGGGTTAAATGGAGAGGAGGGCATCGTACACTACAGCCGTGTTCAAGTGGGTCTACAGGGTGCAGTACAGGAAGGACGTTGGCAACTTCTGCCACTGCATGCGTATGCCACTGCACTACTTCATTAATCAACCTTGTTGGGATTACAATATATTACAGTGTCAGAATGTATTCTGAATAAGGTACATTTCGAGTATCCTGCCAGAATACAATACTGAATACATTCAGGACTGTGTATTCAGCATTCAGACACTACATGCTTATTCATACTATTCTGCCCAAACCTGCATGACCCTCACACTTACACAGAGGAGTAACAAGACAGTGTCATAAACTCATTTTTCACCGTGAACACAGACGTGTTTTTTATCCATCTGTCGCCCTGTTGTCCAGACCCACACATAAGTCAAATTTAATGGGATTGGACCAACCAGGGTTCAGTCTCACACACACACAACCAGGAATCAAACCCTCAGTGTGAAGCTACAGTACTGCCCACTGTGTCACAACACCTCTGAGATTCAGCAGAGGGCGCTCACAGTCTCTCCTCCCTGCACCAGTAAGAGCTCGCCAGACCAGTTCCACCAGTTCTTATAAGTGCACCAGCCTCTAGTTCCCTCCTTTCCCCTCTGCCTGTTTAAGCCCCAGCTCCCCAGCAGTCCTCATCTGGACCTTGAACCACTGGCCTGTGTTTCCCTACCTGTGCTAGTCCTTGCTCTCTCTGTTTGCACCTGGTTCTGCTGTGTCCCAGTTGCCCTGTCCCTGCTGTTCCTGTCCCATACCCAGATTTTACCCTTATTAAACCCTGTTCTCATCCTTCCTCACCTCTGTATCGCTGCCTCCTTTTCTGCCCCCCCTTACACCCGGTCGTGACACGCTGAGCCTCCACACAGCAGACGTTATTAAATGTATTACAAACACCCACTTCCATTTACACACATAATAAGTATGAAAATGCAGGGAAACTCACCTAATTTAAATGTGTTGCTAATCCAGGTAAAAAGTTGGGAATAAATAATAAGGAACAGCATGTTAAACAGTTTGTGATTATCTGTAAGGCAAACAGAGCAAATCAGACACCCTCATTCTCTCATCAGTCTATACAGGTATAACATGATATTAAATAACAAAGTGTCCTTGGGCTTTTCTTCCCCTGAGATGGCCCCGCGAGTCAGAGGGTCCCTCGAAACCCTGTGGCGTGATAAAGGTGAGGCCTGTGTGAGCAAATAAATCCACAAAGATATACAGTACTTACACATGAAATCAAACATGATTACTAGAATGCCTCTAAGTTGTACTCCTCTTCGCATCCTTCGGAGGTGTATTATCCAAAACACACCTAGTACAAATGAAATAAAGCAAAGAAGAGTTTCAGTCATCAGACACAAAGAAAAAAAACAGATGTGTTCAGAGGTCATGTGTTGAAAACCCTGCATAGCACTGTCACCTGGTGGTTGTGGGTTTGAATCCTGTATTGGGCACTGAGGGGCCAAGCCCTTTTTCAAATGTGTTTGAAAAATGCAATTATTTATACATAATTGCCTTTGATAAATGTGTTTGAGGTTGACCAGTTTCATCTTCTGGTTAAATTATACTGGTTTTATTTTTCTTTTGTATTTGGTATTGTTTTCTATGTCTTGGCTTTGTTTTCCTGTTTTTTGTTCTTCCCTGCCAGTGCCCTGTTTAATTTAGGTCTACTCATAGTTATGTCTTATTCTTTTTCTAGTGTGGTTAGCCCTCTGTCTTTGTTAATGTTCCCCCATTCCTGGGAGGTATTTTCCGTACGTCGCTTATATCATCCAAGATCATACGCCTCATCTTTGATGAGTTAATGCTGGTGAAACATGTACATGTTTCTACAACTTTCTTTTTTCTACAACCTTCCTGTACTGCACCCTGTAGACCCACTTGAACACGGCTGTAGTGTACGATGCCCTCCTCTCCATTTAACCCCCTTGGAAGAGCACCCCCCCAGCATCTACACCACTGGCATCAGTGTCTAATATAAAGGGCAACTTTCTTTTTTTTCCTCTGAAAATCATACGTTATATCGAAGTTTACGCTGTAAAGGTGTACGTTCTAAGCGATACCGGCAAATGGAATAATGCATTACACGAATTCGGGACATTGAAATTTGAACGTTGTATTGGTGTAAACATTATAAACGGGGTACGTTGAACCGAGGTTCGACTGTAGTACCATTAAAATCTTAATGATAACCAGCTCAGACTAAACCTGGGTTGTAGCATAAGCATCAAACCCTTATTCAAACCTGTGTGAAAATTTATTGCAATTATTTATACACAATTGCATTTGAGAAATATGCTTCGGAAGATAGTCGGCTACTATCAGCTAAAGTTAGTCATCCCTCTACCTGGATGCTTAGCCTTCTCGCTTTCTACCTAGTCGTGACCTGTAATAGCATAGCATCCTATTTAACATTACTGAAAGAGAGCTCTGTGAGTATCATAACAGTGAGCTGAAAGCTTTTACCAGCCCTATCACAGGTTATAGTTATACTGAATTACATTCGTTATCTCCAGGTCAAGATGCAGAGGAAAAATTTCAGCATTGTTTAAAAAAATGACAGAAAGCCCAAGTCCTGTCAAATTATAGAAACTATTCTACTTGTGAACCACAGAATTTTGGTTTGCATAAAAGTACATCCCAGTTTTTAAAAAGATTTATGGTTATGAAAGGTTGCCAACAATGTAGCAACTAAATACCTCTATACCTAATTCTGCTCCAGTGTTCCTGAGGTTGTAAAACAAATTTAAAATAAATATATTAACCTGAAAACATACTTACCTGGGAATAAAATCATGAATATCGGAAACACTAACAAAATGAAAAATGTTCCAAGTTGTTCTTTCCAAGCTGCAGTTGAGGATTTTGCCAGAAAAACACTGACAGCAACTAAAATAATGTAAGAATAGAGTCAGTCACCATGGAATTCATGTCAGACAGAGTACAAACACATATGTGTTCACCGGTCCTGCACAGGTCTGTCACCTGGGGGTTCTGTGTTTGAATCCCTTATTGAACATTCTGGTATGAAAAGCACATCCCACAGTGTTTGGGTTGGCCATTTGATCATGCATCCCTAAATGTACATATTATTGTGAAAACACATTTTAACAATCTATGGTGTACATTTCTGCACTGAAAAAAGAAAATTGTTGAACCAACTTAAAAAAATTGCACTGAGAAAAAAAGAATTGTTGGATTAAATTTAAAAAATTGCTTCAATTGGTAACACACAAATGAATAAAGTTTTTTCAAATCAAGTTACCAAAAAAGCCTTCTTGAAATCATACTATAGGTTGTTATGGTGCAGTATTTTACTTTTCTATAAAGCAAATAACCGTGTTGTAAAAACTGTAAACTTTAAGTTGACTTGTCTAAAATTTCAGTTGCATTAAGAAAAACTATTGATTTGAATGTAATCAGATTATTCAGTACACCTAACTTAATGCAAATGGGTTCATTTAACTTGTTAATTCGATTTGAAAAAACTTAATTCATTTGTGTGTTACAAATTGAAGCAATTTTTTTAAGTTGGTCCAACAATTCTCTTTTTTCAGTGTGAAATCCCAGTGGTGGAAAAAAAAAACATATACATTTTCCATCCATCCATCTATCCTTCCATCTATAACCCCTTCTCAAGTACAGTTCCAGGGTAAGACTATCCCTAAAAAGCCCAGAGCAGGGTACACCCTGGTGGGGTGCCAGTCCATCACAGGGCACATCCACTCACACACAAATGACCGTTTTAGACCCCATTTCACCTAAATGCTTGTTTTGTGGGGGGGGGGGGGGGGAGCAGAGCACCTGCAGGCAGAGGCGTCATGCTGATAGAGACTGAAGGAGCTCGGGGCCCCTCAGGGTTTTAGATTTAGGCTCCAGATTGTTTACCCTGTTTCACACTGTAGAGCAGGATTCATGCCACCTTGAAGTGCAAATACAACTTCGGCATGCACGGGAAAACAATCGATGTCACATATTGTTTTACAGTGTGCAGCAGGCAAAAACCGTGCCATGTGGAAATGCATTTTAGTTGACTACCATCCAGAAAAACAATTAGAAAATTTGCATTACACACAATTTAATGAAGATATCCAAATCACACCAAAATGTATTGGCCTTCCTTGCTCTGCTGCATCGGCTCATTTTTGAAAAGTACATGCTGAAGTCCAATAACTGTCCAATCACAGCTTTTTAGCAAGCAGGTGACGTGCTCGTGGAAACCAGGCTGGGACAATCACTTAAGATCTAACAGATGAGGTGACAGCCACTATACGACAGGCTACGGCCACAACCACTACAACCCAGAAGGGCCCAGCTGCCTCATTTCAGAATGTCTATTATAGAAATAATAAGGCAAGAAATATCCTCCCTGCTCCAGCAGGTAGAAACTGATGCTGTGAGCGAGTATTTTGTCATTTATAAAGTAGAGTGACTCCTGGAACACTTGCAAAAAGTGGGATGAAAATGAGCTTCCCCTTTATTTATGAGTATCTGTCACAACAGAGCCACACAGACTAGACTTAAAACAAAGGAAAGACAAAAACAGCAAAGATACATAGCTGTCCTTGGTTTAGCAGATATAACCAGGACTTTAGCATAGCTGAGACTTTAGAGAAATCACAGCCTTGGTCAGCAGAAATGATGACACTGCATACACACCTGGACCTGGAAAAAAAGAAGCAAAATGTGTCCTCATTGCCTCTCTGCAAGTAGCCAGCATCAGACAACTTTGTGTGATGAATGAGGTCAAGATACAGATTTTTATTTGTCACATGCATGAATGTCCTGCTACGCCAGCAGTGAGATGAATTTCCATGACTCTAGACTGTGCATCAAATAAGGTTAAAGGATATTAGTGAGGAAATGAAGAAAACCAAGTACAGTGGTGCCTTGACTTACGAGTTTAATTCGTTCCGTGACGGAGCTCGTAACTCAAATTACTCATATGTCAAATCAATTTTCCCCATTGAAATTAATTGAAATGCCATTAATCAGTTCTGGACCCCCAAAAAAACAGTTTTTTTGTGTTACATGTCTTTAAATAAGAAAAATGTGCTTAAATAATGAGTATTGTATAAAATCACAATACAATACAATATACTGCATTAAATTGGTTTTATCAAGTATAATGTACAGCATTTGCCTTGGAGATCAGATGACTTGAAGATGTTGACAAATGTGGAGGAGAAACTGAATAACTGAATTTTATTCGCTGATTTTTGCCTGTTTCGCCACGCTTTCCTCACTTTCATCTGCAGGGGTTTTCGATTAAAACCTGTCCACTGCAAGCTAACTGCTTAAAGTGAATGAGTGAGACACGGGATGCTGGGCGGATGTTGCACCGTTCACTGCGCCAACTACTGGTGGTGTATCTGAAGCTGGCTGGTAACCCAAATTTTAGCTCTCAACTCAAAGCAGAAAATCAGCCAAGAGACGGCTTATATCTCGAAAAACTCCTTAGTTGGGACACTCTTAAGTCAAGGTACCATTGTATCTCTTTGTGTGCCTTGAAGCCTAGTTCATACTCCACTTTTCCTTGTGCTGTTACGGTTGTGTATATGCTACATTTGTCTGTGGATGCGGACTGTCGTGGTCGGCACATACATACTGCAATGATAATCTCCCAGACCAGTAGGTGGCAGATGTATTGCAACAAACACAAAGTTTTTTAAATGTTCGAAAATGAATAATAACGAAATTGTTGATAGAAATGCAGAAAAACACATATGCAATGTTCTTGTGGCGCAGGATACCAAACAATATATTTCCATCTCAGCCAGCAGTGTTTGGATGATCTGCTTGTACAAAGTCTTGCACCAGAATACGACTCTGTGCTCCTTCAATGATGAGTTATGTGCCTGTGGGTAACTTCACTTCCCCACACAGCTATTTATCGAAAGTGTCTGTAACTACAACTACACCAATTATTCTTCTTTTCCTTCTACCTCATACTGGAAGCACCCAGTGAATTTCATTTCACATGTGCAACTGACACGCAATGGTGCACAAAATGTCTGCTGGACACCCCTCATGACGAAATTTACATCACTTTCACTTTGCGCGGACAGTAAGTATGAATTGGCCCTTACAAACAGGATCAGCTACCTAATTTTTAATATGATAACAATGGCAAAGATTGAAGAGTGTTTTCTTGATTTAGTGCATGTAAAGGACACAACTGGTGCTGGTCTTGCCAAATGTTTTAGCCAGACATAAACTTTGGCCTGTATACCAACAATATAAGAGGCAGGGCTACACTGGCTGTGCTGCTCTGTCAGCCATTTACAGACATGTGCAAGCTGTCATAAAGGACAACAATGAGAAGGCCTGTTTAGTGCTTTGCTTTGCCCAGAGATTGATCCTTGTTGTTGTGGACATGTGCTTCAGCTTCACGCAATTCCTTTGGTGTTTCTACCATGAGAGGCTCTGTGAAGCAACATAGCCTTGTTGTTGAGGTTCAACAAATAGTGAGAGAGTCAGGGACAGGGAAATACAAAACCCTGCATGTTCTTAATGTGACAAGATGGTCTTCCAGGATTAGTAATTGCAATGTTCTTGTGACCATCGTTCCTGTAGTGCAGGGGTATTCAACAAAAATTTTAAGAGGTCCAGTTAGACAAAAATTCTTGAAGCAAAGGTCCGGAAGATTATAATGTCTAACTATTTAATAGTGTGATATATATTTAAGTAGCCTATTAGTTGCATCAACATTGTATGTAATCAGTACCTGACTGTCAAATCAAATTAATTCAGTATAATTCAAAAACGTTTTGACATTATTTATTGTCACGTGACATAGAACTTCGGCCAGCTGGCTAGCGTGAGTGTCACGCCAGATACTTGAGATTTTGCAACCCTGAAAACGTACATTTTTTGTTTCACATGAGTTTATTTATATAACAGATAACATTACTTTATACATATGTTAAAATGCAGAAACTTCAACGAACATGAAATCAACAATAATCACGTCTATTTATCCAACGTATTATATAATACATATTGTAGGCTACTTGAAAACTTTTCAGCTTTACGATTTCAGGAGAGTGCAGCCACTCTGTTAGGAACATTACGCTTTTTGTTTGCGGGTGTTAGCTTCGCTGCTGCTATTAACAAGAAAGGCACATTAGCGCAGACAAAGGGCTGCATACGCCAAACTATACGTCTTGCTTGGCGGTCAAAGGCATTTGACGTTCATTAGCGTGGGAAACGGCGGTTCTACTGCTAAACCACTACCGAAAAATCTACAAACGCTGCGCCGGTTAAAATAAAAGCGCCCCATCAGGTTTTAAATAATGACTAAATGTTTTGGCTATTGGTCCGGGTCCGTATGGAACAGCTTCTGGGTCCGAACCCGGACCGCGGTCCGCCTGTTAGTGACCGCTGCTGTAGTGGTTACCATCTATTGGATCCAGACAAGGAATTGTTTTGATTGTGACTCCTTGGGTACAGCATTAGCCTTAAGCAAGGCCACTGATTGAGGTTTGGATGCAGCAGGTGTCTTTGAACAGAATCTTTATAGTGACTGGTGTCCTATCAAAACATCTCCAATGAGAAGATATGGATATCGGCACAGCTGTAGGACTGGTGTGTGACTGCAGATTGGAGCTCTCAGCTACGGACTGAGGAGATGTTTCAGGAATTATAGAAGGAAGCCAACACTATAGCCTCAAAGATCAATGGTCATTGGGAAGTGAAAAGGAGTATAAAAGTATTAAGGAAACAAGACAAAACCTGGCAGAATCAGACCAAGGTTACTCACAAAGATGAGTTAAGAGTTAACTTTTTCTTTGCAGTAATTGACATCAGCATACAGGGCATTACAGACACGTTCAGTCATGACACTTTGCAGCTTCTGAGATGGACAGACTGCCTCACAAACCCCAGAAGGGAGAAAATACCCCAACCGCTTCAGATGTGTGGATATTACAGGGGGGTGTGTCCACCACCAAAGCAAGGGACAGAGTATAAGCTGTTCATTCATGAACTTCCTTACTGGGCGTTTATACATTTCTTGTGGAAAAGAACTTTCCACAAGCCTACCCTGACTTAGGCTCACTACACCTGCTCATTATCTCTTGCCAGTCACCTTATTTTTACAATAAGAGGTGTGTCAAGAACAGACAGAGGACATCCGTGAAACACAGCAGGATGGCTGAACTGATGTTAAGAGCAGCTGAGGCAGAGAGGACACAGTCAGCTGACCTGGGAAAAGTTAGGGATGCATTTTGGAGGGTTGATAACTGCTGTTATGGTCAGCAGCCTTTAGTAACAGTTAGTGGTGTAGTTATGGTGTACTTGTCAGAGAAAAGAAACAGATTAAAACCAAAATATGACCAAAATGGGACAGGACAGTAATATATTAATGTTTAATACAGTAGATTTAATCAGGAGATTGGAGAAAATGTCTGATGATACAGTATTTCACAGTTTGACTTAAAATCCTGTATCTTCAGCAGTTGAAAACCATAAACCACCACAGTCACCAAAGCTGTTGTCATGGAAACAGGGCAAGGTACAGGCAGGAAAAGGAAGGTGACACTCTACTTTGCGGCTCCAGAAAACATAAGTTTATTACAGATAACTGAAAACACTGGGAACACTACAAACAAGACAAACCACTTCAAAACTAAACAGGGGAACGATATAACTAACTTAAAGCTGTATTCCATAAGACTGTAATGTTTACAAATTATGATTACAAATCACATTCAGGTCAGGTCAGGTTGGGGAGCATGCGTTGAAGCAGCGTGTTGCCACACCCACCACATGGCAAAACTCCTCAGGATCCCAGCCAGCAATCCCCCACACAGAAAATTTGCCAGTGTTACAGAGTGCAATGCCCTTCCTGGAGCCAACACCTTATCGTGGTGGAGGGGTTTGCGTGTTCCAATGATCCCAGGAGCTAAGTTGCCTGGGGCTTTATGCCCCTGGTAGGGTCACCCAAGGCAAACAGGTCCTGGGTGAGGAACCAGACGAAGTGCGGCTCAAAAGACCCCTCATGAAGAAAAACATAATGGATTCACGTTTTCCCTTGCCCGGACGCGGGTCACCGGGGCCCCCCCCTGGAGCCACGCCTGGGGGTGGGGCTCGATGGCGAGCGCCTGGTGGCCAGGCCTACACCCATGGGGCCTGGTCGGGCACAGCCCGAACAAGGCACGTGGGTCCCCCTTCCAATGGGCTCACCACCTGTAGGAGGGGCCATAGGGGTCGGGTGCAATGTGAGTTGGGCAGTGGCCGAAGGCGGGGACCTTGGCGATCCGATCCTCGGCTACAGAAGCTAGCTCTAGGGACATGGAATGTCACCTCTCTGGTGGGGAAGGAGCCTGAGCTGGTGCGCGAGGCTGTGAAGTTCCGACTAGATGTAGTCGGGCTCACCTCGACGCACGGCCTGGGCTCTGGAACCAGTCTCCTCGAAGGGGGCTGGACCCTCTTCCACTCTGGAGTTGCTCACGGGGAGAGGCGCCGAGCTGGGGTGGGCATACTTATTGCCCCCTGGCTGGGCGCCTGTACATTGGGGTTTACCGCGGTGGACGAGAGGGTAGCCTCCCTTCGCCTTCGGGTGAGGGGACGGGTCCTGAATGTTGTTTGCGCTTATGCGCCAAATGGCAGTTCAGAATACCCACCCTTTTTGGAGTCCTTGGAAGGGGTGTTGGAGAGCGCTCCTCCCGGGGATGAACTGAATTTTATTAGCTGATTTTTGCCTGTTTCGCCACGCTTTCCTCACTTTCATCTGCAGGGGTTTTCGATTAAAACCTGTCCACTGCAAGCTAACTGCTTAAAGTGAATGAGTGAGACACGGGATGCTGGGCGGATGTTGCACCGTTCACTGCGCCAACTACCGGTGGTGTATCTGAAGCTGGCTGGTAACCCAAATTTTAGCTCTCAACTCAAAGCAGAAAATCAGCCAAGAGACGGCTTATATCTCGAAAAACTCCTTAGTTGGGACACTCTTAAGTCAAGGTACCACTGTATCTCTCTGTGTGCCTTGAAGCCTAGTTCATACTCCACTTTTCCTTGTGCTGTTACGGTTGTGTATATGCTACATTTGTCTGTGGATGCGGACTGTCGTGGTCGGCACATACATACTGCAATGATAATCTCCCAGACCAGTAGGTGGCAGATGTATTGCAACAAACACAAATATAAGCAGTGAAATGATCCGCCCGGAGTTCCTCAAGGCTTTGGATGTTGCGGGGCTGTCTTGGTTGACACGCATCTGCGGCATCGCGTGGACATCGGGGGCGGTGCCTCTGGATTGGCAGACCGGGGTGGTGGTCCCCCTCTTCAAGAAAGGGGACCGGAGGGTGTGTTCCAACTATAGGGGGATCACATTCCTCAGCCTCCCTGGTAAGGTCTATTCGGGGGTGCTGGAGAGGAGGGTCCGTCGGATAGTCAAACCTCGGATTCAGGAGGAGCAGTGTGGTTTTCGTCCTGGCCGTGGAACAGTGGACCAGCTCTATACTCTCCGCAGAATCCTTGAGGGTGCGTGGGAGTTTGCCCAACCAGTCTACATGTGCTTTGTGGACTTGGAGAAGGCATTCGACCGCGTCCCTCGGGGAGTCCTGTGGGGAGTTCCCCGGGAGTATGGGGTGCCGGGCTGCCTTATAAGGGCTGTTCAGTCCCTGTACAACCGGTGTCAGAGCTTGGTCCGCATTGCCGGCAGTAAGTCGGACTCGTTCCCGGTGAGGGTTGGACTCCGCCAGGGCTGCCCTTTATCACCGATTCAGTTCATAACTTTTATGGACAGAATTTCTAGGCGCAGCCGGGGCGTTGAGAGTGTCCGGTTTGGTGACCTCAGGATTGGGTCTCTGCTTTTTGCAGATGATGTGGTTCTGTTGGCTTCATCAGACCGCGACCTTCGGCTCTCACTGGAGCAGTTCGCAGTCGAGTGTGAAGCGGCTGGAATGAAAATCAGCACCTCCAAATCCGAGACCATGGTCCTTAGCCGGAAAAGGGTGGAGTGCTCTCTCCGGGTCAGGGAGGAGGTCCTTCCCCAAGTGGAGGAGTTTAAGTATCTCGGGGTCTTGTTCACGAGTGAGGGAAGGATGGAGCGGGAGATCGACAGGCGGATCGGTGCGGCGTCAGCAGTGATGCGGGCGCTGCATCGGTCTGTCGTGGTGAAGAAGGAGCTGAGCCAAAAGGCAAAGCTCTCGATTTACCAGTCGATCTACGTTCCTACCCTCACCTATGGTCACAAGCTTTGGGTAGTGACCGAAAGAACGAGATTGCGAGTGCAAGCGGCCGAAATGAGCTTTCTCCGCAGGGTGGCTGGGCTCTCCCTTAGAGATAGGATGAGGAGCTCAGTCATTCGGGAGAGACTCAGAGTAGAGTCGCTGCTCCTCCACATTGAGAGGAGCCAGATGAGGTGGCTCCTGGACGCCTCCCTCGTGAGGTGTTCCGGGCATGTCCCACTGGGAGGAGGCCCCGGGGAAGACCCAGGACACGCTGGAGGGACTATGTCTCTCGGCTGGCCTGGGAACGCCTCGGGATTCCCCCAGAGGAGCTGGAGGAAGTGGCTGGGGAGAGGGAAGTCTGGGTTTCCCTGCTGAGGCTACTGCCCCCGCGACCCGACCTCGGATAAGCGGAAGTTAATGGATGGATGGATAAACACAGAAGCTAGAGAGCTAAAGGAATACCAAAAACTAGAAAACATTAACAGGGAATAAAACACTAGGAACAGAAAACAAGGATAATTAAACAGAACCAGAAAAGAACAAAACAGAACACAAGCAGAGAAAACCTAGGATAAGAAAACTCATACAAAAGAAACACTAGGGAACAATTTCTAATGAACACAAAAACAGACAAAAAAACAGACAAAAACACGACTAACAGGTTAGTAGCCACATGCTCAATCTATAGCACCACACAGCAATCTACGGAGCAAGGGAAACACACAAAGGACTTGGGCACAAGGAGAACAGGATGGCCAGCAACACCTGCTGACCAAACGGGATGGAGACATGAAAGGTTGGAGCAGATGGGTGCTAACCCTGGCAGCTGTATGCTATGTAGTGTTACAACCTAATTGACACAAACAGGCTTACTTTACAGATGAACCACATTTGGGATTTGGGACAAGTGTTCTGCTCATCAGGCTGATTATGGAATTCAATATGACTGCCCCAGCTCAGTCTGCAAGTGAATTTCATGTTTTGGCAATTATACATGTTTCATATGAAGCTGTGAACCCTCAAAAAAAATGTGCATGATGCCCCTGCATGGAGGGAACCAGGGTAAAAACACAGGGAGAACATGCAAACAGCACACATGTGAACTTATAAACAGACTTACTTATGGATGAAGCCAAGACGACCAGAAATATAACTCCAGTTATTCCTGCTATGTAGGCAAGTATTTTCTCATATCTCATGGGATATATTGTCCAAACCACCATGTCAATGACTGAAAAGGGGGGGTGAGAACAGAGTCGGTCACCATAATAAAATTAAAGTCAGAAGAGATGGAATAAAATCCCATATTAACAAGGAGGGAAAAAACCAACTATATTTGAGAACATAAATGGGGTATTAAAAGGTAACAAGGGATGCCGGGGGGGGCAGCTTTTAAGAAAATAGTCATTATTGTGCCTGTACTTGTGTAATACATTAATATGCATCCACCCATCCTGCACAGGGTCACAGGGGGCCTGGAGCCTATGCCAAGCAGCACAGGGCAGAGGTAAACCTTGGAGGGGAGGCCATAGATACAGTCACATGCTATGGGGTGTTTACAGGCACCAGTTAACCTGAGAATTTGGGCTTCTGGAGGAAACCCACATGACAGGGGGAGCACATGCAGACTGCAAACAGACACAGAGGAAGGAGACTCAAACCCACATGACAGGGGGAGCACATGCAAACTGCACACAGGCACAGAGGAGGGGGGACTCAAACCAGCAGCCTGGAGGTGTCATGCAGCAATGCTGACCACCGAGCCACTGCGCTGCTCAATGGATATACTGCAGCTTAACAGTAAATAAAACAGATATTATACAAATTTAAATTTTGTAACTCAACACACATTTCTGTGTTTAAATACAAAGCAGAAAAGAAATGTGTGAGTAATCCTAGCCCAATATTTCTGAAATCCATTTATAAACACTTACTTCGAAATATAAGAAAAAGGATGAACATAAATATCATTCCACTAAAAAATCCTCCAAATGTTGCTTTCTCAGCTGGAAATGGGGAATATTTTGTTGAAAACTCAATGAAAGAACCTGAAATGAGGTAATAATAGTCAGTCACCATGTAATTAATGTCAGACACAGGAAAACATACAAATGCATTCAGTGGATCATTTACTTAGCTGATGCTTTTGTCCAAATTTAACGTGCAAGTAAGGATCAGAGAGCCTGTGGTTAAGTTCTAACCCATAGAGTCACAAAGGTTAGGAAGCAGATTAAAAAGGGTCATGAAAAGTCAGTGAGGGTGTTTGGCTGGGAGACATTATTCATCTTAAATCATGCCTCCGAACATCTATAAAGTCAAACTGCCCCCAGCCTAAACAAAGGCTTTTAAATAAGGATTTTGAATAATCCCCATTTCTTAGCTATTTAAAACTGTCCCCTTTCAGACAGCTGGGCACTGGAGCAGTTCAGGTTAAACACCTGTCTAAAGGTAAAAAGGCTGAGCTTCTCCCAGGACTTGGGCTGGGAAACTTCAGATTACAGGTCCTTGTCTTACCCACCATGCTAAGGACCATCCCTCTTAACTGGGTTACTGCATGGGTGAGTAAGCTGGAGATTCAGGTGGGAATCAAGTTCTGAGTTACAGATACAGTGGTACCTCAGTTCTTGAACTCATTAGAACTCGAATTTCGTAAAAGTCGAACCAACCAGTACGCAAAAAAATTACCTAGGACCTGATCTGAATCTCAGAAGTCAAACCATGAATGGCGACCTAAGATAACTTGTACGCGCGGGGAAATGAGTCACGCGGCACGTCTCTCAGCGGAAACGAAGGGTAACGCTTCAGTCTCAGCCTTGCATTCGCTGTGATAGCATCATGCATGTTTACACTAGCTGAATAAATATATTTAGACAGTAAAAATACATTTAGACAATGATAGACAGTAACAGTAATTATTATTATATAATAAAATACATTTAAAAATAAAGATTTCTTATAAATAATTTTAATATTAATAATACACCATTAATAAATTTAATTATAATAATATTGTCGTGCCCAGCGGTGACGGAACAGAGACAAAGGCGCAGACGTCAGGGTATCGGGGAATACATAAGAACATAAGAACATAAGAAATATACAAACGAGAGGAGGCCATTCGGCCCATCGAGCTCGCTTGGGGAGAACTTAACTAATAGCTCAGAGTTGTTAAAATCTTATCTAGCTCTGATTTAAAGGAACCCAAGGATTCAGCTTGCACTACGTTATCAGGAAGACTATTCCATACTCTGACTACACGCTGTGTAAAGAAGTGCTTCCTTAAATCCAGTTTGAAATGTTCCCCCGCTAATTTCCACCTATGGCCACGAGTTCTTGTATTTGAACTAATGCTGAAGTAACTATTCGGTTGAACAGCATCCAAACCTGTTAGAATCTTATAGACCTGGATCATGTCCCCCCTCAGTCTCCTTTGCTTGAGGCTGAACAGATTTAGCTCAAATAACCTTTCCTCGTATGACATTCCTCTAAGACCAGGAATCATTCTTGTGGCCCTACGCTGCACCTTTTCTAAGGCCGCTATGTCCTTTTTAAGATATGGTGACCAAACCTGTACACAATATTCTAGGTGAGGTCTCACCAAGGAATTGTATAATCTTAGCATTACCTCCCTTGACTTAAACTCCACACACCTGGAGATATACCCCAACATCCTATTGGCCTTTTTTATTGCTTCCCCGCACTGGCGAGAATGAGACATGGAAGCATCAACATACACACCAAGGTCTTTCTCATAATCAGCTACCTTTATTTCAGTTGGTCCCATAAAATACCTGTACTTTATATTTATGCTCCCTACATGGAGTACCTTACATTTGTCTATGTTAAATTTCATCTGCCAGGTGTCAGCCCAGTCACTAATTAAATTAAGATCCCGCTGTAGCTGCTGAGCCGCTAGTTCAGTATCTGCTACACCACCCACCTTGGTGTCATCTGCAAATTTCACCAGTTTACTGTATATATTGGTGTCTATATCATTTATGTAAATAAGGAACAAAAATGGTCCTAAAATTGAACCCTGCGGTACCCCACTATGAACGCAGGCCCACTGTGACATCGAGCCTCTTATAACTACTCGCTGCTTCCTATCCGTTAACCAGTTATCAATCCAAGTCGCTACAGTTCCTAAAATACCTGTCGCTTTGAGTTTAAGTGAGAGCCTCTTGTGGGGAACAACATCAAAAGCCTTTTGGAAATCTAAATAGATGACATCATAGGCCTTCTTATCATCAACTTCCTGAGTAGCTTCCTCAAAAAAAACCTTCAGATAAGGATTTTTGAAACAGTAATGTTAAGGGTCGGCAAATAATATCCCTCATCTCTTTTAACACTATAGGTAAGATGCCATCAGGGCCCTGTGATTTATTTATTTTGACCTTAGCTAGGCTTTGCAAAACATCAGCTTCAGTTATATATATATTAGTTATAGACGATGTTGGATTAGTAATAAGAACTGGTAAGTTACTAGTGTCCTCAACAGTGAATACCCGTGCAAAACTATCATTGAACTCATTTACTATGTCAATGTCGTTTTCAATTATAAGACCCTTACTATCCTGCAGATTAGTGATTTCAGCTTTTAGAGCTCTTTTAGAGTTAAAATACTGGAAGAAACTTTTAACGTCATCCTTAGCCTCCAATGCGATCTTCCTTTCGACATTCCTTTTAGCTCGTCTAATGTCATTTTTTAATTCAGCCTGTAGATTTAGATACTCTTGCTTTATTATGTCATCATCAGTTATTTTCCATCTCTGGAACAAAGCCCTTTTCCTCCTTACTTTATACTTTATGTCCCTATTAAACCACCTAGGTTGCAATTTCCTAGATTTATTCTTGCTAGAAACAGGTATGAAGTCCTCTTGTACTTGCAATAATGTGCTTTTAAAAAATTCCCATGCCTCTTCAACAGTTTTGTTAATTAACTCCATCCAGTTCACAGTTTCTAGTTTTAATCTCATACAATTGAAGTTAGCCTTCCTAACATTATATATTTTTGATTTGGACTTTGCTCTTCAGGCACTAAACTTAACCTCAAATTTAACCATGTTATGATCGCTACTGTCAAGAGGTTCTAAAACATCTAATTTACCAATCCTGTCCTGGTTATTAGACAAAACAAGATCAAGAATGGCATCTCCCCTGGTAGGGGTGTTAACAAACTGAGTAAAAAAACAATCCTGTACTAATTCCACCATGTCAAGTTCATTTTCAGAAGAGCCAGCAACAATGTCCCACTGCATCCCCGGTAGATTAAAATCACCCATAACTACCACATCATTTTTATTGCTCATAATCCTAATATCACTGTATAACAATCTGCTTTCCTCAGCAGCTACATTGGGTGCTCTGTAACAAACACCGACAATTAGGCTATTTGAGTTTGTAGCATCTAATTTTACCCATATAGCTTCCGTACTTTTACTTATATCAGTAAGCTCCCTTAATACGGGCTTTAATTACAGGTAAGGCAGGAAAAACGCAGACGGACAATACAATGACCGGACTGGGGAAACAAACTGAAACGCGGACTAAATACTGAGGACTAATAACAACAACCAGAAACAGTTGATCACACAGGGATTACACACGGGGTTAATGAGGGGGCGTGGCACACGGAAGGAGCGGACAATCGGGGCAGGACACATTGTTTGGATACATTTATTTTCTTTAAAAATTACTGTTTTGATAAATATGCTTAGATGTGTTTAGTACAGTATATGCTCTTCTTGTTTTATTCGGTTCATTTTGTGTTTAAATGCTAAAAAAAACATTTCGGTGTAATTTTTTGGGACCGGGAAACAATTAATTGGTTTTCCATTATTTCTTATGTAGGATCACACATGCACATATCACAGGGCCTAAATTCCAGGTGGCCTGAGACAAGGCCGAGCCCGGTACAAGAGGCACCAAAGGGGGGTTACACACATAAACACACACACACAGATAACCATGGAGGCCAGTACTCCAACTTTTATTGCCCAAAGATTTAGGGACCTACAGACAAGCAGAGTGGACCTAATGGACAGGGGTCCCTCGACTTGGCACACAACCCCCCTGCCTTACATATCACTCACCCAACAGACAAACACCGTAAAGGAAGTTTCATTTAAGTTTGGCTTTTGTATACCCTGTATATTGATTTACTCACGACTACTAGTCTCAATATACAGATAGGTTATGTTGTGTATGTGTCCTTAGACAATCTTAGTGTTTTGTGTGCCACCATTATAACCATGTTCACGGAGTATCACCTATTTTACCCCTTTGCACTTGAACACATATAAATTTAAATAAATAGATAGGTATAGCTACCATTGTATGTATGTTCTCATGGTATACCAGAAGAATCTGGAAAATTAGTGTAACCAATGTGTCCTAACTTTTAGAGAGTCTTCTTTGTTAAAAACCCCCCCTTCTCTTCCAACATTCCTTTGTGGTCCTTATCTGATCTTGGTGGACCGTTACCAAGTTTCTGTGTTCTAACATACTATATTAAAAAGAACTGAATTAAGGTGTATCTTATCCATTTTGGAGAAGATCAATTAGAATAAGCCACACCAACCAAGATATGTTGTGTCCAGATGTGCAACTTATATTGATATTACCACAAACTAATGGCCACGCCTATCTATGGATAAGATGTGCTGTTTGTAATATGAATATTTGATGCAATGTCTGCACAAAGTGTAACATCTGTTGAGGTGCAACCCAGAACACCTGTATCCTATACTGAGGTGAATCAGTCACATAGATAAAATAATTAATTGTTTAATCAATTAATACAGATGGTATGAGGTATGTACCTGTGAAGCTGGTATGGCAAGTTTGGTGTCAAACTGATTGTTAATCACCCCTGATTCCAAATCTTGTCAGTGATTACCATAAAAGTGGATGTATCAAAGGTTATAACAGCTTAATGAAAATCATCAGTAAAGGGAGAATCAGTCAAGTCATAAATCCCAAAAGGACTGATACAGACCCCCTTCCGAAAGCCCGCCAAATGGATGGCCAGCCATTGGGCCAGGAGTCGAATTCCTGGTCATCCCTATTCATGAACTTTAGACCATAAAAATCTAGCACCTCAGAACAAAGGTGCGCAGAGAATAACCGCCAGCCCGAAGGAGAACATCAGCTGGGGCAAACAGATCATCAAGCGCAGAAAAGACCATCAGCCCGGGAGAAGAGAAGCCCACAAGAAGTCCTCCAGTGAAGGCCCAGCTGAACAGAGAACAGCACCCAAGACAAAGCTTCACCAGGAGAGAGAATCCAAAGGGGCTCCACTGCACTGCTTCAAACGCCGCGCCTTCCTGAGTGCCATTGGCTCAGCAGCTCTGCCATCAACTGCCAAGACCCCCCCCCCCCCCACTCTTCAACCAAGTAAACCAACTTTCTTTCATTCTAACAACTTAAGCTGTTCTGTTAACCTGCTATAAGACTTTAGGGTCGTGTTTCCACAAACTGTGCTTGCTTTGCAGAACAGTATTTCCCATTTAAGGTTACTCATTTAAATCCGGTCATTGCATTTTCATAATTACATCATTTGTTTTATTCCGTTATTTCGTGTTTGTTGTTTGTGTTAGGTGTAATGTCTGTCTTATGTTAGTTGTAGTGTTAGTTAGGAATAAATGCATGTCTTTTACACAACTTCAGCCTCCGTCATTGAGTACTCACACTAAGTTCCTGCCTCTGTGCGATCTTGCTACACGCTCTGAACCTCAAACTCGCCTGAAACATCGCAAGACTCTCTCTCATCGGCCGTGAGGGGAGCTTCGCTACCAATCGTTTACATTACCTGGTGATGCAGCTCGCGGGACGAGCCTTCTAACCCAGGTTACTAAGCGATACTGGTAATTAGTGAATCCCATTTAAGTCTCACATTAACAGACTCACAGGGATACCGCAATTGAGTTTGGAGGAGCCGACCATTCGGCATAACAATTGATTAATAATCAGCATTAGATAATAATTAATTCAACTTTAATTAATTCAAACATATTGGTGGAGATATTAAAAATTACCTGAGCTAATAATTCCTACATAATTGGTGGAAGAACGCGGGCACAAGGTTTAAACTTTTTGTGAGCACACAATTTAAACTTTTTATGACCGAACGTGCAGTTGAATAAGCGCTACTGTGAACAGGTTGCAAAGTTGAGGATTAATTGCACTCACGGCAGTCATAAGAACATAAGAACATAAGAACTATACAAACGAGAGGAGGCCATTCGGCCCATCGAGCTCGCTTGGGGAGAACTTAACTAATAGCTCAGAGTTGTTAAAATCTTATCTAGCTCTGATTTAAAGGAACCCAAGGATTCAGCTTGCACTACGTTATCAGGAAGACTATTCCATACTCTGACTACACGCTGTGTAAAGAAGTGCTTCCTTAAATCCAGTTTGAAATGTTCTCCCGCTAATTTCCACCTATGGCCACGAGTTCTTGTATTTGAACTAATGCTGAAGTAACTATTCGGTTGAACAGCATCCAAACCTGTTAGAATCTTATAGACCTGGATCATGTCCCCCCTCAGTCTCCTTTGCTTGAGGCTGAACAGATTTAGCTCAAATAACCTTTCCTCGTATGACATTCCTCTAAGACCAGGAATCATTCTTGTGGCCCTACGCTGCACCTTTTCTAAGGCCGCTATGTCCTTTTTAAGATATGGTGACCAAACCTGTACACAATATTCTAGGTGAGGTCTCACCAAGGAATTGTATAATCTTAGCATTACCTCCCTTGACTTAAACTCCACACACCTGGAGATGTACCCCAACATCCTATTGGCCTTTTTTATTGCTTCCCCACACTGGCGAGAATGAGACATGGAAGCATCAACATACACACCAAGGTCTTTCTCATAATCAGCTACCTTTATTTCAGTAGGTCCCATAAAATACCTGTACTTTATATTTCTGCTCCCTACATGGAGTACCTTACATTTGTCTATGTTAAATTTCATCTGCCAGGTGTCAGCCCAGTCACTAATTAAATTAAGATCCCGCTGTAGCTGCTGAGCCGCTAGTTCAGTATCTGCTACACCACCCACCTTGGTGTCATCTGCAAATTTCACCAGTTTACTGTATATATTGGTGTCTATATCATTTATGTAAATTAGGAACAAAAGTGGTCCTAAAATTGAACCCTGCGGTACCCCACTATGAACGCAGGCCCACTGTGACATCGAGCCTCTTATAACTACTCGCTGCTTCCTATCCGTTAACCAGTTATCAATCCAAGTCGCTACAGTTCCTAAAATACCTGTCCGAAGGCATTTAAGCGGGATTATACGGGCTTATTATTTTAATTTCTATTATTAGTAGTTATTTTCTTTTGTTTTATTTTCGGTTATGTTATTTTAGGTTTCATTCGTTTTAGACTGCAGTAAACTTAAACCCTATATCTGACGAGATTCTCAGGTATAGCGCGTTGTTTCCAGGATCGATTCGGACGAGTTTCTCCGTTTCTATATATCCTGGCAGAGATCTCTCTCTCTATTAGCGAACAGGAATTCTTGTTAAGAGGTTCTAACCTGAATTCTGTTGCTTGTACTCTCTGAGATAAGACCGATAGCTTAGCTACCTATCAGGATCATTCTCGTATGTGTGTGCCTGCTTTAGACAAAGCAAGTTTAACACCACTTTGCGCTGTGAGCCAAGTGTGTGTTATTTGGAATTTGGGAGTCTCCAGTGCTTGAGACCTGCCATGGTTAAGAACATAAGAACATAAGAAATTTACAAACGAGAGGAGGCCATTCGGCCCATCAAGCTCGTTTGGGGAGAACTTAGCTAATAGCTCAGAGTTGTTAAAATCTTATCTAGCTCTGATTTAAAGGAACCCATGGTTTTAGCTTCCACTACAATAGCAGGAAGACTATTCCATACTCTGACTACACGCTGTGTAAAGAAGTGCTTCCTCAAATTTGTTTTAAAATGTTCTCCCGCTAATTTCCACTTATGGCCACGAGTTCTAGTATTTAGACTAATATTGAAATAGTCATTTGGCTGAACGGCATCCAGACCCGTTAGAATCTTATAGACCTGAATCATATCCCCCCTTAGCCTCCTTTGCTCAAGGCTGAACAGATTCAGTTCCGCTAACCTCTCCTCGTAAGACATTCCTCTAAGACCAGGAATCATTCTCGTAGCTCTTCGTTGCACCTTTTCTAAGGCAGCAATGTCCTTCTTGAGGTATGGTGACCAAACCTGCACACAGTATTCTAGGTGGGGTCTTACCAAGGAATTATATAAGTGTAACATCACCTCCCTTGACTTAAACTCCACACATCTAGAGATATAACCCAACATTCTGTTCGCCTTTTTTATTGCTTCCCCACACTGGCGAGAGTGGGACATGGAAGCATCAACATACATACCGAGATCTTTCTCGTGATCAGCTACCTTTATTTCAGTGGAACCCATAAAATATCTGTACTGTATATTTCTGCTCCCTGCATGGATTACCTTACATTTATCTGTGTTAAATTTCATCTGCCAAGTATCAGCCCATTCGCTAATTAAATCCAGATCCCGTTGGAGCCTCTCTGCTGCTAGATTAGTATCTGCTCACCTTAGTGTCGTCTGCAAATTTAACCAGTTTACTGTATGTATTCGTGTCAATATCATTAATGTAAATTAGGAACAATAGTGGTCCTAAAATTGAACCCTGCGGTACCCCACTATAAACGGAGGCCCACTGTGACATAGTGCCTCTAATAACTACTCGCTGCTTCCTATCAGTTAGCCAGTTTTTGATCCAAGCTGCCACAGTTCCTAAAATTCCTGCAGCTTTAAGCTTTAACAAGAGCCGTTTGTGGGGGACAACATCAAAGGCTTTCTGGAAATCTAAGTAAATCACATCATAGGCCTTTTTGTGATCAATTTCACTTGTAGCTTCCTCAAAGAACTCAAGCAGATTCGTTAAGCAGGATCTACCTCTCCTAAATCCATGTTGGCTATCCTTTATAATGTTATTTGCATCTAGGTAATCTACCATTTTCACTTGAATTATAGCTTCCATTATTTTTCCAGTAATGCTAGTTAAACTGATTGGCCTATAGTTTGCCGGATTACTTCTATCCCCTTTTTTGAATATGGGTGTTATATTAGCATGCTTCCAATCTGATGGTACCACACCCGCAGATAACGATTTCTGGAATATTAAAGTCAAAGGTTGGCTAATAATATCCCTCATCTCTTTCAAGACTAAAGGTAAGATGCCATCAGGCCCCTGTGATTTATTTATTTTGAGTTTAGCTAGGCTTAGTATCACATCAACCTCAGTTATACATATATTGGTCATAGACGATGCTGTATTCGTATTAATCGGTGGTAAGTTACTTGTGTTCTCTATTGTGAACACCCTTGAAAAATAATCATTAAACTCATTTACCATATCAATTTCGTTATCAATTATAAGGCCCTTACTATCCTGTAAATTAGTGATTTCAGCTTTTAGTGCTCTCTTGGAGTTAAAATATTGGAAGAAACCTTTACTGTCATGCTTAGCCTCCAATGCAATTTTTCTTTCTACATCCCTCTTTGATAGCCTAATGTCATTTTTTAACTCTGCCTGTAGACTTAGATACTCCTGCTTGATTTTGAAATCATTAGTTATTTTCCAGTTGTGGAACAGAGCCCTTTTCCTCCTGACTTTATTCTTAATTTCCTTAGTAAACCACCTTGGTTGTCGTTTCCTAGATTTAGTTTTGCTGGAAACAGGTATGAAGTCCTCTTGCACTTGCAACAATGTGCTTTTGAAAAATTCCCATGCCTCTTCTACTGTTTTGCTATTTAACTCTGTCCAGTTTACAGTTTCTAATTTCCGTCTCATACCATTAAAGTTAGCCTTCCTAACATTGTATACTTTTAATTTAGACTTTGCTCTTTGGACACTAAAATTAACCTCGAATTTAACCATGTTATGATCACTACCGTACAATGGGTCTAAAACCTCTAATTTTCCAATCCTATCCTGGTTATTACAAAAAACGAGATCAAGAAGGGCTTCTCCCCTGGTAGGAGTATTAACAAACTGAGTAAAAAAACAATCCTGTACTAATTCCACCATCTCAAGTTCATTTACAGAAGAGCCAGAGACTGTGTCCCACTGTATCCCAGGTAAATTAAAATCACCCATAACCACCACATCATTTTTATTACTCATAATCCTGATATCATCATATAATATTCTGCTTTCCTCTACAGCCACATTAGGTGCCCTATAACAAACCCCGACAATTAGGCCATTTGAATCTTTAGCATCAAGTTTGATCCATATAGCTTCTGAATTTTTATTTTTATCAGTGAGATCCCTTGCCTGCAAGTTTTCTTTTACGTATACTGCAACACCACCTCCCTTCTTGCCTATCCGGTCTCTACGGAACAACGTATAACCATCCATATTATATTCATCACCATCATTGTCACTCATCCATGTTTCAGTTATTCCTATAATGTCGTAATTGTCTGAAGAAATTAAAGCCCCTAAGTCGTTAATTTTGTTTCTAATACTCCTAGCATTCAAATACAGACCACTAATGGTAGGCCTTTTACAGTGTCTACTTTTAATTTTTATTTGGGCTTTCCGTCTCTCCCCACATAAATTCTTAACTGACCTCCCTGCCCCCCCAGTCCCTAGTTTAAACATTCCTCAACTATTCTGCACATACGCCTCCCCAATACACTGGTTCCCCTATGGTTCAGATGCAACCCGTCCGGCTTGAACAGGTCCCACCTGTTCCAGAAGGTCTTCCAGTGCCCCATAAACCCCATAAGCACCATTTGCAATGAGATATAGTGCACTCACTATTTAGATCCGTCGCCGTAACGCTAGTCATCGCCTCAGCAATTGTATTATGTAGTCTCGCTTCAGCAATTGTATTAAGGGGTTTTAAACTGAGCAAGACACAGAAGTTAGCCGCAAGCAGCGTGTGCATACATTAAAAGTGTATGTCACTCATCTAGCATCAGCAACCGCCTAGAAACCGTCTTGGTTACGAGTGCAGTCAGCTAACCACTTAAAGGTCAGAGCCCTGAAGGCCTGCCTGACGCCATTTGTTTTTTTTTTTTCTCCTGGGTCACCAGTGACCCCACCCCTTATAGGCTCACTTGTCGGGGACCCCCCCCGCAAAGGGAGCAACACCCAATTGCGCCTCTAGTGGTCAGGCATAGAACTACCACTCCATTTCAAAAGTGCGCCTCTAGTGGTCAGGCATAGAACTACCACTCCATTTCGAAATTGCACCTCTAGTGGTCAGGCATAGAACTACCACTCCATTTCGAAATTGAGCCTCTAGTGGTCAGCCATAGTAGTATAACAACATCTGAGTTGGGTCTCTAGTGGTCAACACCATAACTAATTGATGTTTACAATTAAACAATAAGAAACAATTAATTTGGTTTGATTTCTGTTTTACCTTTTTGATTTATTTTAGGTTTTACTTCATTTTATGCTTTCATCCACTCCTTCTCCCCCAACAAGGAGACTTGCATAGAAGTTCAACCATTATTAATAACAGTAAACCAGTTACATATACAATCACATCAGGGAGTCGTTGAGGTTTTGGACGTGATCGGTTGAGCTTTTCCTGTGCTGGGTGCTTACCATTCGCTCTCTGTTGGTTGAACTTGCCTGTGGCTCTGCTGTCACTGCTTACGATCGTACAGTTTGTCAGAACCGAATGGGAGTTCCCAGCAATTGGACGCCCAAAAGCGCGCCAGCCCGGCTGCACCCGCTGACTCATTAAGGGCAAGGCTGACAGGTACCTCAGGCAGTCATTACAACTTTTGAGCAGGACCTCGTCTAGGGTGAGTTCTGAGAACGGCCCTAGCTTGGACTCTCACTAGGGTGGGTGACACCTGAAGGCTATTTTGCCAGCCTTGGTCGAGTCAGGTCTCAGGTAGTTCAGCCAATAAGCTGAGCCCCACCTGGGTTGTCTCAGTTGTGCGTACAGAACATCCTCTTCCAAGTTGACATTGCTGGGGATCGGGGGAATGGGAGCTGGACTTGGGCCTGCTTGGCTGGGATTGAGCTTGTGGGACATGCCCTACTCAGACGGGACACCTGACAGCGTTCAAACCTCTCTAACAGCATGACTAGCTTAACACCGCAACACCTCATATAGGGACAAATAAAGCAGAACCTGCTAGTGGTCCCCCCTTCTGGTCAAAGCGGAGTTGTACAAGAGAGCCCAACCCAGGGGTAATCTGATCTGCAACAGCAAGCTACGTTTGAATGCAGTCCCATTGGTTTGAAGCTGTTATTTCTCATTTCCTGTTCCCAACTTCTCCTGTGGTCTTCTGACACTGTCAATAGCCACAGATCTGCAATTTCCAGAATAAGGCTTTATCCTTTCCCCCTCACTAGGGCATCTCTCAGGCCCTAGAATAACTCACACTGTTCTAACTTGCAACAACTTCTCCCGGGGAACAATTTTTGTTTGTTTATTTTGTCGTGGGTAACTATTCCCGTGGTTCACTACACCCTTCCAGTTACCCATTGACAGGCCTCAGTTCTACTTTATTTTATTTTGTTGGTTTAATTTGTTCGTCCAGATTTAGATGTTAGGCCTCCCACCTAGGCAACACCCAACCTGAGTAACAGATTTCTGCAGTCACCCTCCAGTTGACCGAGTCACCATGACCCACATGGAAAGCCCACTGGACCAGTGGAAAGATTTTGCTATCTGGTCTGAAGATGTGACTCCCAACTTGCCATGTCATGTCATGTCAATCTCACATGGTCCAAAGAAGCTGACCAAATTGAGGACGACATTGCCGAACTTATGGACATGCCACCCATTCAGAAATGCGGCTAACCAAAATACTCGGCTCCCTCGCACACAAACTCCTAGCCAGGCTGAAGATGAATGAAGAGGGAACGTCCCGTCTCCAGCAAAGGGTGCAAGCACTCCAACAGCAGGAGAAAAACACCCAACGACTATTGGCAGAGGCACAGAGAGATGCTGCCCAGGCCCAGCATCACATTGGGAATCTGGAGCAAGAACTCCAAAAGAGAAGCTCTCCACCCCATGAGGAGGAGGAGACGGAAGAAGGCGAAATGCCTCACACCAGCAAAAAGCTTCAACAAGCCCTGGACGAGCTCAGAGCTGAAGCTGACCAGCAAAAACAGCAAGCCAGAGCCACCAGAGAAAACCTCGAAGCCAGACTGGACCAGGCCGACACCCTGCTGGACAGAGCCCACACGGAGCTCAAGAACAAGGATGGCAGCACTGTCCTGGTTGTGTGCCTTGACTAAGAGCACCAATCCGACTGTGGCGACGCCTCACCAATTCCTGGCCAAGCCCCTGTGCCACAGCTTCTGGGTGACCTGATGGAAAAGGGGGTAGCCAAGAAATTCTACCTCTCCATCACCCTGGAAGATGTTCTCACCCTCGAGGCCCTCATCGACACTGCAGCAGACATCACCCTCATGTCAGCCAGTCGCTTCTACCAGGTGCAGCACCTAGCCGCCCAGAAGAACAAAACCCTCCAGCCGAGGAAATGCTCTTTGGACGTGCAGGCATATTCACCAGTGGGCACCAGGATGGATCACATGATCCCCCTCAATTTGTCCATCGGCCCCATGAATGTAATGCACCCTGTATACATTTCCCAACTTGAGTCCATTCCATTCCTCATTGGGAAAGATTTGCTGAACCGGTTCGAGCCATTGTTAGACTTCCAACGTCAGAAAATTTGGGCTCAAGTTAGAGAACCGCTGCCACTGTGGACACCTGACACAGCCACATGGGAATGTCAAACCCTGGCTGTCTCCTCGGACCTCACTCCACACCATGGAGGATACCTGACTGGAGATCACTGTCACGAAGCAAGAGACCCATGCCAGCATCATGACTCCTTCCTGTGCAGGTTGGACCCTACCCCGGGATCCTTCTGCCCCAAGATCAGGAAGGCACCAAAGGGGGGTTACACACATAAACACACACACACAGATAACCATGGAGGCCAGCACTCCAACTTTTATTGCCCAAAGATTTAGGGACCTACAGACAAGCAGAGAGGACCTAATGGACAGGGGTCCATCGACTTGGCACACAACCCCCTCCCCATACATTCTGCCTTACATATCACTCACCCAACAGACAAACACCCTAAAGGAAGTTTCATTTAAGTTTGGCTTTTGTATACCCTGTATATTGATTTACTCACGACTACTAGTCTCAATATACAGATAGGTTATGTTTGTATGTGTCCTTAGACAATCTTAGTGTTTTGTGTGCCACCCTTATAACCATGTTCACGGAGTATCACCTACTTTACCCCTTTGCACTTGAACACATATAATTTTAAATAAATAGATAGGTATAGCTACCATTGTATGTATGTTCTCATGGTATACCAGAAGAATCTGGAAAATTAGTGTAACCAATGTGTCCTAACTTTTAGAGAGTCTTCTTTGTTAAACCCCCCCCCCTTCTCTTCCAACATTCCTTTGTGGTCCTTATCTGATCTTGGTGGACCGTTACCAAGTTTCTGTGTTCTAACATACTATATTAAAAAGAACTGAATTAAGGTGTATCTTATCCATTTTGGAGAAGATCAATTAGAATAAGCCACACCAACCAAGATATGTTGTGTCCAGATGTGCAACTTATATTGATATTACCACAAACTAATGGCCACGGCTATCTATGGATAAGATGTGCTGTTTGTAATATGAATATTTGATGTAATGTCTGCACAAAGTGTAACATCTGTTGAGGTGCAACCCAGAACACCTGTATCCTATACTGATGTGAATCAGTCACATAGATAAAATAATTAATTGTTTAATCAATTAATACAGATGGTATGAGGTATGTACCTGTGAAGCTGGTATGGCAAGTTTGGTGTCAAACTGATTGTTAATCACCCCTGATTCCAAATCTTGTCAGTGATTACCATAAAAGTGGATGTATCAAAGGTTATAACAGCTTAATGAAAATCATCAGTAAAGGGAGAATCAGTCAAGTCATAAATCCCAAAAGGACTGATACAGACCCCCTTCCGAAAGCCCGCCAAATGGATGGCCAGCCATTGGGCCAGGAGTCGAATTCCTGGTCATCCCTATTCATGAACTTTAGACCATAAAAATCTAGCACCTCAGAACAAAGGTGCGCAGAGAATAACCGCCAGCCCGAAGGAGAACATCAGCCGGGGCAAACAGATCATCAAGCGCAGAAAAGACCATCAGAAGAGAAGAGAAGCCCATAAGAAGTCCTCCAGTGAAGGCGCAGCTGAACAGAGAACAGCACCCAAGACAAAGCTTCACCAGGAGAGAGAATCCAAAGGGGCTCCACTGCACTGCTTCAAACGCCGCGCCTTCCTGAGTGCCATCGGCTCAGTAGCTCTGCCATCAACTGCCAAGACCCCCCCCCCCCACTCTTCAACCAAGTAAACCAACTTCCTTTCATTCTAACAACTTAAGCTGTTCTGTTAACCTGCTATAAGACTTTAGGGTCGTGTTTCCACAAACTGTGCTTGCTTTGCAGAACAGTATTTCCCATTTAAGGTTACTCATTTAAATCCGGTCATTGCATTTTCATAATTACATCGTTTGTTTTATTCCGTTATTTCGTGTTTGTTGTTTGTGTTAGGTGTAATGTCTGTCTTATGTTAGTTGTAGTGTTAGTTAGGAATAAATGCATGTCTTTTACACAACTTTAGCCTCCGTCATTGAGTACTCACACTAAGTTCCTGCCTCTGTGCGATCTTGCTACACACTCTGAACCTCAAACTCGCCTGAAACATCGCAAGACTCTCTCTCATCGGCCGTGAGGGGAGCTTCGCTACCAATCGTTTACATTACCTGGTGATGCAGCTCGCGGGATGAGCCTTCTAACCCAGGTTACTAAGCGATACTGGTAATTAGTGAATCCCATTTAAGTCTCACATTAACAGACTCACAGGGATACCACAATTGAGTTTGGAGGAGCCGACCATTCGGCATAACAATTGATTAATAAACAGCATTAAATAGTAATTAATTCAACTTTAATTAATTCAAACATATTGGTGGAGATATTAAAAATTACCTGAGCTAATAATTCCTACACTTATGAGGAAAATTCGATCAGAACTCGAACTTTTTAGTATTCGATCCAGAGTTCTGAACGGATTAAGTTCAAGTTCTGAGGTACATCTGTATTTTACAACGAGAGTGACAAAATCACAAGAAACTCTGTACAGTAATGAGATGAAAAATGAGAAGTATGCAGTAAATGTGCCAGTGTTAACATTGTGTGTTTATATGGGTCCACACTATTCAGTGTTACCTTTAACACTTTACAGTGTGCAATGAGTGTTGTTTTTACAGTGTTAATATTTTTTAACTCTTATAGTATTCAATTTACAGCCTAGAGTGTTAAGACAATGTGTCTCCACCTCTTCCCAAATTGCAAGCCCATATGGGGGGCACACAAGTATATAATGGATGGCCCATATCTGCCCCATTTTAATGTACTCTCATTTAAACTCATTTGGGCATTAGGCTGCTGTGTTTTACTAACCCACTATAAAAAGAAAGACTAAGACCAACATAGCCTTTTCTATTTTTATGCAAGTTTTATTTCAGCTCAGCTCCTGGTAACTAAAAAACCGTGCTCATGTAAGTTGGAGAACATTGAAAAACCGTCATTATTAATGTGTTTATTTAAGCATGAATAACATTGTTTTTTTTCAATGAGAGTGTGAAAGAACCAGTCAAGCTCTCTTGAGACCCGCCTGTGGTATAAAAGTAAAACGTATGGTACCAGTCACCAAACACAGATTATGAAACCAATGTTTTTTCTAGTTAAACCATAGAGGCTACACTATCTCACCTATTCACTGGCTAGCACACAAGAGTCATTTCTGTGGTTTTTGTTCTCTTGCCCTATTCACCACAATCACGGTGGATTTAAAAAAACAATCTCAAGTCAAAAACAGTACTTTGTTATGCTATGCAAATATACATCCAGCACCATTGGTCTGCTGGAGAGTGGGCAGTACCAAGAGATGTACAGAAAATGGTATCACAACTGTCCTAAAACCTTTCCACATATGTTAATCATCCAAGGGCAGGACTAGCAATCAAATACACCACCACACCATTAAAATATATACCACTCTTGAAATGTGTCCTGTACACCTTCAAGAGCTTTTTCTCTGACTCAATGGCAACAAGCTATAAAAGCACATATAGAACAAGAAAAAGCTGTAAGGTCCTTTTTGGTCAGAGTCTTTCTCATGATGGTGGATAAATCAGGGATGGCTCTTCTGATCCTCATGCCTTCTTGTGCACATATTAAAATGGGGCGGATATGTGGAGGTGGAGACTCTTTGACTTAACACTGTAACAACGGAACACTATAAAAGTTAATAAATATTAACACTGTGAAAACAACACTCACTGCATACTGTAAAGTGTTAAATGTAACACTGAATGGTGAGGACCCATATAAACACCATGCAGTATTAATTTAACACTGGCACATTTGCTGTGTATGTGCTAAAACACTGAAGTATGTTTGGCATCTTCAAAGATACACCACAGTGTGTTTAATGTTTTACCAGGAGCTGCTGCTTTATCCTGCTTTACTTTAATGATTCATATCTATTAATTACACTTAAACTTACCTGTTAGGGCACCCACCAGAATGATGGGAAATGCAGTTCTCAAGGTGATGCGTATAATTAATTGCCCTGTAACTGCAAAATGAAGAGTTAATTTTAAAATCAAATAAAAATGGGATAATTTAAAGGATGTTGCATTCAGCCCATCACACATCACAACAGCTACACCTAATTATAGGAAAAATATGTAGCAATGTCAGACCATTAATGACCATTCATTCCATGAGAACAAATTACATTCAAATTCATCATACCTGATCATGAGCTGTTAGATGATAATTTTACACACATTAAAGACATCTTTATTCAAAGTAAAAGTCTGTATGACCCACATTACAGTAAGAGCTGGACAGTGCACTGAGAGAACTCTAATACCAACAGTAACTGGGATGTGGGAGAACCAGCAATCATATGGAAAAATGTACTAATGGATTGTATTAATATGTTTTAGTGCATGTTTCATAAATTACAGAAATTTGGACAAATAGACAATTATTCATTCCTAAATTCTTCTGTTGCTGTGATGCTCCTGGATACATCCTCAGTGATGTTCCTGGAATCACCAGGGGCCTCATGTATAAACGGTGCTTACGCACAAAAATGTTGCGCACGCCTGTTTCCACGCTCAGGTCGAGATGTATAAAAACTAAACTTGGCGTACCGCCACGCACATTCTCACGGCAACCCCAGACAAGGCGTACGCAAGTTTCTGCTCGATTTGTCAAAATGGAGGCACCTACTGGCAAAAGAGTGCTACTGCAGTTTCACTGTGTCAGACTCACAATCATGACGCTGACTTTATCAAATACACCGACATTAATTGTATGTTGTTTACAAATGTACGGCAGCTGATTTTTTTTTTATCAATTTGTAACAATAAAACAGTGCAGAAAATGACAACTATTACAACTACCATGGCAGCTCCTGCGTTATTGGAAGACATAGCTTATAATGATGATGATGACTGGCTTCTAAGTCGATTAAGATTTCCAAGAGCAATCCTTTTGGAGCTGTGTGCTAAACATTACAGTATTACAAAAGCAGACGATGAGGAATTACGCTATAGGCTACCTGTTCCTTTACAAGTTCTGTCCACTCGCGGGTTCTTAGCCACAGGTGCTTTTCAGCGAGAACTTGCGGACCGATCGGGTATTTCTCAGTCAATTCTGAGTCGCGCCATGCCGGCTGTATGGGACGGCATAATTCGCTTGTCACCCAGATATATAAAATTTCCTTACACTGTGGTTGAACAGGCAAATATTAAAGCGCAATTTGCAGAGATGTCCGGTTTTCCCAACGTAGTCAAAGCTATCGACTGCGCGCACATTGCTATAACCTTCAGTGAACGAATTTGCTTATGTCAATGAAAGCACTTTCACTCTATTAATGTACTCTATTAATGTATTGGGGGCACCTCTTGTACTGTTGTCTGTAAGAATAATCAAACAGAATAAACGAAAGTAACACCGCATCTGCGCCCTACGCGTTATTCATAAACATGCAAGTAATTCAAACAAGTATGGTACGAGAAAAAATCACCCGCGATGAGATCGGCGTCCCCCTCACCCGATAAAAGTGTGTCTCCAATCATCGCAGCAACTAGTTGCTCAAAGGGTGTGAGACCGGGAATTCCGCTACATCCACCTGTGCTGTTAAGACTCTTAAGGTGAGCGGCCATTCGTTTTTCCTGCCGTCGATTTTAATGTCCTACCACTTCTTTTTAATTTCGGCCACCGTGCGAATTTCGGAACCAACACTTTAAACTGACTCCACCACGCTGTGCCACTCCATAAACTTTCGTTTATTGCTGATGCCACTTATAGCAATAAATAATATCACTTTTCTTTTCTCAATTTCTGTTAACATAACCTCCACTTCGCACTCGCTGAAATACTTCTTTTTCCCTCGTGGTTTATCCATTGTTGTTTAAGAACAACATAGAACAAAGCGGGCGTTTATATAGATTTACATATGCAAATATACATAATTATGGGCGGGTCGGGGGGGTGGCTGTGGGCTCGTTCACGTACGTAAAATTTCACGCTCATTCGGATTTATAAAGGGAATGTGCGTAGATCTGTGTTTACGCACAGTTTTATGCATCTGGATTTTTTCTTGCTTACGCACATTCCTAGTTTTGTCCGTACGCCATGTTTTAGTGCGAATTCTACGCACGTCGTTATACATGAGGCCCCAGGTGTTTCAGGTCATTCAACATCATACACCCTCCTCCAGGTGATCTGGCTGGGGCTGATCAGACCCCAGCTTGTGTCCCAGTGGCTAAATGGCTACTCTTCCCCCAGGACTCCTCTCTCTTGAACCACAGTCATCTTGAGGCTTTCTCTGCCGCATCGATGGTGTTGTGACGTCTCTTCCTCTCACCTTCAATGCCCGACCAACTGAAGACTTTAGTTAAAGATCGGGCTATAAAGCACCTGCAGCCGACCTCGACTTTGCTCTCCATCCACCTTGGTCCCAAATACCAGCTGAGGTTCTTGCTGCAGATCTTCATTGCTCCCCTGCTCTAGTGAAGGTGATGGCCAGCCTGTAAGGCCGGGAATGTTTAGGCCATTCTGCTCCTGAGCTGATGCCTTCACAATGGCCTTCAGGAGCTGGTCACGCCTCCAACAGCAGCGCCCCTCACTCACTTCCTTTGGGCAGCATCTTAGGATGTGCTGCAGGGTTCCTTGCATGGAGCACAGAGGACAGGCTGGTGTCTCTGCCTTTCTCCATTTGTGTAGTTTGGATTGGCTGGGGAGCATCATAAACAGCCTGGATGAGGAATTTGATGCTGTGTGGGTCAGCTTTCCACAGCTTAGCCCAGGTCACCTTCCTCTTTACTTCATTTTACAATCTTCGCTAAGCCCCCTGTTGCCTCATTCCCACCATCCCACACAATGTCTCCTCTTCCACTGCTGCTCTCACTTCCCTGCTGGACCAGGAAGTTTTCCTCCTCCCATTTGGTGATTAAGGTGGGATGTTGAGAAGGATCCTAGTCCAGCTCGTCCTTGCATCACCACTCCTACCATTATCTTGTGATGCAGCCTTGACTCGGCTTGCAAAACAGCTTCCTCCGCCCTCCAGTTCCTGCCAGTCCTCACCATTATCCCAGCTCTGACGACCTTCAGATCACTCGACCCTCTGCACCACACGTCTCTTAGCTCTTGTGACCTTGAAGTCCTCCTCCAAGCACTTGAGTATCAGTCACAGGTTGTTTTTTTTTTTTCCTTACACCATGAGATGACATACCCTGGTTAATATGTCACCCATGAGTTAGAATGCTAGGCTCAAGGACACTTGCACTGTGCAGGTGGAGGCCTCAGAGTTTCCTGTAGTAACAAGGACCTTGATTCAGATGCAGGCAAACAGTCATTTATTGCAAGGAGCCTTTGAGCACGGTTAGGCTATGGGACGGAGTGACCTGACATAATATTATCACGCTGATAACTGGTTTAGTTAAAACATTGATTCTTCTGTGTGGCAAAATAACCAACTTTCCAATAAATGAATCGCACAAAATAGGCAGCTGTGAAACTGACAGGAAGCGTATGCCTTGGGGATGCCTGATCGAAGTGCAGGGGGGCAGCGGTAAATCTTACTGATCAGGCTGGGGGCAGGAGTGCTGTTTGTAAAATCACTGACTGGGGGAAGTGGGGTATCACCCCTGTGGATTAATTTGCCAAATTTAAGTTTATCTATTTCCTCTATTGCCATGGCCCTAGGATGTAGTCTAGGATAGCCAATGCCTTACGTCACTGCTGAGGCTAAGGTTAGTCTTGAATTTTTGAATACGCCTATTTAATTGTGTTCTCTCTATGTCTGTTCACTATGTGTCCACCACTCTAATGGGATAGTATCATAGACACCGGAGATGTAATGTTAGTCTTGTATATTTGTGTCATTTTCTTCCTCTGTTAGGCTACTTCGTGCCAGTTCACTTGGCAGTGAAACACCACTGTGCAGTACCCCACCAGTGTGAAAAGAAAGCTGGATTGCGCAAAGTCTCAAAGTAGGAATAGTCCATTACAGGTGGAACGGGGGGAAACTATGTCTATCCTGTTTTGATGACCATAGAGAGTCATACTGCTCAGGCTCCTTGGGAGACCTAGCCATCTCCAGAGGTGGCTGCTGACTTTCCTCACCAATGTCTCTACTGTTGTGATTGGCGCTTCATAAACCAGGAATGGCCACAGAACTCTTGGAGGAATACCATGCTGGTACAGCCCTGCTTTAAATTACCCCAGTAGGCCAGACCGGTTCACTGACCTCAGCCAGCCATCCAACTCAGTGCAGGTGGACTTGATGGCTGCTGTATCCTGCTGTGAAGGATCCAGTGACATCCTAGGACTCACTTTGAGGTTACTGTTATGTCATTCATAAATGCTCTGATGTGTGGCTGGCATTGGGCAGTTTCTGTTTTTTGTACTCTGGTTCAGCAAATTTTGTGAGCATGTTCATGGCAACAGAGAACAGGATCACAGAGATAATGCAGCCTGTGAGGATCCTGATCTCAGCCTTATTCCAGCCTGATATAACAGCTCCCGAGGAGGCTCTCACCCTGACACTGCTGCTGTAATCCACAATGAGATCTCTGACTACAGGGGACATGATGTTCCATCAAAGGCAGCTGCACCGGCTTGTGTGGAATTGAGCCATATGCATTTTCCAGGTCGCGCCACAGGACAGACAGATTGCCTTTGTTCTCCCAGCCTCCCTGATCAGCTGTGTCACCATTAGTGATGCACAGATCGGCTCTGACTCCATCCGAATCCTGATGTACACATAAATAATCCACCCGCCACCCACCAGAACTAATTATTTTCTCTGATTTAGAGACCCACACCCAATCACACATTATAAGTATTTCTCAGTGGGATATAAACATGATGATCTGGTAACATATTACACTGAATAAGGTTGGCTTTAAATAAACATTTATTTATAAAGTAAAAGTTCTTCTCTTGGGGTTATCTCTTCAAAATTAAATTCTTCATGTCATTACAGCTTTCCAAATAGAAAACAATTAGGAATACTAATACCAAGTAACATATACCATACCCAGCCGTTGACTCATCATTCTTCAGAGAATCACGCAATGCTGAGAATGATCCATGTCTAATTGTGGTTAATTCTAAAATCCTGTTTTTTTTACAATTTCTTTGCAAACACTTGTATTTATAAACAGTGACAACCGCATGTAATATTAAGTGTAGGAAATAGAATAGGAAATGTGGAAATATGTAAACATACGTGTAAAGAATTTCCGATATGGAGCCATATTAATCAACACCAGGATGTACAGCAGACTGATGGCAGTACCAGTAACAGCCTCTTCTCTGGATCCTGGGAAACAGTTAACATTACGTTTTATTTATTTAGCAGAGTCAGAAAATACCTGAAGTAATTGATCGTTAAAGTGCTTACTCAAGGGCTCAGGTGTAAAATCACTGTCTGTCATACCCCACATCCCTTCTCCCTTATTGTCTCTGTTGTTTACTTGTTGATCTTACTTGTTTAATCTTGCCTCTCGTTACAGCCCCCGTGTGGATCACCCCAGATGCCTCTCGTCTGCTCCCTCATCAGTGATGAATATAATGCCTCCTTGTCTTGAGTTCCCCAGTCCAGTCATTGATGTCGCTGCTTACATGTGCTCTCCAGTTTGACCTGTGCTCTCACCTGATCCTCACGACCCTGTTTTGAGCCCTCGTGGTTTGGTTTCTTTTTGCCCTGCCTGTAATTTCATTTAATAAAACCGACTTTGGCTTTCCCCATGCCTGCCTTCGCTTCCATCTAGATACCGTGCCCATGGTGTGATACTGTCGAATTTGGGATTTGAATAAATGACCCTCCAAACACAGACAAAGCACCCTAACCTGCCGAGCTGCACACCATTCTGGGGAGATGCAGAAAAAATTTAGAGAATTCTTACAGTATTTATGTAGGTAGCCATAGAATTGCTCCCTGTTTTTCTAACTCCTCTTTCTTCTACTCTGCTGAACTTTGCATTGAATTTTATGTTACCTGTCACTTCATTACTGACTGCTAACTTCTAAAATTCTATTATTAGTCACCAGTAGCCTCTGCTATTTTAAATAGTAACTATATATTTCAACATCAGTGTGCTTCTTGGAGAAAAGCAGGTGCTCATTCTGAGCAAACACAAAATAATTCTCAATAAAATAATCTTTTAGGAAATACATATCAAACTAGAAATTAGTTAATTTATGAAGGAAATGTATTCACCTTCAAAGTGAATCACCACAGTATAGATTACAAATACTAAGAACATAAGAACTATACAAACGAGAGGAGGCCATTCGGCCCATCGAGCTCGCTTGGGGAGAACTTAACTAATAGCTCAGAGTTGTTAAAATCTTATCTAGCTCTGATTTAAAGGAACCCAAGGATTCAGCTTGCACTACGTTATCAGGAAGACTATTCCATACTCTGACTACACGCTGTGTAAAGAAGTGCTTCCTTAAATCCAGTTTGAAATGTTCTCCCGCTAATTTCCACCTATGGCCACGAGTTTTTGTATTTGAACTAATGCTGAAGTAACTATTCAGTTGAACAGCATCCAAACCTGTTAGAATCTTATAGACCTGGATCACGTCCCCCCTCAGTCTCCTTTGCTTGAGGCTGAACAGATTTAGCTCAACTAACCTTTCCTCGTATGACATTCCTCTAAGACCAGGAATCATTCTTGTGGCCCTACGCTGCACCTTTTCTAAGACCGCAATGTCCTTTTTAAGATATGGTGACCAAACCTGCACACAATATTCTAGGTGAGGTCTCACCAAGGAATTGTATAATCTTAGCATTACCTCCCTTGACTTAAACTCCACACACCTGGAGATATACCCCAACATCCTATTGGCCTTTTTTATTGCTTCTCCGCACTGGCGAGAATGAGACATGGAAGCATCAACATACACACCAAGGTCTTTCTCATAATCAGCTACCTTTATTTCAGTAGGTCCCATAAAATACTTGTACTTTATATTTCTGCTCCCTACATGGAGTACCTTACATTTGTCTATGTTAAATTTCATCTGCCAGGTATCGGCCCAGTCACTAATTAAATCAAGATTCCGCTGTAACTGCTGAGCCGCTAGTTCAGTATCTAAGTATCAGCCTCAAATTACAGAGTCACTAATTCATATAATTAATCCCCAGCAGGTTGCTGTTTATGCTGCTACTGTTTATTTCTTATTGCCTGCACAACAAAAACAATGTAATCTGTCTCTTTGTAAAGCTTCTTTAAACCATATTCAATGGGCTCACCTTCAGTTACACCCCACAGGATGAATGCTGCGGAAACCATGACTGGTGGAACTATGACATGTGAGCAGTGACTCAACAGAGCCTGTCTGCTTTCACCTGTAGACAGAAAGTAGAACCAAAATATAAACTACATACTCTTTAGCATTAGACGATGGTTCATGCAAAGTTTAATGATCTACAGCCATCCTCAGATGGTCATTCTGCTGCATGCTCACCTACAGACACCCAGGATAGACTGTCCGTCTCACCAGATGCAGCTCCTGCATTATTTTTAGTATAATTTCAGTGAGGACATCAGCTTTGGTTCATTCTTTTGGTTTGCAGGGGTTTATAGTAATAAAACTTTCTGAAATTATTCATATTCACATATATGTGTTTGTTACCAGAGACTCAGTATCAAAGTGTGTTAATTATATCACAGTTAAGCCCTGCAATGGACAGGCACCCTGTGTAGATACAGTCCTGCCTGATGCCCCATGTCTGCTGAGATGCCCTCTACAGGATAAGTGGCTGCAAACATGGATCCACTGATGTCATCATAATTACTAGAAATGACAGAGCAGATGCTACACTTACCTCCACTTCTTAAATGGCTGACAGATAAAGCACCAGTAAGTAGGACTACAGGTGTGACAGCGATGCACAGCCCCAGAATTAGCCAATGCAGGGAGGAATAACCTAAAATATTCATAATTACATTCCATTAGTCATTTTCTAAAATATGCTGTTTGTCTTGCTGCAGCATAATCAACACGTCCACACCATTTAGTCACACAAAGTGGAACAGAAAGTTATGATTAAATCTTTGTCCATGGGTGTGTGATTCCTAACTATTGTTCAGCCTGAAAACATACAGATTTAATATATGAGATTTTTCATGTTCCCAATTACGATTTGGATATATTTACGCAACATGTCACAAGGGGCTGTTTAACTGTACAGTGGTGCCTTGACTTACGAGTTTAATTCGTTCCGTGATGGAGCTCGTAACTCAAATTACTCGTATGTCAAATCAATTTTCCCCTTTGAAATGAATTGAAATGCCATTAAACAGTTCCGGACCACAGCTTTTTTTTGTTACATGTCTTTAAATAAGAAAGATGTGCTTATAAATAATGAGTATTGTATAAAATCACAATACAATACAATATACTGCATTAAATTAGTTTTATCAAGTATAATGTACAGCATTTGCCTTGGAGATCAGATGATTTGAAGATGTTGACAAATGTGGAGGAGAAACTGAATAATTGAATTTTATTCGCTGATTTTTGCCTGTTTCGCCACGCTTTCCTCACTTTCATCTGCAGGGGTTTTTGATAAAAATATGTCCACTGTGAGCTAACCGCTTAAAGTGAATGAGTGAGACACGGGATGCTGGGGGTATGTTGCGGCGTTCACTGCGCCAACTAGTGGTGGGGTATCTGAAGCTGGCTTGTAACCCGAATTTTAGCTCTGACCTCAAAGCAGAAAATCAGCCAAGAGACGGCTCATATCTCGAAAAACTCGTTAGTTGGGACACTCGTAAGTCAAGGTACCACTGTATTACCCAGTCACACAATGTTATGTACAATTAATAAAAATACAATGTTATTACTGCAGTTTTGTTCCCAGTCTCACTATCGTGGTCTCTGTAGCTCCTAAATGAATATTAATAATAAAACCATAATTACACAATACATGTATCACTCTAATAAAATACCTTTTATGACAGAACTGAAAACTGCACTAAAGGTGAAGACTGAAAGAAATATTCATTCATTCATTTAATGCATTTTCTGTCTTTAAAAGTGAACTAAATTTGACCATTTATACTATTACACAGAGCAGATTAAACCCTACGGTATATGCAAAAAGGTCAGTCTGCAGCAAAGCCACTGACCCTTAGTGGAACGAATATGTGATTTAATCACCCATAACTATGTTGAGATGCATGTTAAAACCAGTCCTTCTAGTGACTCACCCAGTGCTGCTATCCTGGCAGTAGTACTGGTAGAATCAGTATCTGAGTGGACTTCACACCTGAACTCTGCTTTGTCTTCAGTCCTGACTTTCCTCAGTTTCATTGAGAAGTTTCCTTTGGGAATTTCCTCTGTGAAGAATTCAGCTCTTCCAGAGTATCTCCCATCCTGTGACTCTGGTCTGTTCTCTCCATCAGCGAACAGAAGCACTAAGATGTCACCGTCATCATCTGTCTTTATCCATTTCACCTGAAGCTCTGTCACATTAACATGGGTGTCCAGAGAGCAGCTGAGAGTCACATCCTCTCCAGCATGTGCATAGACAGGCTCATCTGCACCCGTCACCACCAGCCGCTCTGGAACAAGAACAGGCAACCTTCACACAACCTGGCAACCTGTCACCTCAGTGTTTTCCTCTCCTATTCTGAGATGAAACTTAGGTATGTGTGATTGTTTCCATTTCAACATACATGACTTTTTAAATTATGACACTTTTGACATACGTGACTCAGAAGAAGAATTAAGTGATACGCCAAGTCCCAAAAACCTGAAAAGTACAGTTTGGTAACTGTCTGGATTTCATCAGCAGTAGCATTGATTTGGAAAATCAAAATACCATATACTGCAGAATCATGTATGAACAGTATGATGGTATGAAAAATTATATACCGTCCAATCCTATTTAGACGTATCCTAAACCAAAGGAAGTATATTATTGTATGTCATCGGTTATGTTTTAAGCTATTTTGTGCAGCTAAACCTATGCCAGCTGTCTAATGTCGTTATTTTGATATTTTAATTTCAAGCCTCGATTTAAACACCTTTTTGTTGTTGCTGCAGGCATTTCAGTCCTGAAGGTAACTAAATAATTAAAAAAGTGTTTGTTATATATTATTGCCTCCTTGTCATTTTCCTCACTTTAAACAGCAGCAGGCCAATGCTGCTGCTTTCATCTTCCACAGTCTGTTGCACACAACTGGCATCGTCTTCTGCATGATGATGGGCTGGGTCTGCATAGGGATGTGAATCCCCATCACTGAGGCGATGCCATGCACATCTCAATGCATTGGCAATTATCCGATATATTAAAGATGCATATGAAGCAACTACTATTGCAATACCATATGATTCACCCCAATTGTGATACAGTGCAATTCAACACAATAGAATAGAATAGAATAGAATAGAATAGAATAAACCTTTATTATCCCACGAATGAGAAATTTAGGTGTTACAGAGCTCTTATACAAAAGTAATGTAGAACAACAAGAGCAGGTAGGTCAGTTGTCTATACACACAACCAAAGTTTTAGAAATAAATAAAGATGTAATAAATAAAGTTGTACAGAGATATGTACACAAGTGTGGGGGTGGGGTGGGGTGTGAATGATCCTGGTGAATATACAATGTACACTCAAGCTGCAAATCAGTAACAGCAGTTAAAGACATATGATATGTCCGTTAGACAGTATATGAGTAGAAAATACTCACGCTAAAACTGTGTTATAAAGTCTGAATAGGATGCAGTGCATCGCTGGCCACGCGTCCAACTCACACAAGACCTGGCCAAGAGACTCATAGAGAATTGGCCACCGACAGCAGCGGCGAACAGGAGGTGAGAGAGTGTCACGTCCCATCAGGGAAGCACAACCCAAAAAGCAGGCTGTGGTGTGGGCAAACCTTCACAGGGGACGTTATTAAACAGGGGTCTGGGAGCAGTGACAGGTAACAATGACCAAACTGGGGAACTGGGGAGCACTTAGAGACAGGACTGACGAAGGGGCAGAATAGAGCCAGCTGTGAAAGGCAAGATAAATCTTTGGTCACATTTTCTAATTAATAAAGGAGTAGGGTCTCTACTAATAATGATATATTAATGTAACCCTGACTGTGCGCTGCTTCCTGCTTAATGACTCCAGTGGACAGGGCAGGCCAGGCCCGGGACCCTCCCCTCGTGGCACTCTGTGTTGTGTTTTGGTATGTTGGTCATGTGATGTGACGTGGCGTGATGAGGGAGGTGCAGACCCAGCTGCAGCATAGCGGCAGTAACCATGGTGACAGTCTGACTTCAGGTGTTCTGATCCAATGGGGAGTGCAGTATGATGGCAAAGGTGGGTGATGGTGACTACAGTCTAGAGGTGAATATGACTTAATTACACTGAAAAAAATGTTTTTTTGGCCCTGTAATTATTATTTCAATTATCTATATAAATTCTACAAAAAAATACCAATTCAGTGCTATTACTTTAAAATAGCAGTTTTTCATGTAGTGCATTACTTGGTGATTGTTTGTAATTATGTGTCCTCAGTTTTGTATGTAAATTGAATCATTCGATCCAAGTAATATTCACTAAACCAGTTCATTGGCTTAATTAGTTGATATTTCCAAGTAAAATGTAATGGAGTGACATCAGTGAATCTGGCAACCTTCTCTGCATTCGGAGCATGACGTCAAAGCCCCTCCCCACATTTGAGCGGTCTTTCTCAGACATGTACCATGGTCCACATTTCAACGGTTGGCAGACTTGTTGACGGAAACGGGAAGAAGTGAATATGGAACCATGAAGGTAAGTTTTAAGCGAAACACACTTTGTACGTTCCTGTTGGCTCACCTACTTAAGTCAGTTTCTCCGCACTGGAAGCAGCGGCGCTTGCTGCGCTAGCAAATAGTGTATTTTCCTGCTAGCTAGCTAACTTGCTAACTAACTTTGCTGGCAGGAGGTATGTCCAGAATTTCCCACAGCACTTTACATCTTAGACGGCCGCCTAAACAACACACGCCTGCTGCCTTAACTAACGTCTTAAAAAAATAACAAAAAAAATAAATAAAATAAAATAATAATATGTATATATATAATATGCAGGGCCTGAACTTCAGCACAGAATTTATAATTGTGTGTGTGTATTTGTGAATAAAACGACCACAGTCCAGTTTGAAATAATTGCTGCACCGCTGCCATGAGGTGTATTTTGAAAAAAGAGGAAAAAAAAGAAAAAAAAAACGATGTACGTACTCGATGCGGACAAATGTGTGGCCTCCGTGTACATGCACTCGATTTCACTCAAGTCTTCATATTGACCTGTTTTAAATGCGACACCGAGCTGACATGATATGTAAATTTTTTAAAATTAAATATCAGTGTGCATCCTTGAGTTAGTAGAAATTAGTTGAAAAGCATATAGATAACCTTTTTTTTATTATTTTTTACAGAACATAGGACCTTCTGACTGCTAATTTGAACTCCACAACTGACACAAGGTAAGATCAAATTAGTAACGATTAGGTTTAACTTGTCACATAATTTCTTTATGTGTGGCAGTTTGGTTTAATTTTGAGATGGTTAATTTGTCTGTTTAAGGTGCCACAACGTGAGATGGATGTGTAAGATATGTAGCTTTGAGTCAGAGAAGAGGTTGGGATTGTTAAAACACTACAGACTAAAGCATGGAAATGGTGGTCGCAGCCAGTCAGTCCCTTGTCTTCACACTGATTGCCCTTGCTCGTTTAAAACATTTAATGCCCTTAAGACCCATTTGTCTCGACACCATGTGGAGATGGTCACACAAAGTGGACCTCTTTCATTTACTTGTCTACTTTGCTGCTCTGGTTTTTTTGATTCAGAGAAGCAGTATTTTGAGCATCTTAACAACCACTTAAGGAAGTTTGAAGCAGTTGCATGTGTCTTCAAAAACTGCAACTTCAGTACAAATATTTATTCCACCTTTGCTACACATAGACACAGAAAACACCAGTCACACACCCTTGAGGATTTTAAAACTGAAGTATTAAAAAGCCAACCTAATGAACCCATGTTTGCTCAGGATGAGACCTGTGTGGAAGAGAGCTTAGAGCTTTGGGATGGGGAACCACAGGAGTTGTCTCAAGATATAAAAGAGAAATTTGGCCATCTATTTTTAAAGTTGGAAAGCATGTTCAATGTCCCAAACAAATGCATTGATGAAATAGTAGATGAGCTTCAGTTTATATCCACCTCTGCATCTGGTCCACTTTTAAGAGATGTGGTGGTGTCCACCTTGAAAAGCCATAATTGTGATCTGGATCCAGCCATTATCTCAGATTTAGTGAAAAATATTTGTGAGACACACCCTATAAGTACTGCCTTGGGGACAGGTGGCCCCAAGGCAGTACTTATACACAACTTCATACACAACTTATACACAACTTCATACAAGAGAAGAGAATTTATGAAGAAGCATTTTTCAGTTGTTGAACCAGAAGAACACATACTTGATAAAAAAAGGGCAAAACCTTCCAGCATGTCCCAATATTGCCCTCCTTGGTGCAGGTCCTAAGTAAGTCTTTTCAAGAAAACACATTTGAAGGTGAAAAAAAAACTGAAAATGACTTTAAGTACCAGACATTTCGTGATGGATCTCACTATCAAAACAACAAGTGTTTCTCTGTAGAGGAGAACAGAGTGAGTCTCATCCTGTACATTGATGACTTTGAGGTATGTAATCCTCTTGGGACATCTCGAAAAAAGCACAAAGTCACAGCTGTCTATTGGGTGTTGGGAAACATTCCGGTGCAGCTACGTTCCACATTGACATCAATCTACCTTGCAATTCTGTGTAAGGCTGAAGACACCAAGCAGTTTGGATTCCAGCGAGTTTTAGAGCCACTGTTAACAGATATCCAAAGCTTGGAGAAAGATGGTCTTTTTGTTCCAGCATTAGGGAAAGCCATTAAAGGGACTGTGGTCAGTGTGGTGGCAGATAATTTGGGGGCGCACTCTATGGCAGGATTTGTCGAAAGCTTTGCAGGGTCATACGTCTGCCGGTTTTGTGTTGGGGAGCGATCCAAGTTTCAGTCCAATGAAGTGAGATCTGGGTCTTTTCATCAAAGAACCAAAGATCAACATACACTGCATGTACAGACAGCTGTGTCTAGTCCAGATAACCCTCATTGTTATGGTGTAAAAAAACAGTGTTCATTGTCAGAAAAACTGGAGCATTTTCATGTTACATCTGGTTACCCTCCAGATGTTTTACATGATCTGCTGGAGGGCATTGTTCCAGTGGAACTGGCTTTGGCATTTGATAACTTGATCAAGAAAAAATATTTTTCTCTCATGGAACTGAATGATGCCATTTGCAATTTCCCATACAAGTGGAGTGATAAAACAAATCGGCCTCATCTCATTCATGCTAACTTTTCGACTCGAAAATCAGTAGGGGGCAACGCACATGAAAATTGGTGCTTATTACGTCTTTTGCCTCTGATTATAGGTTTAAAAGTACCCGAACAAGAGCCTGTATGGCAGATGCTGATGACACTGAAAGACATTGTGGACCTTGTCATGTCTCGAGCCCATACCGAAGAAAGCATTTGCTATCTTGACAGCATCATTTCAGAACACCGAAGCAGATTCCTTGATGTTTTCCCCCAACATAAGCTCATTCCCAAGCACCATTTCCTTGAGCACTATCCTCAGCTCATTCGAGAATTTGGCCCCCTAGCTGCCCTCTGGACAATGAGATTCGAGGCCAAACACAGCTTTTTCAAGAAGGTGGTCAGACACATTGGTTGTTTCAGGAATATTTTGCTGTCCCTTGCAAATAAGCACCAGCTCATGGTTGCATACCATCAATCACATTCTGTCAAACCATCACTTGCAGTCACAAAAACAACAGAGGTCTCTTTAGATGTGCTTAAGGATGATCTAAAAGACCTGGTGAAATGCAGATTCCCTGCTGTTACGGCTGTGCATGTTGCCAATAATGTGTGCAGTTTAGGCACCAACTATGCAGTGGGAATGTTGTTGTGTTGTGGTTCCACTGCAGGACTGCCTGACTTTTCTGAAGTGTTACAGATAATGGTGATTTGTAACAAACTGACTTTTTTCGTGAGACAACAAAATACATGGTACAATGAACACCTGAGGAGTTATGAGCTGGAGAACACAGGGAGTGTGCAGTTACTTGAGCAAAGAGAGCTTAAAGATTTTTATCCTTTGGCTTTATACACCCTTGCAGGAAGACGCCTGACAACTTTGAAGCACCACATTTGCCTATCCTTTTAAGTGTGAGGAGAGAAGCTTGTGAATAAATGTCTGTGTATTTCTCTTCACTGTTGTTGCAGCTTCTTCCTGTTGATATGGCACCCTCAGCGAAACTGCGGATAATTTTTGGGGAGGATGATGTCCGCAAACTACTTTTACCTGCAGGCATCCCAAGCACACTTCAGGACCTCAATGATGTTCTTCGAGAGACATTTGATATTACAGGACCATTCACTGTTATGTACCAGGACATGGATTTCGACGGTAAGTTCTTCACTTTGACCTCGATTGAGGAAGTACAAGATAAAGCTAACCTCAAAGTAGTAAAAACTGAACCAGTGATCTTGAGTCTCACTACTGTGGACATGTCAGAAGTCGAATCTCCAGTTCCACTATCTACAGAAGCAAGCTCCTCCACATCTGGATGCGACACAATCCTGTTGTCCTCCCCAGATGAGAGTGGACCATCCTACAGGTCTAAGCCATGGCCATTTAAGTTTGAAATACCAGACTTTTCTTATGATATAGACCTTGCACTGGAAGCAGGAAAGCAAGCTTATGAAAATGATGGCACACTTTTGAACAACCCAAGCGTAACTAGTAGCATTCTTGAGAAGCTTGCAGAGACTATATTTGGCTTCACAGCATATCCAACTGGTGTCCAGATTTTAGCTATTGCTGAAGCCTTGGTAGAAAAATACCCATGCCTCAAAGAGCCAGGGTCTTTTAATGGCCTATATGGTTGGCAACAGAGGATAAAGTATAAAATGGGCAACTACAGGGCAAAGTTAAGAGGTCGCCAATTAGCCATTCCAGAGCTCGAGGTGAACACACTGAAGAGACGATGCTCCAGTGAAGAGGGTTCAATTAAAGGCTTTAAAAGGGCAAAAAAAGCTGAAGTCAACTATCTGCCACCACTGCCATTTGGTGAGACTGAGGAAACCTTAGAGAAGGAGAGACTAGATTTGCTGAAGGAAATAAAGAAGAAGAACAATGAGAGGGCAATTAATGAGAAAATGGAGAAGTCTTTCGCTATGAGAAGAACAGAGGTTGTCAAGGATTGCCCCGCAATCCAAGACCTCTTAGAGAGATGGCCTTCTCTGTTCTGTGAAAATCAGGTAAATCCAGTTCTTGTTCGTGCAGCAACTAAGTGTATGTGAGATCTCATGAGTCATCTTTGACATGATTTTTTGTTTTTATCTCTCATTTCAGATCAAAGAGGAGTTTAAGCGAATAACCACAATTCATGTTGTGGTCCAGATTGGACGGGTACACCACCAAACTCCTGGAGATATTTCGGAGGAAGGGCGGGACTGCAGGGACCAAAATAAAACCACTGTTGGACTCACTGAATGAGGTAAAATTTCAAATAATTTTAATTACATAATCTAATGATGAGATGAGGTCATACACACTGAGGATATATCACTCTTATTTAAAGGACAAGTTCGTTATTTTACACTTAAAGCCTTGTTTTCAGATTGTTTATGATGAAATCGAACGATTTTGATTGAAATTTGGACACATGCTGCTGGCCCGAGCTTTTTCGGTTTCTGTGGTAGTACACCCCCACCTCCACAATGGCTGCATAGGTGCACTGGAACAATCCTTCCTAAAATGCATTAAACTTTCGTTTACAAAGACGTGAAACTCACCGAGTGGTCAGGGGTGTTCACTGATATGTTCACACAAAAATCGCTGCAAAAGATGCTTTCGTTGAGAAATTCATGTTAAGTTGTACACTTCACAACGTTAGAATGCAGTTGCAGGCTTACATTCTCCATGGGTAACTTCCTGTTTACATCTGTATGTGCTGTTATGTATGTATGTTACATATGTTATGTTATGTATTTTCTGCAATAAATTTTCTTTTTGTGTTTAATAGCATCATGTCGATGGCAGAAGGGACATTATCATCCGTTGCTTAGTTGAGTATCTTGGAGAGAGTGGAGAGGAGCTGATCAAATACTATCAGGTATCTGATGATCATCATGACTATATTAAAATGATTGTCTAGCCTTATAATCTGGTCTTCACTTGTGATATTATATTGAAGGTCAAAGATTCTCTACACTTGTGATGTTTTTAAAAAGAGACTCAAGATTAATATTTTTAATCAGGCTTTTAACTGATTTCTTAAATCTTTATGCTCTTACCCTTTATTTTTTAAATCATATTTAATCTTTATCTTATCTGCCTTAAACTTTAACTTGCCTTTTGTCTCTTTTTTTCTGACTATTTAACGATCACTTATTAACTTTATTTTATGAGCAAAAGAGTATTTAATTTGATTATACCTTTATAACCTATTTTAATTATTTAATCCCGCAGTTTTCAGCTCCAGTGTTTCCCCCATGGGGACCTTCCACACTGGGAGTAGTTCTGGTCTACCAACACGGGTGCCGTCCCATGGACAGCTCCAGCCTGGGTGGCTGGAGGGCTCTGCACCTCTGTGTGGAACCTCTTGTCTGCCCGGGCCAGGGTGGTCATTGTGTCGGCACTCCCTGTGGTCGTGGGCGTTGACCCCTCTCAGTCTGGATGGCCCCCAAAAGTGACTTTCTTTGTCAGCCTCTGTGAAGCACGTTCTGTAACTTTACGTATGAAAAGTGCCATATGAATATTGTTTGATTTGAGTATACTAAATTGAGTATACCTCTTTATTTTTATTTTATTTTTTTTCTCTTAACCTTTTTTTTACTTGGAATCTGTTCTAGTTATTTCTAATTGTGGTTTGTTTGTTTTCACAGGACGTCAGCCAAGAAGCATTGAAAGAGGACTGCAGTAATCACATGATGAAGATCATCGTCATCCATCCCAATGTGGCACAGGAAAACCAAGATCCCGTGAACGTGTCAGTCATCATTGAGGGGACAGAAATTCTGGAGGACTGCGGAAGTGTGACAAACGCTTGCCTCCTGCTCATGGGTGTCATCTATGCCGTCAACTTAAGTTACCCACTGAAACTGAAATATACGTTTGAAATATTTCAGAAGCTGTTTCTTGAGCTTGACATCCTTAAAATGTCACCAAAGGTCCAGTCTCTCCACAAGAAACTTTTAGTGTGAGTGTGCCAGTGTTATTTGTGCTTTTGTCCAGCACAAAAAACAATCTCTTTAGATTTTGTCAGTGATTTCAAGTGTTAGTCAGTTTTATATAAGCTCTGTTTGTTCTGATCACCTGAGAATGTCAGCAAATGTCCAGTCTCTCCACAAGAACCTTGCCAGTGTTATTTGTGCTTTTGTCCAGCACAAACAATTTGCTTGCATTTTGTGTCTGTTTTCTGACAGTGATTTCAAGTGTTGCTCAGTTTTATATAAGTTCTTTCTGTCCTGAACGTTCTGAGAATGTCTGCAAAGGTAGTGATTGCAACTGTTAATGGACAGAGTTGATGTATGTATTCTTTACTGTTCTGAAAGTTGATTAGAAGAAAGGGGACAGTGCACACTGAGTTTTTGAATAGCATTTTTTTCCCATGCTAAGGCCAGCTATCTGATTGGTTGAAACTTGTTTGTAATAGAGCCCAATTGATGGAATTACAGAATTGGAAGGGAAAATTCAACTCTTAACACTGTATTCCTTTGTATGCTGGAATATCAGTCCTAAAGTCAGTTGGTGCTTTATTCCTCCACATTTAATTTTTCAAACTCTATACTGCTTTACTTTTGAGCTTTATAATGGTCTCTGAACTCCCTTGATGTATGGACTCTATGTATATGTATGTATGCTCTGTTTTGAAATTTGCGAGCAAGAAGTTCTATGGCCATGTTTTTGTGGTTATAATGTTATGTAGATATTTTAAATATATCTATGCCATTTCAACTGTGAAATAAAAGTGTCCCTTAAGCTGCAAATATTTGTTTTGGAAAATATTGAATTATTATTTAATAGAATAATAAAAATATTTACTTAATTCAATTAATATTAACTAGTACATTCATAATAAATATTACTTAATAATTACATAGAATATAACAAAGAAAAGATGAGTAAGAAACACAAAGAAATATCAGCAATGTTCACTTGGATTTTGTAATTGGATGCAATGGTAATCTGAGTGAAAGTTGCAATCTATAGATGAGTATTGCCAGTGCAATTTACTTGTGTATTTTACATAAAAAATAAGTGGTTCTAGTAAGTAAATATTACTTAGAAATAGCCCGAGTAAAGATTACAAGCACTTTCTGTGTGGAAAAAGTTGCCTAGCTTTTTTTAAGTAAATGTCACTCCAATTTTTTTTTCAGTGTAACAACAAAATAAAACTAAAGAGTAGCTTATAGGCCTAAGTCTTCAAAATGTGTTTTTACGTAAAGCAAAAACAGCAAAGCAAAAAAAAAAAAAAAACGCTTTCCCATAAACTTAAGGATGAGCTGGAAATATCTCCATTCAGAAAGACACAAAGGAGAGTTTACTTCTTCATGCAACAGCTTACAAACACTAGCAGGTACGCGATAAAAGACGTGCCCTTCCGTAGTCTGGAAGCATAATGATCCACAAAAACATTAATACCAGTTGCTCCCTAATTAAATACAGTAATCAGAAATTAATAAAAGTCCTACCCTGTGGAGTTGTTTAACCATGCCATAAAAATTATTTTTGTATTTCATTCGTCTCTTCCAAAACCACCTTTGCATTTAAATGTTTAAGTTGTGTCCCCTCCACCCCCAATACCAAACTCTCTCCTACGGCCTTTATATCAATAATATTCATTCATTCATTTTCCAACCCACTTATCCTTCTGGGTCACAGGGGGTCTGGAGCTTATGGGCACAAGGCAGGGAACAACCCAGGACAGGGGGCCAACCCATCACAGGGCACACTCACACACCATTCACTCACACATGCATACCTATGGGCAATTTAGTAACTCCAATTAGCCTCAGCATGTCTTTGGACTGTGGGGGGAAACCAGAGAAAACGACACGGGGAGAACATGCAAACTGTACACACATATAACCCAGGCGGAAACTTGAACCCAGGTCCCAGAGGTATAAGGCAACAGTACTAACCACCACACCACCATAACATTCAAATTTCATCAAATGATAAATCTGTTTTATTATTAAAATTTAAATACCTTTGTAAAAGGAGCTTCCCAGCCCTACTCCACTTTAACCAGCATAATGATCAACTCAAATGATAACACAAGCCCTTATGTCTTAAACCATGAAACAGAAAAGCTCACTTGCCTGCTTCCTGTATTTCCACCCGTGTTTCACGTTGCTCCTGCTCTGTATAAACCACACACTTGTAAACTCCTGCATCTGCAGTCCTCACACCTTCAAGCAGCAGAGAGAAGTTGCCTTTGGGGATTTCCTGAGAGAAGAAGTGGGTTCTGCCCCTGTAGGCATTCCCCTGTGATTCAGGTCTGCTCTGACCCCCCTGGAATAGGTGCACGATGGTGTCTGAATCAGTCCTTCTCCAGTCCACCTCCAGCTCCTCCAAAGGCAGGGGTCTGTCCACGAAGCAGGGCAGCAGTAAAGCTCCTCTCAGCCGGGCTGTCAGAGGACCAGCAGAGCCGTGTAGCAGGAAACCTACCACAGTGATAAGAGATATAAAATCTTGGTAAGTTTACTTAAAGGTGCTCTATGACAGGTATATGACACCTGTCACGCCCAGCCCTGCATTCCTCATGTGTGCCACGGCCCTAATTACCCATGTGTGGAATCTGTGCTTCTCTCAAGCTGTTTTGTGTTTCTTAATTAGTTTTAGTATTTAAGTCCGTGTCTTACCTTTACTTGCCAGACTTGTCATTAATGTTAGCCAAGTTCGTGTCTTGTTAGTTTATGTCTTGAGCATAGTTTTCCCTGTCTTTCCCTGGTCTGATCCCTTTTGTTGTTTTAAACCCCATTAAAACCCCTTACTTTGCTGATCCTCGTCTCCTACCCATTATTCCTCGCTTCCTCCCTGGACGTGAACGTGACAACACCAACATAAGCCCTTCATGACAGCTGACATATCTTAACAAAAGCATTTATAAAGGTTTGTTCCATCTTTTGTAGTACAGTATATACTGACATTGGCAACTCCTGTGTGAAGTTGACATATCACCTGTGCCGACTGTCATAGGTTTTTTCTGACATAAAGTTGTGTTATGACACTTTTTTCATTCAACTGACATAAAAGGTTATAAGTGTCACTCTACACTTTATGTCACTTTCAGAATGACATAAAATGACATAATTTGTCCTGTAAAGCCAGGTGTAAAACAGAAGGTGAGTACTTTTTAAAGGAGGGTTACACAAGACCACAATGAATAGCAGCTTAATCTCAATGTCACAAAATTATAAATCCTGAGAAGCCTTTTAAAATTTATTTATTTTTGTTATCTTATATATATTACAAACTAAATAAGAATCATATGTACCATTTGAGTTTGACAAAAATAGACTTTATACAATTGATGGCCTAAAATCAATCACTAGAAATTCAATTCAATTTTATAACCAATAAAATCATGTATGTTCATTGGCCATAAAATGTTTCATTTTTTTGTCATCTTATACACTGCAAGATACGTATAATTACCAATGTCTTTGCAAAGTAATTTGTGTAAATCATATACACAACTGAAACCATAATGATGAATGACAACTGAAACCATAATGGAATTAATATTTTTAATCTGAAAGCCCTCTGTCATTTTGACATATTATTTTAAGGCGATCTACCGCAAGTTTAAGAAATTCATACCCCTGTCCAGCTGGTGGTGTGTCTGCATATACTAACTGTTGTGTAGTCTCATCCTGTCCCCGATAGTTCTGATCAGACACACTGGGTAGCCTGCATTTTCATGCACAGAATGACTTTCTGTCATCCACAAAATGCATTTTGACCCTAAAATGACTTTCTACTGTCCATGAAATGCAAAGTGATGCTATCAGTTCTGTTTACAAAATAAAACATTTCTTTTGATTTCTGTGCATGAAAGAATGTGAAGTCTTTATGGTTTGGTGGATAAAATATGTAACTGGAGTTAGTTTTTCTGTGGACAAAATGCAGTGATGAATTACTCGATTTTGTCATTAAATAATGCTTTTTGTGGCACAGAATGTATTTTGTGCACGAAAATGAGCACTTGACACTTAGTGCCCCATATGACAGTGGCCAGGAATACAAAAGTTCCTGGTCAAGATACTCCAGGAGCTCGGAACCAGGAACTACATGCTAATGTTCCGCTGTCAATATGGAGAAAAAAATCAATAATCATTCATGACTGAACAGTCGGTGTCGTTGTTAATTTTTTGGTAACACTTTCCTTAAAGTGACACAAATAATATAGTATTATGCTATTACCTATGTATTAATTAACCACAAATCAAGTATTAGTTACTGTGAGGGACCAAGCAGTAAGGCAACACAAACACAGGAGCTTAACTAAAGAAATAGGGCTTTATTTGTCACGATCCGCTCCGTTCGATCCTGATGTGTGCCACGCCCCCTCATTACCTTGTGTGATTACCGATTGTTATCACCTGTTACCCGTTCTTTCCTGCTTGTCTTGTGTATTTAGTCCACGTCTGAGTTAGTTTCCCCAGGTCTGTCATTGACGTCGTTTGCTGTGAAGCTCCCCTGTCTGCTTTGGTTCCTGTAATAAATCCTTTTTGACCGTGTTCACGGCTCACTTGCCTGCTTCCCGGATCGCCTGGACACGCAACCTGACAGAATGACAGACCTCTACGAAGACTCGCCTCCGCAAGCCGAGCGGCGGCGCCTCGGCTTACTACAGGAAGTGGTGTTCTGGCTAAACCAGCCCGAGGTCCAAGAGGACCCTGTAGCGCTGAAGTTAGCCAGCCGGAGCGGGACGCTCCTTTGCGAGATGTCCCCGCACGGAGACATGCGCGTGATGGAGGAAGTACACGCAAGCCTCCAGCAGCTCGTGCAACGGGTGACAACGGTGAGGACGCCCGTTACGCGGTCCAGAGCAGGGACTGACGCCCCGTCGCCCGTCGTCATGGAGACGGCGCAGCCACCGCCAACCCCAAGCCGGAGGAAGAAGAAGAGGCGTAAGGAGAGGGCATCAGAGGAAGCCCTAACCATCTGCCTGGGAGCCGCTTCTCTCTCCTCTGCTTCGCTCCTTGTTGGAATCCCTGATCACCATGGACCTCACCTCGGAAGGCACCGACACGGAGGTACCTTCGCGGGCAGCTTCCCCCTTCCGGGGAACGCGGCTAGCCCTTAAAGGGGCCAGGGCCGTTTTGGAGGTGATTCCCCGGATCCCCAAGGCCCTTAAAGGGGCAGCGCCTGCACGCCCGGCGCCGATCCTGGCGCCTATTCCGGACCTGCCAGCAGCACCGGCTGCTGCTACCGCCGCACTGCCCGCGGCAACGCCTGCAGCACCAGCTGCTGCTGCCGCCGCTCTGCCCGCGGCACCGCCTGCTGCTGCTGCCGCCGATCTACCCGAGGTGCCTACTGCGGCGCCCCCTGCTGGCCGCACGCCTGAGGTGCCTGTGGAGGCGTCCCCTGTTGGCCGCACGTCCTCTCTGCCCGTGGCCCTACCCGAGGCCGCCGTTCCTGTCCTGCCCGCGGCCCTGTCCGAGGCCGCCTCTCCTGTCCTGCCCGCGGCCCTGTCCGAGGCCGCCTCTCCTGTCCTGCCCGCGGCCCTGTCCGAGGCCGCCTCTCCTGTCCTGCCCGCGGCCCTGTCTGAGGCCGCCTCTCCCGTGCAGCCCTGCTCATCGGTCCAGCCGGTTCCGGACCTGTCTGTTCCTGACCCGCCTGTTCCCGTCCTGCCCGCAGCTCCAGCTGCACTGCTCCCTACAGCTGCCACCGCTCTTCCTGCGTTACTGCCCGAGGTGGCCGCGGCTGCGCCCCCTGCTGGCCGCGTGATGGCGGCGCCCGCTGCGGCGCCCCCTGCTGGCCGCGTGATGGCGGCGCCCGCTGCGGCGCCCCCTGCTGGCCAAGTGACTGCAGCACCCGCCGAGGCGCCCCCTGCTGGCCACACGCCAGAGGCACCCGCCGAGGCGCTCCCACCTGAACTGCCTGTCTCGCCTGTCCTGCCGGCACCTGAACTGCCTGTCTCGCCTGTCCTGCCGGCACCTGAACAGCCCGTCTCTCCCGTCCTGCCCGCGGCCCTGCTTGAGGCCGCCTCTCCCATCCTGCCCGCGGCTCTGGCTGCCCCGTCTGCGGCCACGCCCGCGGCTCTGGCTGCCCCGCCTGTTGCCTCCGTAGAGGCCCTGACTGATTGTCCGCCCTTAGCCCGGCAAGGCCGACGCCCCCCAGGACCCCACCTTTCAGTGTCCCGTAAGGGACGGGAACATAGGCGTCGGGCCCGGGTCCCGCCCGCCCTGCCCCCTGGCTCGCCCGTTCGGCCCCTGGCTGTGGCTCGGTGTCTGCCTGCGGGTCCTCCGGCTCGGGGTCGGCGGTCGCCTCCGGGTCCCCCCCTGGTTCCTCGGTGCCGGTCCTCGGTCCCGCCTCCGGCTCCGTGTCGGCCGCCTCCGGGCCCCCCTGCTCCGGCTTGGCGTCGGACGGCGCCTTCGCCGGCTCCGGCTGCGCCTCCGCCTGCCGCGGCTTCCCCCTCCTGCCTGCCTGCACCGGTGTTCCCTCCTGCTCCCTCCGTGTCCCCTCCGTCCCGTTCCCTTGGCCCCTGGGTGGTCCCCTCCTGCTCCCTCCTCCCTCTCGCCTGCGACCCCTCCGGCCGCTGCCCGTCGCCCGCCTGGGTTCCTTCGGGCTCCCCTGGTTCCTCCTCCCTTTCCCTCCGTCCCGCCTGTTTCTGCTCCTCGTCCCTCTGTGTCTCCTTCGTTCCCTTCTGGTCCCTTTTTCCCTCCTGTCTTTGCTCCTCGTCCCTCGGTGTCTCCTGTGTTCACTCCTCGCCCTGTTGTTCCTCCATTTTCTGTCCCCTCTGTGTCTCCTTTCTCTGTCTGCCTGTCTGCGTTTCCTGTTCTTTGTCAGGTCCTGTCTTTCTGTTGGTCCTTGTTCCTGTTCTGTGTCTCCGTCCTGTTTCCTGTGCCCCGTTGATGTCTTGGGTTTTGGTCATCCTGGTCCTGTTCCCCGGTCTCGTCTCGTCCGTCGCCTCCTCTCGGGCGCACCCGGTGTGCGCGCCTTTGGGGGGGGGTTCTGTCACGATCCGCTCCGTTCGATCCTGATGTGTGCCACGCCCCCTCATTACCTTGTGTGATTACCAATTGTTATCACCTGTTACCCGTTCTTTCCTGCTTGTCTTGTGTATTTAGTCCACGTCTGAGTTAGTTTCCCCAGGTCTGTCATTGACGTCGTTTGCTGTGAAGCTCCCCTGTCTGCTTTGGTTCCTGTAATAAATCCTTTTTGACCGTGTTCACGGCTCACTTGCCTGCTTCCCGGATCGCCCGGACACACAACCTGACATTATTGACCCCCAAAATACAAACAATAACAAACTCAAAATCTTAATAACTGGGCCCATAAAAGAGGTAAACAAAAATGAACAAAACTTAACATTACAAAGCAAAGTATTAACTGAAACAAACTGACCTTTCGATAAAGAGACATGAGGGAACATAGTGGTTTGGCCAAACCAATTAACACACAAAGGGGAAAACCAAATAAACACTACATGTAATTAAACAGAGCAAAACTACGGAAGAGGATTAGGGCCACCATGAAAATATTATTTGAATTCTGACTTTAATGTCATAATTCTGACTTTTTTTCTAAATTCAGAATTCTGAGATTAAAGTCAGAATTCTGACATTAAAGTCAGAATTCAAATAATATTTTCATGGTGGCCCTAATCCTCTTTCGTACAAAACACAGCAAAACCCCAACTCCCCCCTCTTGCCATGGCAGCACATGTTTCATTCCTGCTCCAGGGGTTGTCCTTTTAAGAGAACTCCGCCCTCAGCCACACCTTTATACTGTATAGAAAAGACCATCCCCCACAACCAAAGTAACTGCAAACCAAACTATTAATTTAGACAATCACTGCACACAACCTTACAATATCAAAATATGTATACTACCTCAAACACAAAAGGCAAAACACATCAACTAAGACCTATGAATTATTACTGTAAATAAAGCAAAAAGCATACAAAGTAAATCAACTAAGGAAGCAAGTATGTTTCAGGTCTTACTGTGTGGCTGTAGCCATCACAGTTACAAACTGATCTCATATCAAAAACTCTGCTCCGAGAGTTTTTCAAAACTCTTGCTGGATGTGTTATCATAGCAGCACATCCAAATTCTCAAACCTGCTCAGAGCAGGTTTGTTCTGCAGGCAGGTGTGATGTGTGAGCAATAATGATTGTGACGCATCATTTATTCCAAGCAGTTACTATATTTGTTAACATATCTGTTAATTATGTAACATCTAATGAACTACTAAAGCAGGGGTATTCAACAAAAATTTTAAGAGGTCCAGTTAGACAAAAATTCTTGAAGCAAAGGTCCGGAAGATTATAATGTCTAACTATTTAATAGTGTGATATATATTTAAGTAGCCTATTAGTTGCATCAACATTGTATGTAATCAGTACCTGACTGTCAAATCAAATTAATTCAGTATAATTCAAAAACGTTTTGACATTATTTATTGTCACGTGACATACTGTAGAACTTTGGCCAGCTGGCTAGCGTGAGTGTCACGCCAGATACTTGAGATTTGGCAACCCTGAAAACGTACATTTTTTGTTTCACATGAGTTTATTTATATAACAGATAACATTACTTTATACATATGTTAAAATGCAGAAACTTCAACAAACATGACATCAACAATAAACGACGTCTATTTATCCAACGTGTTATATAATACATATTGTAGGCTACTTGAAAACTTTTCAGCTTTACAATTTCAGGAGAGCGCAGCCACTCTGTTAGGAACATTACGCTTTTTGTTTGCGGGTGTTAGCTTCGCTGCTGCTATTAACACGAAAGGCACATTAGCGCAGACAAAGGGCTGCATACGCCAAACTATAAGTCTTGCTTGGCGGTCAAAGGCATTTGACGTTCATTGGCGTGGGAAACGGCGGTTCTACTGCTAAACCACTACCGAAAAATCTACAAACGCTGCGCCGGTTAAAATAAAAGCGCCCCGTCAGGTTTTAAATAATAACTAAATGTTTTGGCTATCGGTCCGGGTCCGTATGGAACAGCTTCTGGGTCCGAACCCCGACCGCGGTCCGCCTGTTAGTGACCGCTGTACTAAAGGAACCACTGAAGGAACTACTGTAGAAACAAATAGTGAATGACACATGTAAAATTCTGATGTCATGTTTGTTCATCATTAATGAATTTTGACGAATAATTTATCCCAAGCAGTTACTTTGTTTGTTACTGTATCTGTAAATCTTAGTGAACTACTGAAGGAACTACTAAGGAACAAGAAACTAGTAATGAATAACAAGTGAAATGCTGATGTCATGTTTGTTCATCATTAATGAAGCATAGCACATCTTAAGTAGCAACTGTATTTATTCATGATTTGCACTTCAGTAGTAACAGAGCTAAGTATTTGTGTCAAGTAGTGTTACTGATATAAAAATATCTTTATGACAACAAAGCATTAAATAAGTGCAAAATATCCATTACAACACAAACATTACATTATAAATTAGTGCACTCCAAACAAGAACTCAATTGTATTTCTTAAACATTATTATATGAGTTAGCAAAACTTCAAAATGTACGTACCATCAGAGTTAATTACAAACTTCAACAAGATCAAAATAATGCTGAGACTTTTGATGTGCATCTCCATCTATTAAATGCTGATTACCCTTTTTCTAATTTAAATAACCATTTCTAGAGGACAAACAACATTAGACGCATGCTTTGATTAATGCAGCTGTATCTCTGCACATAATGTCACCTTTCTAACCACTTTCAGTTTACACGTGCTTGGAGCTGAAACACGCCCAACACACCTGACCTCCTGTAATGGGTGGATTACATATTTGATTTTGTTCCCTGATTGTATGCAAGTAGTGAAATACCAGTTAAGCAGCTGATTGTTATCTTGAATAAATACTTTGAATGGCCTTCAGAGATTTAGTCCATGAAAAAAATGAGCAACGAATGTCTCTGTTGAAGCTTAACACAAATATCCGTGGAAATCTCAATATTCTTATTTAAATGAACACATACACATTCAATTACATTTAGAAAACATGCATAATCTGCATAACATTGTATAATCTGTAACAGGTTATACAAAACCAGGACTTTGAAACTAAAGTGGAACTCACCGAACTGACACTATTTTTTTAATTCATTGAAACCATTCAAGTGCTCATCCAGTTTTATAAATCTGTGCACCCATGACCTATTTTACATACCTGCTTGGAGCCACTTGTGCAGATTTATTTTTCTAAATGCCCCCACAAATATTTTAACTATTGAAAGAGTGAAAAGTGTTATAACACACATACAGCCACGATGTCAAGCTAGCACACATAGATCTAGCATAAATGTGTCTTGTCTAAGTGCATCAATCGTTAGAATCTTATCGCCATGGAATGCAGGCCAGTCTTCACTTTGCAGCTAACCCAGAGGAGTTAACTATACCTGTTTGCTGCTTCACTTGAGGTACAGTGTAACACTTGGAATAACACACGGAATACCCCACGCTTTGTCAGATCGGGTCCACAATTTGAACTAGTGGCAAAACAGAAAAGGCGTGTTAGAGATTGTTGATACCGCTTGGCATCACGATTCTGCGGCTGCAGTTCTTGTGCTCTGTGCACAGCCGCACATCATGGTGGGGAGAGTTGCACACTCAATGCTTGGCATGTGCAGAAATTTCAACAGAGCCTTAAAGACTCTTATTGTTCATGGGTGGTTATCAACGAGTTGCAAGTCATGTTGGAAGTCAATTTAAGTTGCTTGACCTGTGTTGTAAATTATAGATACATCTGTTCATACCTAGAGAGACAGCTATAGTGGGCTTTAAAATGTATTGCAATGCTTTGAACAATCTGAGAATGAGTCTCTGTGTTTGCATTAAATAAATACTGACAGTATGTTCAGACTGGGTCATGCTAAATATAATCTAATAAAATACTCCAAGTGTTTCTTTTCACAAGAGTTATTAGTATTATATTATACTTTATAGTATAATATAAATGGGATTAAGTTTTCTCATTTAAGATTCTCATGCACTCTCCAGATTCATAAATATAAAATTTTGAGGTTTGAGTATAATTTTTCCAAATACTGTATATGCGCTGTGTTTTACAGATTTTATATTATATAGAACAAGGCTCTCAAGTTCATGAAAAGTTTGGAGTGAGATTATATTAGGGGCAAAACATATGTCTCTCAGTCAATGCGCGAGGCTTGAGATCTTGCTTTTCCATTTCCACCTTGTCTTCACCCCTTCTGTGCACGCATCCTTGTAACAACACGCTTGCAGTGGGATAACATGTAACTTATTTTGGAATTTACCCAGAAACAACAAATGCTATTTTGTGATTGGCTGATATGTGGCTACTAACTCCGTATAACTTTGGACAGTTATGAACTCCAAAAACTCCACTCCATATGCCTGTGCCTCATCCATTAATTCTATATAATGGGACACCTTGGTGGGGGTTATCCCTTACTTTTTAGCGTGAGAAAAACAAGGTGTGTGAGCATGTTCTGGTTGAAATGTGTGCCTCTCACGGTCAATGCATGATATAGACTGAGGGAACTATATTTTGGTTACAAATGGCTTTCGGTTTTACTGTGGAATAAATATGAGGTGACACTTTGCCACTATTATTCACTGCCATATAGAAAAAGCAAAGAGATGAAAAAAGAAATGCTGTCAATGATTGTAACAATTCATGAGTGACACTGTTTATGTAGTAGGCATATATAAAGCGTGGAACAAAGTTCACGAGTCATGGTGATACATCATTCAGACACTGTATTGGGCCCTAATTTAAGGTTTGTCTGCTAGGGCTTGTTTGCGCTACATTCCCCACCACTTGGGCAGGCCTGGGCGCAGTCTGGTCGTCCATCTAGGGAGGTTGGGCTGGTGACACGTGTTGGGAAATGAAGCTGCTCCTTTTCAACACTGTCAGGCAGGTTTATCAGAACAGAAACAAGATAATGAATTCTTCCGGTGTTACAGGAGTGAGGTATGGTGCAAGCAGAATAAGGTGTTGATCCACTGGCAGTTGTGAGACACGGGGTTTATTACAGAACTAAAACACTGGGTAAAAGTACAAAGGAAAAGAATCACAGGGAGTCAAAAAACAAAATAGGGAAAACAAAGACTAACTACAAGAAATGTCAAGGGAACAAGGTCCAGGAACAAGGCAACACGTACAGGGAGCAAGAACAAGCATGTGACCATAACACAAACTTATTAACCAACACAGAGGGGGTATTTACGTGGATAACTCGTTTAGCCGGATGTAATTGTTGACGATTTGGCAAGATCCTGGATCTGTCGGTTTTAAGAAAATCTTGCTGGATGTGTTGTCATAGCAGCACATCCAAATCCTCAAACCTGTTTGGAGCAGGTTTGTTCTATGTAAACAAGGATTAGCTTACATGCGTAATCAGTGTCCGTGTGTTGAAATCCAACCAGTCATGGCCTCACCATTCATGAATGAGTGACCAATTGATATCGGTGTGCAAATTATAAGAAGAGAATTCCCTGATTGTATGCAAGGAAGGTGGAAATTAGCAGGAGAACATTTTGTCCAATGACAAATCAGGTCACACCTACACTTGCACATGCATACAAGAATGGTTGAGCAATCAATATCATTATTATTATTACTTTTTAGGGTATGTTATAGATTTAGGAATTGAAATATACATATATAACGGTACGATCACGTGTGTGTATGCTACATATATATAATACCGATTTGTCACATTATTAATTATTATTATTATCACTGATGTTGTTATAATTTTTGTTGTTTGATGAGTGTTATGTTTCTTATGGTTGTTTGTATTCTGTATTCCCCTATACTTAATTTTTTTCCATCCCACCTACATTATTAGTGTTGTTATTTCTGTATACCTTTTTTCTCCCCCTCTCCCCATGTTGATTGATGCCTGTTATTGTTACGCTTGTTGTTTCTGTATCCCCCCGTTTTTTTTTTTTTTTTCCTTTTTCCACGGTACTGGTGAGTTCGGAGCGGCCACACTCTTTGCTCTCAAATGTAATGTAGAATAAAGTTGTCCTCCGAAGAGGGGGGGTGGTGGTGGGCAATAAAAAAAAATAATAATAATCTATACCAAAGTCTGCCTGCTGAGGTGTGGCATGAGTAAATGATGTCCTGTAGTTGTGTTCTGGGCATACAGCAACTCTGGATATAACAGACTTTGGATATAACAGACTGTTTTGCTAGGTCCCTTGAAGTCCGTTATAACTGGATTTTACTGTATTAAATAATAATTCATCTGATACATAGAATAAGGTGAGCAGATAAGCCATGTCAGAGAGGACAGTCTGAGCTAGGACAGGAATTGTAAATTACCATTTCAATTAAAAGGACCTGGATTTCACTTGAGCACTGAGCTCTTGCTGTGTGCCAATTGGTCAGTCTCTTATAATCGTGCATCTGTCACTAATGTTAATGTGAAACAGCTGGATGAGTATTTCAGTCAAGGAAACAAACCAGTCAAAGCACAAGAAGAGTTGAACTATTTAGCCGAGGACTGGAGCCTTTCAGTTTGAAATTAGTTTGTAAAACCCGAAGTAGCTCAAAGTGTCCTCCTTGACATGGATTATCTGGTCACCCTAACATAGGAAATGAAACGCTGCATTCAGTAAGTACAATGAACACTACATTTAATTTGTCGGCCACTTTTTGCCAGCCGTCTTTTCTGGTTTGGGCTGCTTTTGCTGTGTTTCCCCTTGTGCATGTTAGTTCTTGAAATTCTTCATATCCATTTTTTTTTTTTTTTTTTTTTTTTTCCCCTTGTCGTGTCCGGCAGTTTAGCAAGCAGGATGTTAGTCTGGGTGCCTTATTGTGCCAACACTTTTATTTTAACAAGTGGAGCTTCGGATTTAAGCTCCTCTTGTTACTTGAGGTATACTCTTTATTAATCATTTTTATGTCAATGCGTCACAAAGCCGGAGCTGACAGGGGGGGTTAGTGGGAAAGAGATAGAGAGAGAGAGACAGTGAGAAAGGAGAGAAAGGGGTGAGAGACAGAGGAAGTAGAAAAATAAATAAATACATAATAAAAATAAAATAAGGAGGGGGGTCAGAGAGAGAGAGAGACAGGGAAAGAGAAATAATACATAACAAACAGTAGAAAAAAAAGGAAAGAGTAATAAGAGGACAGCTTCTGAATCTTGCTGCTTTACACCGTATCATCACACCAGCTGCTGTATCTGAAAGATAAGATCCAGGGACACACACAAACAGTATACAAACAAAGAAACCAGTGGTACCATTATGACATGGGAATGTGCTTGTGCCAGTATCTGCTTCTGGAATTAAATACGTTAATACCAACGAAAGAAAATAAATATATACAGTATGCATAAGCAGAACACCAGGAACACTGTCTAAATATCGTCATAAAATTTATCGTCGTGTTTAAAATTATTTGGGGCTTTTTGACCCCCTGCCCAGATACTTCAGCCCTCTGTTGGTATGTACTCATAAGGAGTACAGTTTTGTTTCTTTTTGGAACATAAGAAACCAGTGTAGTGTTTGGGGTGAATGTGAAGAGTGAGGAAAACACCCTTCTACAGTATCTGTTGTCACCATGGATGGTGGCATTTCTCGCTTTCGTCTACTTATGCCCACCATGGTCATGTTGCTTTTTAGAAGTTCCTGTCCCAGCTAATATGGTATAAAAAAACGTTGTCGCATGTTTCCCTGTGACCAGCGAGCCCCTCTTTGAGGTCCAGTACTACTCTATACTTCTACTACATATATTAGTTACCTCTCAATGGAATGAGTTTCTTATCCCTCATCACATGATGTCCTGGGTTGTAGAAGAGAGGTAATCTGCCTGCCCTCTTCTCTCAAATGGTCCTACAGGTGGCCAGCTTGTCTCTGGCCCTGCGCTTGGCCCATGTTTCACGGTTGTCGAATCTCAGGACCGCTGAGAGGTCATGGAATCTGTTCAGGGGAATCGTCACTGGAAAATCAGGACTTCCAGGCTCCATGTTCCATTGACTGCGAACAGACTCATTCCTTGACCTAAAAACAGCGCTCAGGACCAGAAGGCCAGTTCAACAATGTCCACCATCTGCCAGTTATCACTCCGCCTACACTTCCCTTCAATATTTGTCATTTCAATGACAATATTCTCCATTTTGGCTGTGAAGACAAGCAGAAAGGTGGACATAATGCCTGAAGCCTGTGAAATGGCAAATCTTGTTGGCTCTGGGTTTGTTTCTAAAATGTATTCAGAAGACATCCTACCTTAAGCATGCTGCACAAGTGGTGCTGAGGACAAGGACAAGGTTCCACTGCGTTTTTTTCCAGGTCTGTGGAGTCTGGTGAATCCTCTTCTCATTCTGTTTCATAACTGCTCTCCTCACTCTCTCAACACTGAAGTCTTCATCAGTGCTGTCAGTTTATTACAAATCAATTCTGCTCAATCCCTCAGCCACCTGTTGTGCAGTGTATGGTGCCATGTTTCACACTGAAATTATGCTGCCATCTGGTTTGACACTAATTCCTGCATATGACCCTCCCATGTGTCTTTTGATCTTTGCTTTGCAATGTCAACAATGTCTGGGGTCTCTGGAGTTGCAGGAGTTGAAGGTAATTAACATGGGCTATGTTATAATAACAAAAGTCTGCTGATCTCAAGCCCACAGCCAGATCTAGAAGTGGGCGGGGGAGCAATGCACACACAAATTTCTACTCTGCCCACCCAATTCGTCAACTTCATCACCTGAATCTGCCAATTATGTTCATTTCATTCGTCCCATCAGATATTCTTCTGCGGAGTGTTTGTAGTCGCCTGTGAAAGTGGAGGAGGAATGTTACCTTATGCTTATTAAAACTCCTTCTTGTTAAAATGAATCTTTTGTTGCTGTAGTTTGCTGTAATGTTGTGTTGAATAATGATCTTTGCTAGTAGGGGTTTAGTTAACTCTTAGATAGTTAGCTAGCTAACATTATTCTTGGCTAGGAAGCTCGCTAGAACAGTACAGTGGAACCCCCATATCTGCTTATTTGGTAACCGCGGTCTCAGTGTAATTTTTAAATGAAATCATTGGTACGCAAGACCGCAAAATTAATAGTGTTCACTGCTATCCAGGGTTTCGGATCCCCGCGGATACGAGTGCACTACTGTATTTAACATGACGGTTTGCTAACATTGATATCTGCGCTGGGTTGCCAACGTTGGTCAGCTGCCTGGAGTGAGATTTTCAGTTCGAGACAAGTCTGCACACACATGCACACGCATTTACAGTACATGTATTTAACAGTTTTATTACCTTAATAAATAATAATAATAATAATAATAAACTACCTCAAAGCTTTTGATGTGACAAATTTTAGGTTTATAATGGAATAATATGATTTGTTGTAAGACTTCTTGTGTAAGAACCTGAAAGTGTGAGTGTCACGCCAGATGTGTGAGAGTTGGCAGCCCTGCCAGAGCTCAGTATAAACAAAGTCACCTGGTTAGATAGATTATGTGCTATAATTCACAACCATAAACAACATGCAACAATTTTGGTTCCCAAATCTAACCTTGCTACCAACAGTACAGTTACAGCTGCTCTTAGCTTGAATAACCAAACTTGGGGACCGGTGCCATTGAACCAAGTGAGCTGCTACTGCAGGCAGTTCAGGCAGTAATGTTACACCTTCCTTAGCCACTTGGCACCAGCGCAGTGCAGGTCTCTTCCAGCTTTGTTTGCAAAGTCAGTTTGTTCATGGTTTGGAAATGATCTTTTAATGCCTTTTCTCTTAAGGAGCCTCCTTCCACTATATTACTATTCATGATACTGTTCTTATACCAGTTCATGAGTTTGAGTTCCAACTTTGCCTGTAATATGCCAGTAGATAAGCTTATGTTTATGTTAAGTTTATGCTTGGTTAGCAGACACTTCAATGCAAAGCACCTTACAGAAATCAATAATAATAATAATAATAATTTGACTTTCCTGATTAGTGGGATGACCATGAGAGCATAATATACAGTGGTACCTCAGAACTCAAACTTAATCCGTTCAGAACTCTGGATCGAATCCTAAAAAGTTCTGATTGAATTTTCCCCATAAGAAATAATGGAAGACCAATTAATTCCAGGCCCCAAAAAATGACACCTAAATATGTGTTTTTTTAGCATTTAAACACAAAATGAACCGGATAAAACAAGAGCATATACTGTACTAAACACATCTAAGCACATTCATCAAAACAGTAATTTGTCCAATTTATCCAAACAATGTGTAAAGTAAAAAAAAACAATATGTCCTGCCCCGATCGTCCACTCCTTCCGTGTGCCACACCCCCTTGTTAACCCCGTGTGGAATCTTTGTGTGATCAGCTGTTTCTGGTTGTTGTCATTAGTCCTCTGTATTTCGTCTGCGTTTCAGTTTGTTTCCCCAGTCCGGTCATTGTATTGTCCGTCTGCGTTTTGCCTGCTTTACCTGTAATTAAACCCCGTATTCCCCGATACCCTGAAATCTGCGCCTTTGTCTCCGTTCCGTCCCCGCTGGGCACGACAATATATCATTATAATTAAATGTATTAATGGTTTATTATTGATATTAAAATAATTAATAAGAAATCTTTATTTTTAAATGTATTTTGGCCTTTGATACAGCATGACATGTTGACATTTTTAATTTGTTTTTTATTTGTTTTCTATTTTATTTATTTTAATTTTAATGTATTATCTGATTTTTAGTTTATTTTTGGCTTTTATTCTTATTCTGATGCACTTGTAGCACTTTGGTCAACTTCGTTGTGTGAAAAGTGTGTTATAAATAAAGTTGCCATTGCCATTTTATTATATAATAATTATTACTGTTACTGTCTATCATTGTCCAATGTATTTTTTACTGTCTAAATATATGTATTCAGCTAGTGTAAACATGCAGGATGCTATCACAGGGAATGCGAGGCTGAGACTGAAGCGATACCCTTTGTTTCCGCTGAGACTCATTTCCCCAAGCGTACAAGTCATCTTAGGTTGCGTTCACGGTTTGACTCCTGAGATTCAGATCGAGTCCTAGGTAATTGTTTTTCGAACTGGTTCGTTTGACTTTTAAGAAATTCAAGTTCTAATGAGTTCGAGAACTGAGGTACCACTGTATTTAAATATATTTTACAAATGTAAAATATGAAAATGTCCATGTAACCCCCCCCAATGTCTTTGGTCACAAGCCCCTACTGCACTGTAGTATAGTCCATTGCTGACCACCCAAATTTTCGAATTGCCCCCACAACCTGAGCAGTCCATATCCAGGTCTGCTGAAGACCATACACAGATCTAGATGATTGTCCATAGCAACAGATATTTTAGAGATGGGCAAAGATCCAAAGGGTAGAAATGGTAGTATTTTTTTTTAAGTTTTATGTAAATATGTCAGGTTTATTGATTTTTTTTAATTCCTTGCTTTTTATAAATTTGGGCCTCTATAGGATAGGCCATCACAGTTTAGTGATGGACAGATGATATTTGGAGTGTTTTTGTCAAAATTGGCCCAGAGGGTAAAACCGGTGAAGAATTCATCCATCCATCCATCCATCTCCTACCACTTCTCCAGGTTGGGTTGCGGGGGCAGCAGTCTAAGCAGGGAAACCCAGACTTCCCTCTCCCCGGCCACTTCGTCCAGCTCCTCTGGGGGAATTCCGAGGCGTCCCAAGGCTAGCCGAGAGACATAGTCCCTCCAGCGTGTCCTGGGTCTTCCCCGGGGCCTCCTCCCAGTGGGACATTCCCGGAACACCTCACCAGGGAGGCGTCCAGGAGGTATCCTGACCAGATGCCTGAGCCACCTCATCTGGCTCCTCTCAATGCGGAGGAGCAGCGGCTCTACTCTAAGTCCCTCCCGAAAGACTGAGCTCCTCACTCTAAGGGAGAGTCCAGTCACCCTGCACAGGAAACTCATTTCGGCCACTTGTATTCGCAACCTTGTTCTTTCGGTCACTACCCACAGCTCATGACCATAGATGACAGTAGGAACGTAGATCAACTGGTAAATTGAGAGCTTTGCCTTTTGGCTCAGCTCCTTCTTCATCATGACAGACCGATGCAGCGCCCGCATCACTGCTGACGCTGCACTGATCCGCCTGACAATCTCCCGCTCCATCCTTCTCTCACTTGTTGGTAAGGGAGTCTCCCATTCCACCCCAGACATCTGAGCCCTGGCAAATAATCATGAGAAAAATTGGAGTTATAGTGAAGTGATGCAAAAATATAAATATCTCTAGTAATTAATAATGCTTTGTTTTTACATTTTATAAAGTCACCATGGTAGTTACTCACCAATGTAGATTAAAGATGCAGGGATGTGGATGTCTGCTGAGGATGTTCTGGTCACCTGTGCCTTATTTCCAGTCTTTAAGTAAGATTTGAATTTTTGTTCTTTCTGGCAGTAAATCAAACCCAGAGCCTGATGCCCAACCCCAGTAATAATCCTATCTGTGACAAAGCTGTTTTTTTTGTAATTTCCCCCTCATGACACTTTCCATGACATTTTCTTTCCTGCTCCTGTTAACTTATCTTCCCTCCCTGTTCTTTCCTCCCCTCCCCTGTCATGTGGTTTTGCTCTGCATCCCAATCAGACTGTCTAAACCCAGGAACAGACCCACACCAGAGAGGCCATGGAGGCTCCCTGCTGCTCTGTCAGCTCGCCGCCCTGCAGGTCAGCCAGCAGCAGGCTCTTCTAACCAGGCATCCCAGCAACAGGATACTCTGCACAGTGTCTACAGTACCTGCCTCTTCCCTCCAACCCACATTGCCCCACCGAGCACCACAGGGGCATCAGAGCAGGAGGGTGGGAATCTGATATTCCAGAAGAAGTGTCAAATCAGGGATGGAGATGTCACCACTAGGACCTCTGCATCTCCACCACCTGCAGCTCTTCCTCTCTCCAGCCTGGACCTACTAGATACCGGTGAGTGATCAAGGACTGTAGTTCAGGCTGTCTTGGACTCGGGATGTGGACAGGGCCTGACTGGAGACAGAACAGGGGACACCATACATCTCTCAGGTACAGTGTGAGCAGGGGGATATGCTACCTGTCCATCTGCTCTCACAAACACAGCCTTGATAACACAGCTGTGAGTGTTGAGGAGCAACTGGGACGTGTTATTCCAGGTGAGTCACTCTAAGCTGATGGCAGGACACCTTGGGGGAAACGGAGCACTGAGAAGGATAATAGTCTGATTCTAGTAGCCGGGCATTCATACAGATACATGTAAATGTTAATGGTGAAACAGACTGAAATCATGCATTCAGCATTTCGTGTTGCGGTGGACCAACCCTCTGCCATGGCATTCAGCCATGTACAGTTCTCATAATGTAACTAATGTTACAAAACACAGTTTTCTAAACACAGTTAACTCTATAAAACATGTGAATCACAAAATTATTATACTATTGCAATTAAGGACAATAAGAACATAAGAACATAAGAAATTTACAAACAAGAGGAGGCCATTCGGCCCATCAAGCTTGTTTGGGGAGAACTTAACTAATAGCTCAGAGTTGTTAAAATCTTATCTAGCTCTGATTTAAAGGAACCCAGGGTTTTAGCTTCCACTACACTAGCAGGAAGACTATTCCATACTCTAACTACACGCTGTGTAAAGAAGTGCTTCCTCAAATTTGTTTTAAAATGTTCTCCCGCTAATTTCCACTTATGGCCACGAGTTCTAGTATTTAGACTAATATTGAAATAGTCATTTGGCTGAACAGCATCCAGACCCGTTAGAATCTTATAGACCTGAATCATATCCCCCCTTAGTCTCCTTTGCTCAAGGCTAAACAGATTCAGTTCCGCTAACCTCTCCTCATAAGACATTCCTCTAAGACCAGGAATCATTCTCGTAGCTCTTCGTTGCACCTTTTCTAAGGCAGCAATGTCCTTCTTGAGGTATGGTGACCAAACCTGCACACAGTATTCTAGGTGGGGTCTTACCAAGGAATTATATAAGTGTAACATCACCTCCCTTGACTTAAACTCCACACATCTAGAGATATAACCCAACATTCTGTTCGCCTTTTTTATTGCTTCCCCACACTGGCGAGAGGGGGACATGGAAGCATCAACATACATACCGAGATCTTTCTCGTAATCAGCTACCTTTATTTCAGTGGAACCCATAAAATATCTGTACTTTATATTTCTGCTCCCTGCATGGATTACCTTGCATTTATCTGTGTTAAATTTCATCTGCCAAGTATCAGCCCATTCGCTAATTAAATCCAGATCCCGTTGAAGCCTCTCTGCTGCTAGATTAGTATCTGCTACCCCGCCTACCTTGGTGTCGTCTGCAAATTTATCTATTGTGAACACCCTTGAAAAATAATCATTAAACTCATTTACCATATCAATTTCATTATCAATTATAAGTCCCTTACTATCCTGCAAATTAGTGATTTCAGCTTTTAGTGCTGTCTTGGAGTTAAAATATTGGAAGAAACCTTTACTGTCATGCTTAGCCTCCAATGCAATTTTTCTTTCTACATCCCTCTTGGATAGCCTAATGTCATTTTTTAACTCTGCCTGTAGACTTAGATACTCCTGCTTAATTTTGAAATCATTAGTTATTTTCCATTTTTGGAACAGAGCCCTTTTCCTCCTGACTTTATTCTTAATTTCCTTAGTAAACCACCTTGGTTGTCGTTTCCTAGATTTAGTTTTGCTGGAAACAGGTATGAAGTCCTCTTGCACTTGCAACAATGTGCTTTTGAAAAATTCCCATGCCTCTTCTACTGTTTTGCTATTTAACTCTGTCCAGTTTACAGTTTCTAATTTCCGTCTCATACCATTAAAGTTAGCCTTCCTAACATTGTATACTTTTAATTTCGACTTTGCTCTTCGGACACTAAAATTAACCTCTAATTTAACCATGTTATGATCACTACCGTACAATGGGTCTAAAACCTCTAATTTTCCAATCCTATCCTGGTTATTACAAAAAACCAGATCAAGAAGGGCTTCTCCCCTGGTAGGAGTACTAACAAACTGAGTAAAAAAACAATCCTGTACTAATTCCACCATCTCAAGTTCATTTACAGAACAGCCAGAGATTGTGTCCCACTGTATCCCAGGTAAATTAAAATCACCACATCATTTTTATTACTCATAATCCTGATATCATCATATAATATTCTGCTTTCCTCTACAGCTACATTAGGTGCTCTATAACAAACCCCGACAATTAGGCCATTTGAATCTTTAGCATCAAGTTTTATCCATACAGCTTCTGAATTTTTATTTTTATCAGTGAGATCCCTTGCCTGCAAGTTTTCTTTTACGTATACTGCAACACCACCTCCCTTCTTGCCTATCTGGTCTCTACGGAACAACGTATAACCATCCATATTATATTCATCACCATCATTGTCACTCATCCATGTTTCAGTTATTCCTTTAATGTCATAATTGTCTGAAGAAATTAAAGCCTCTAAGTCAGTAATTTTGTTTCTAATACTCCTAGCATTCAAATACAGACCACTAATGGTAGGCCTTTTACAGTGTCTACTTTTAATATTTATTTGGGCATTCCGTCTCTCCCCACATAAATTCTTAACTGACCTCCCTGCCCCCCCAGTCCCTAGTTTAAACATTCCTCAACTATTCTGCACATACGCCTCCCCAATACACTGGTTCCCCTATGGTTCAGGTGCAACCCGTCCGGCTTGAACAGGTCCCACCTGTTCCAGAAGGTCTTCCAGTGCCCCATAAACCTGAACCCCTCTTTCCTACACCACCATTTTAGCCACACATTTAATCCCCTTATCTCTACAATCTGTATATACTGTAAGTTTTACACATTAAACCTATTCTATTTATAACATTTTGAGGGATAGCCAGCATGGATTTAGGAGAGGTAGATCCTGTTTAACAAATCTGTTGGAGTTTTTTGAGGAAGCTACTCAGGAAGTTGATGATAAGAAGGCCTATGATGTCATCTACTTAGATTTCCAAAAGGCTTTTGATGTTGTCCCCCACAAGAGGCTCTCACTTAAACTCAAAGCGACAGGTATTTTAGGAACTGTAGCGACCTGGATTGATAACTGGTTAACGGATAGGAAGCAGCGAGTAGTTATAAGAGGCTTAATGTCACAGTGGGCCTGCGTTCATAGTGGGGTACCGCAGGGTTCAATTTTAGGACCACTATTGTTCCTTATTTACATAAATGATATAGACACCAATATATACAGTAAACTGGTGAAATTTGCAGATGACACCAAGGTGGGTGGTGTAGCAGATACTGAATTAGCGGCTCAGCAGCTACAGCGGGATCTTAATTTAATTAGTGACTGGGCTGACACCTGGCAGATGAAATTTAACATAGACAAATGTAAGGTACTCCATGTAGGGAGCAGAAATATAAAGTACAGGTATTTTATGGGACCTACTGAAATAAAGGTAGCTGATTATGAGAAAGACCTTGGTGTGTATGTTGATGCTTCCATGTCTCATTCTCGCCAGTGCGGAGAAGCAATAAAAAAGGCCAATAGGATGTTGGGGTATATCTCCAGGTGTATGGAGTTTAAGTCAAGGGAGGTAATGCTAAGATTATACAATTCCTTGGTGAGACCTCACCTAGAATATTGTGTGCAGGTTTCGTCACCATATCTTAAAAAGGACATAGCGGCCTTAGAAAAGGTGCAGCGTAGGGCCACAAGAATGATTCCTGGTCTTAGAGGAATGTCATACGAGGAAAGGTTATTTGAGCTAAATCTGTTCAGCCTCAAGCAAAGGAGACTGAGGGGGGACATGATCCAGGTCTATAAGATTCTAACAGGTTTGGATGCTGTTCAACCGAATAGTTACTTCAGCATTAGTTCAAATACAAGAACTCGTGGCCATAGGTGGAAATTAGCGGGAGAACATTTCAAACTGGATTTAAGGAAGCACTTCTTTACACAGCGTGTAGTCAGAGTATGGAATAGTCTTCCTGATAACGTAGTGCAAGCTGAATCCTTGGGTTCCTTTAAATCAGAGCTAGATAAGATTTTAACAACTCTGAGCTATTAGTTAAGTTCTCCCCAAGCGAGCTTGATGGGCCGAATGGCCTCCTCTCGTTTGTATAATTCTTATGTTCTTATGTTCTTATTTATGTCCAACTGGGTGTGTCACATGACTATTTTGGTCCAATCATGATTGAGTGATCACACCTGCAGTAAAAGCGAGGCTACGTTCATTAGTTTACGATGGATAATAACCCTGAGACTGCATTTAAGTCAGTGGTGTCGGAACATTTTGGGTATACAGTGGAGTACCGGGATGACAGTCATGTCATACACAAAAACATAAAAATATATTTTAAAAAAACTCACAAAATCACATAATCCGAACCCAATCTGACCCAAACTGTGGATTTGGAGAATCATTACATCCCTAGAGAATGACAGGCTGCCATTTCTATGGTTACACAAGGCAAAGTCAGGTGATAAACATCCAGTCACTTTGCTGGTACCTTAGTGTCAAGTTTTATTTTTCTTTAATTCAGGAAAAATGCCCTTGGCGCTGATTCCAAAGCTCAGTGGGGTAATTACAGTGACAGGCAGACAAGCTTAAACATAACATGCCAAAATTAACATGATGGAGCTGAAGACAGTTCGGATTTATTCAGAATGTTGGTAATGACACTGTACATTTCAACACTGCAAACAACACTGCAAAGGTAAGATGATCATATAATGTACAAATATTTACGCAGGAAGGTTTCTGTCCTGAAACCAGTTTGCTTATGACTTGTAACTTTCCAAATACATTGTTTCACTAAACAGTGTCTCTTCTCGTGAAGTCAGCCAGCTTTTTTGTTAAAGTGAATCCTTATGTCACTCTACAACAAAACTACATCACACACATCACAGATATCACACTTGGCAGTCAGTATTGCACATTGAGAAAAATTCTGCCATCTTATTGGATACAGGAAATATAAGCTTGGGAGACTTATGCGCTGGTCTTGAATTGGGCCGCCTGCATTTCGACAGGGGAACTTGACCTATAAAAACATGACAGTTAGTGCACAGATTCCCTGATATGCAGAACAACAGCGAAAAACAACGCTGGAAAGGTTCATGTGCACCAAATATAGCAGCCTGCTCAATCCAAATGCTGACATCAGGAACTGACTATTAAGTAAAATCATTTATACAGTGAGATCAATAAGTATTTGAGCACCCTGTGATTTTGCAAGTTCTCTTACTTAGAAATCATGGAGGGGTCTACAATTTTCAGCATAGGTGCATTTCCACTGTGAGAGACAGAATCTCAAAAGAAAAATCCGGAAATCACATTGTATGATTTTTTAACAATTTATTTGTGAATTACTGTGTCAAAGTTTGATCACTGAGTCAAAAAAAAAAATATTTGGTACAGAAGCCTTTGTTAACAATTACAGAGGTCAAACGGTTCCTGTAGTTCTTCACCAGGTTTGCACACACTGCAGGAGGGATTTTGGCCCACTCCTCCATACAGATCTTCTCTAGATCTGTCAGGTTTCGGGGCTGTCGCTGAGCAACACAGAGTTTCAGTTCCCTCCAAAGATTTTCTATTGGATTTAGGTCTGGAGACTGGCTAGGCCACTCCAGAACCTTGATATGCTTCTTACAGAGCCACTCCTTGGTTTTCCTGGCTGTGTGCTTTAGGTCATTGTCATGTTGGAAGACCCAGCCACGACCCATCTTTAATGCTCTGACTGAGGGAAGGAGGTTTTTGCCCAATATGTCACAATACATGGCCCCGTTCATCCACTCCTTAATACAGTGCAGTCGTCCTGTCCCCTGTGCAGAAAAACACCCCCAGAGCATGATGCTTCCAGCTCCATGCTTCACTGTAAGTATGGTATTATTGGGATGATACTCATCATTCTTCTTCCTCCAAACACGGCGAATGGAGTTAAGACCAAAAAGTTCTACTTTGGTCTCATCTTGTAGCGTTCTTGGCGAGAGGAGAAAGAAAGATCACATAGACTGGAAGAGTTGTTATCCAGCATGCCGTTTTACTTCCTACCGATCCGCTACTTGCCCCCTAACCATTACACACCTCTAGTTACGTCCTCACTCTTGACGTGCTTACGTCAGAATCCGGATGCTGAACAGAAAACCTGGAACAGGACTACATGCAAACACTACATCCCTCCCTTATTCGAGAATGAGAATCTACTTGCCACGCAGACTCTTAAATTGCAGATTACATTCTATATAATCGAATTACAAACTAGGAAGGTCCTTCTATTGCCTCAAGCTATCACTGTCAAAACATTGGAACAGGAAATATTCAACGAAGCAAATCAATACCTATGAACTACAAGTAATAGCATATTGAAAGACAGCATTTCACATTTCATCAATCAGATATCTTGGGGCCCTATGGTTAGTTCTAAGGGAATATCGAGGGGTATTAGAAAATTCAGAGTGTCTCGGATTGGTGGTAGGGTGCCGTGGGCCTTGTGGTACATTGTCCTGGAGCACATCTGAATCTGATGCTTGAGCTCTGATGTCATCGTCATCATCATCATCAGAGATTCCATTCTGCTCAACTGTGAGATGGGGTGGAAGCCTTTTGAAAAATGAAGAATTTCTCGTAATGCATCTTCCTGGGTGACTTGCTGTTACCATCGACCCTTTGACTTTTGTCACTTTGTACGGTTTCATCTCATACGGAGTCGTCAGCTTTCCTGTCACAGGTTGTTGGCAGAGCACAGCGTCACCTGCTTTGATCCTGGATTCTTTCGCTCTGTTTCGAAGATCTGCATACCTTTTCATTCGTTGCTTTGCATTGTGGTCCGTATCACTGAGGTCCGTTTTCTTCCTGTCCTGTGGATTTAAGGGAAGTGTGGTACTGAGCTTTCTTCCAAATAGTAATTCTGCTAGCGACTTTTGGGTGGTTCCGTGTGGTGTTGCTCTGTAATTTCTTAGGAAAGTATACAGACACTGCTTCCACGGTTTGCCTTCCGCGTTCGTGGTCATGATTGTCTTTTTGAGTGTTCGCATGAATCGCTCAACTTCTCCATTCGCTTTGGGCCAATATGGAGTTACTTGTTTGAAACCAAGATACACAATGAAATCCGCAAAACAATAACTACTGAACGGTGGGCCATTGTCGGTTTTGACTACTGCGGGTATGCCAAAGGTTGAGAATATCCTGTCCAGTTTGGTAATCATAACTTTGGCTGCTGTAGACTTGACTATCTCCACTTCTGGATACCTGGAATAATCATCAACTACTACCAGCAAGTAGTCACCAGATGGAAAGGGACCAGTAAAATCCACTGAGACTTCCATCCATGGCTCTGCGGGAAGATCAGACATCTTAAGGGGTTCTGTATGATGTTGGACTGTGGCTGCTTGACATGGAAAACATCCTTGCACAGCTTTCTCTACTTCTGCATCTATACCGGGGAACCATACCTTCTCTCTTATCAACTGTTTAGTCTTCACGATACCCATGTGTCCCACATGTGCAAGTTGGATGGCCTTTCGATAGAGAGATGCAGGTAAAACGTTTCCCCTGAGGACAATGTCTTGTGATGCATTGACTGTGAGCTCATGTCGCAGCTTATGGAACGCTGCTAGCTTTGCGTGTTCTACATCTGATCTGGTCTGCTTCAAGTGTGTCCAGCCTTTTCCGTTTAGCTCGTTTATTACTATCTGCAGGACGGAGTCTTTCCCAGTTTCACATCGTACTTCATCCAAAGTCATTGCTTTTGGAACTGTGTTGTCAATTATGAAGTTGACATACAGAGGGAGCCACGTCAAATAGCCGCGGCCGTGTGAATGGCGTGCGAATGGCGTACGGCTGCCCTATGGACGGCGTAGTCCCCCCTCCCTCTCAAGCCAGATAGGCGTGTCAAGATTTCACAGTAAACACGCCTATTTATTCATTTACCTGGTGCCACCACTAGATGGAGCTTCGTTCTCAAGAACATGTTAACACAAGCCAGCAATCTAGCTGCGCTGAGTTGCAATCACGTGATTTTAACCACCCACCCCCGCCGAACTGACGCTATCAAACTGCACTACAGAAATGAAGATCGCCGCTTAATGGACTATTCGCGGTAAGTGGTGTTTTATTTTATAAAATTTGTTTGGGGTAGTTTACAGGTTACTTCCCAGTTTAGTTTTTTATTGGCCGTTTCGAAAATCACTGGCAGCAACAGCAGCGGTCAGATGTGACTTTAGATAACTTAATGATCTGTTTACCAAGTCTGGAGTTAACATTACAGCTTACTGTCAGTGTCACAAACTAACAATACAATGTCACTCCTCTTTTCCTCAAAAAGACGCTAAAGCTTCGAAAATACTATTAATGTCCCTATTACAAAAACTGCACTACTCGAGAAACATACAGTAAATGTGTTTGTGCTCTCTGAAAATGCATTTATTTATTCTTTGGGTAAGAGTTAATCTGCAGGTTATTTCTGTGACTGGAATATAATGTGATGTAGTTCATGAGGGACAGAAGATAAGGATAGCTGTACAGGAGCTAGCGAGCTAAACGCTCATAACCAGGTTTATATTTTTCCCATTTTTTGCATGGTAGTTTTGCAACGCATACTGTACAGTACAGTGTATATACTGCTCATATACAGTATGAATGTTATATCGCTAAACTTATTTGTATAAAAAGCACATTAAGTAAATTCTCAGTTATTTTAATACAGACGATAATACAAACAGTCAGTGGCTACTGTTAACAAAGTTCAATGGTTAACATTAGCGCAGGCAGTTTATTTACATTCCAGATTTCCTAAAACAGTATTTTACACACTCTGTGTTACATAGGTTTATTAGTATATTTTCTTTTTTTATCTTAACTAGATATTCTGTAAAGCGTATTTACAGTATCTTTTTCTTCACTAAATTCTCCTGTTCTCTTTAAGCAGAGCTCCGCTATGGAGGCTTGGGTCAGACGGGTGACGGCTGGCCTTTTGGAGCTACTGGAGGAGCCTGAACAAGCTGTTGAGGGAGCTGGAATGACGTCACAGTGCAACAGATCTAGAATGATGTTTGGTCAGATCTATATTCTGAACATAGAATTGCAAAACGTCTGACAGTTTGGCGGAAACAAAGACTTTAACTGTTGCATCTTTGATAGTTTTTTTAAAAATAATATTTTAGTATAAAAGAACCAGATAGAGAATAATCAGCAGATGGTGTTATCCGGGTATTTTAATGGCCTTTAAGCAAAATGCAACATGTACTGTATTGTATGTTTTAGACAAATTACTGTTTTAACTCTGACTATTTTTGGAAGAATACATTTTTAAGTCATGTTTGCGTGTTTTAATTGTTGGGGATTTTGTTGGGGTATTGAAAAAAAAAAACATTTACTTGAACCAACTACTTCAATGGGCAGAAAATGGGAGACATTCTTAAATTCAGTCTGTCTGAATCGTTATAAACGCCAAATTTGGGAACCATGTTTAACACTAGCATCCCTGAAAAAATCAAGCTCTCCTCACAAGGAACCCCCTCACTCCCCACACAAGCTGCTCGCAGCCTCCTCAGCGCCGATCAACACTTATTGTTTTGCAAATGAAGCGAGTTTCACGGTTTCAACCTCGAGTGAGCACAAAGACGTTTTTCTAAGAGTGTGGTCTGAGGAATCATGAAATACAGGTTGTAATATATCGTACAGTAATTTGAAATACAGTTCAATCCCCATTTCTCGTGATTCGGCAATTGCGATTTCAGTTTTCCCACCGTCAGCCAAATATATTACGCCGCAAACAGTGTAGACAGTGTTTATTTTGCTGACCATTACAAAACTGCCATGTCCACAAAACAGTGCATCTTTAATAAGCCATGTTTACAAACATAGCTATAGTGTACAGTACAGTATGTGCGCTGGTAGGGATTACATTTCTTCATCAGTTCATTTTCCACTGTGCCCCCCATTGTTTTTCACTATCATTCTCAGTACATTATGAAGTCCGGTGATTAATGTACTGCAGAAGTCTTGTGTGACTTTTGTCTCCCAAAAAGCCTCAATGGCATGAATGAGCTCTTCTTTTGTACCCGGCTTTGCCTCCTTTCGGATGAAGTCTTTCATCGAGTGCCAGACAAGCTCGATAGGGTTCAAATCCGGTGATTCTGGCGGAGTCTTCACCCAGTTGATTCCCTCTGCCGCAATGCATGATGCAGCAGCAGTGTGCTTTGGATCGTTATCCTGGAAGAAGCGATGATGCGGTCCAAAATATTTTCTTATATATGGTCCTGCAGCTGCTTTGATTATGGAATCTTCAAAAAACTGTCTGTCCATAATTCCTTCAAAGATTACAATAGGCCCTGCTCCATATCTTGAAATCATTCCCCAGACATGGACTTTCAATGGATGTTTAGGCCGTGGTTTGCAAGCCAAATGTCCCTTTTTTCGGAAACTCTGTCGGGTATAGTGCTTCAGAGCTAATGTTGTTTCGTCTGTAAACAACACATCACCCCATATCTCCCCCGACTCCATCCACTGAAGAGCTTGGTTTAGCCGTGCCTCCTTACTGCGGTCTCTCATCATTGGGGTGAAACGAGTCATTCCAAACGTCCACCCAAGTTTTCTGCGAGCTCGGCGAACACTGGTGATACTCAGATGAACGCTGAAGTCTTTGAAAACTTTCTGCTGCACTTGCCGGGCGGTCATCTCATCATTAGCCAGGGTCATGTCGTCAATAGCCTTCAGGATATTGCTACAGAAATCAGAGATAACCATTAGACAAAAACAAACATAACTTGTTCTATGAATAACAGTATCACACACTTGTTCAGTATTTGCTCATTCTTTTTATTACTTACTGGTGTAGTGTCTTTGGATAAGAACGTCGAGGATGTCTCTCCTTGTAGTGATATCGCACAACACGAAGCAAAACCTTAATCCCCAATCTTGCAAAATGCTGCTGTATCTGCTGTGCTGATTTTCCACAGGCCCGCATTTGACGAATTTGTTGTGAGCACAGTTGAGTGATTTGCGGCATCTTCACAACACAATACAGTCGTTAAAAAGGTGAATAATCGCAGTGGTTGATCTGCGCAAAATTTAATAGCGCACAAATGGGCGCATCTCATTCTGGTTGGCTAAAATATTTACAGGTTGCTAATGAAGGGTTAATTATTTAAGAAATACAACTAATAATTTTATGACTGTATGGCCTCTAACCCAATGAAGAAAATAGACAAGGGAACTGAGACTAGGATGAGGTGATCTTACCCGTAAATGGGAAAAAGCAGGAACTTACAGCAAGGGAACGGGTCAAGATGACCTTGTTCTAGACACTAAGAGAACAGGGACCCATCATATTGCTGACACTCATTTTTTACCCTTGTTTGGGAACATGCACACATACTAACTAGAGCAAAAGCTAAAGTATGATGTAGTCACGTAGATGGAAAAGTACAGACGAGGGGGGCCACACCCCAAAAGGCCTATAAAGACCTAGAGCCGACCCCTAGAGTTCGAGCGTCTTCTTGTACATGCTGAATGTATGTCGGATGTTTGCTCCCTGATTATAATCAGAATAGCTCCCTGGTTATAATCAGAATAAACTGGTGACTTGCAACCACTCCTCGACTGTGCAGTGAATCTCTTCTCATCAACGGACCCGGCGGAGTTCTGACTCCAACAATTTGGGGGCTCGTCCGGGATGAGCAGGAGATCTGCAAGAATTGGCTAAGTGTTGACGAAGCCCACTTGGACACAGAGAACTGTGGGGCCCGATTAGAAGAGGTAAGCAGAGCCTGTTATATCAAAATCTGCATATTGGTCATGTCAAATTGAGCAGTTTGAAGTGTCCAGTGGCCCGTCTGTAAATTAGCACAGAGAGGGGATTGCGGGTACCAGGTATATGTGGGGTTGATGTACTGTGTCTTGTGTGGTTTATGCCTTGTGTATAAGGAGTGAGTATGGTAAGTCTGTGAGTGTAGAAAAACCGGAGTTTAAAAATAAAAAAAAAAATATAAGAGATTTAAAAAATAGAAAAAAAGTAATAAGAAGAGATATAAAAAATTAAAAAAAAATAATAAGAGATAGCAAAAAAAAAAAAAAAAAAGAAGAAGAAGAAGGGAATAGAGGGCACGGGACCCTCTCCGGCCGAAAAGTAGGTAAAATGAAAAAAGGTATAGGGACACCTTTTAAGGAAAAGACGGCCCGGACAAATTTTAAGGAACAGAGGGTTTAGGACCCCGCATAGTCTTGGGTGTGGCAACCTCCCTATTGGTTGACGAGCTGGTAGGCGAGCTGGGTATTGGGACCCGGGGAATTCAAGACCCCCAAACGTAAGGTGGGGAGAGGAACTAAGGTCTCTCTCCAAAAGGGCTGGAAGTCCCGAGGCATGGAGTCTCAAAAATGCTAGGAGGTGTATGAATGTGATGATATGACTGGGATTAAGAGTATGAGGTATGCCCTACTCCGGGGAATATGAATGAAGAATTATTGTTTGTAAGGCTGTTTTATGTATTGGTGGTGTTTAATAGTAGGACATTACACTACAATAAAAGGTGTAGGAAGTGTAGCTGGGTGAACCCCCACCCAGAGGTAAAAACGCTGCTAGAAGAAAATAAAGATAAATAAATAAATAATAATAATAGATGATAAAAAAAGGGATTAAAGCAGAATAGAGAAGTAATATATAATAATAAAAATTAATACTAAATAATAGGAATAAAATAAAGCTAACATAGCTGGCCCAATTACAAAGGCAGATTCAGGTGGTGAAGGAAGCAGTGGCAGGGGCAAGTAGGGAGAATAATAAGGAGAAAGAGGTAACAGATGCAGCGCAGCGTATGTGTGAGGCGATTCGGAGCGCTGGATGCCAAGCGGAGGACAGGTGCTCATTGGGAGAAATATTGTGGGAAAAAGAGAGAGAGCAGGCTAGTCTCAGGGACGAGGCAGCTCAGAAGAGAGTGAGCGTTAATCGGATCAAAAAGGGAAAGCTTAAGAAGGAGATAGAAAAGTATGAGAAGGAAAGGAGAGAGTGGTCGGCGTTGGCTCTGTTCTGGCAGGGGACGAGTCACCTCCATACGGAGGGGAGAGAGGAGTGTGAGTCACCCTCTCCTGCAGAAGGCACACAGACAGGCAGTGAGGATCCTCCTCCGGCATATACAGGCCAGAGAATGTTTCCAACAGCGCCCCCAGCCCACATGTGCCCAATGATTAATGTTACAGGGGGAACCCTCCATATTCGCACACAGGGGACTCGGGAAGTCTCAGTCGGTGCGCGGTCTGAGGAAGTGGAGGAGGAATCAGACGGGGGCTCAGACGTCGAGGCTGAGTCCTCATCTCATGGGACAGAAGACAGGTTAGATTTACAGCACTGTGCACGGGCACCAGACCAGCCAGCGTTCCGTAACAGAATAGCGCGGGAGCAAGTAGAGGAGTTCGGGGAGAATGGCATATTTCAACCCGCCACCCCAGGAAGAGGGCTAGAGTTAAGTGGCAGGAAGCAAAGGCAAGTAGAGGTGGTGGGACAGTTAGTGGGGACGTGTGAGGAGACTGAGGAGGACCCACGGTTCGAGGACTGTGAGAAGGAGCCTTTCGGGGAAAACCAGACAGACGCGCTTGGTGCACAATACATAGGGGGAGCGCAAGGGTCTTCCGGAAATGGATACGGCTTGCGCTCCACAGGGACAAAGCTAGTTGCACCTTTATTGCGAGGAACAGGCGGAAGAGAAAGATATAAACCTTTCTCAATAGGGGATGTGCAGGCTTTGGCAGACAAGCTGCCTCCCCCGGCAGAGGGGGGAGAACAGTGGCTGGATAAGTTGGATCAACTCACTCAGGGTCTGACGTTGGCCCTGGGGGATTTCCGGGCAGTGGCAGCCCGATGTATGACTAAGCACGCTCTACAGGACTTAGAGGCCAGAGCAAGGGTTACGACAGTTGCAAATAGTGTGATTCTGACAGCGGTGATAATGGACCTGGGTGACGCCATGCGGGAGATGTTCCCCGCCCCAAGCGGAGCAGTGATCCCAAAGTTTACATGGGATCCTAAACTCCACCCCAGAGAATATTGGCGACTCCGGTGGGACTCAAACCCACAACCTTTGAAGTAGATAAATAAAATAAGTAAAGAGGATAGGACCCGTTGCACTGGCTGCCATCCAGGGTAGGATGGGGCGCAGCAGGAATGGTTCAGGCGGGCAGTAATGGAGGGAGTCCCAGCGGGAGTGAAGGGGGCTATATTAAACAACCCAGATCTCCAAGAAGCAGAATCTCAGATGTGGGACAGGCATGTCGTCCATCATTTGCAGAGGGCAAAAGAGGAAACACAGAAAGAGGAAGGCGACCTTAAGGAACTGCAGTCGCAGCTGCTGAAGCTGCAGGTGGGTGAAGCCAGAAAAAAGGCGATCCAAGACAAAAAGGCAGGGCAGGGGAAGCAGATGGTGGCGGGGGTTTCCCCAGAGGGACCACCGTCTCAACCACCGGGTCCCTGGAATGGGACACCCACCCACCAACAGGGAGGGTGGGGCCAACAGTGGGGAAGGGCCCGAGGCGGTTGGGGTCGGGATACAGGGGCCGGGGCTGGAGAAGGGGCGGCCCACAAAGGGGACCGCCGTCAGGTGTCTGTTTCAGGTGTGGGGCAGAAGACCACTGGGCAAGGGATTGTCCAGCACCCGCTCCTAGCAGTGCACGTGGCAGGGGAGGACCTCCTACAGGCCAAGTGCAGGCACCCAACATACAGGTGATGGCACCACACCCACAGGCAGTTCCCCCAGCAGGACTCTACCCGGTGATGGAAGGGGGGGAGTGGGACTGGTTTCCCCCTCCCCAGTGACGGTGCCCACGAGTGGCCCGGGAGGCAGGGGAGGCAGACCCTATGCTCTCCCTCCTGGTCATGGATAAGGTACTGCCGTTCTTGGTGGACACGGGAGCCACGTACTCCACTCTTAACGTGGTCCCAGAGAAACATCATTTGTCTGCCTCAACAGTGACCGTGGTGGGCTTCTCGGGGGAAGAACAGAGACTGCCAATAACGAAACCTGTGAAAGTTGCGGTGGGGAAACAGACCTTCCTCCACCCTTTTGTTGTGTCTTCTTCAGTTCCAGTGAATCTCCTGGGCAGGGACATGCTGGTGAAGTTGGGCGCCTCGATTTTGTGCAGTGCGGATGGACTGGTGGTTACCCTGCCGGAAGGCACTCGCCTGCGTTGTGACGCACGGAACACGGGGGCGGGACAGTGGTTGGTCCAGCCCATCCAGAACCAGGCCCTGGCAGACATCTATTGGGGCCTACTGGAGCCCGGCCTGGCTGGCATCCTGGCGGCCTACTCAGCATGGCGGCCCTGGATCTTGCTCCTAGAGCCCTATGTGCCCCCCTGACCCGCCTCATGTGACCCTTTTCTATGATAGGGAAAATACTGATTGGTATGAGGAACTGTTTGTTGAGCAACTGGAAGGTCAACAGTGGCAAGTTGCCTCTGAGAACATTTATGTGGGTCCCGAAGGAGTAGCCTCAGCCACCATGCTAACCCCAGAACAAGTGACCTGGTTTATGATGGGACAGGAGGCTGTCCCACATGTCTCTCTGGCCCTCCATCCTAAAACACCAGGCCAAAGAGTTGGGCCCGATGGTTAAACGGGCCAGAGAATCAAAGGACTGGGTGCAGACCCAGATCCCACAGATCTCCTTTTCACCCTCCTGCAGTACTTATTGCATACAGGTCGCAGCACAGGACACAGCCCTCTTGCAACATGAGCAGATAGCTAGGGATCATGGGCGTGACCAGTTCCAAACCCATATGTTTCCCTGACTAATTTGATCCCACGACAGAAGTGGTTCACTTGTATTGACTTGGCAAATGCTTTTTTCTGTCTGCCTCTAGCAGAAGAGTGCAGAGACATATTCTCTTTCACGTATATGGGTTGTCAGCTAAGGTACACACACCTGCCCCAAGGGTTCGCCCTTTCTCCAGGTATCTTTAATGAGGCCTTAAAGCAGGCTTTGCAGGGATGTCCTCTCCCGGGTGGTGTCACCCTCATCCAATACGTTGACGATCTCCTGATTGCTGCCCCAACATCGGAGGCGGCCCTAGAAGCCACCCAGTCCGTGCTGCTCAGACTGTCGGAGAAAGGGTTTAAGGTCAGTAAGGATAAATTGCAGATTGCGCGGACAGTTGTGTCCTTTTTAGGTTGCGTGTTGTCCAGCGCAGGGACAGGTCTCTCCCCGGTTCATCGTTCAGCTATCCTGCATCATCCAAAACCCACTACGGTAAAAGACATGTGGTCCTTTTTAGGTCTCACAGGCTACAGTCGCACGTACATTCCAGATTACACGGGGCTCACACAGCCTCTGAGGGCTTTGGTCCGGGAGCACGGCCTACGTCGCCTCAGTGCATCCCTTAATTGGGACCAGGCGTCAGAGGAGGCTTTTATCATCTTAAAGCAGAAACTAGCCCAGGCCGCAGACCAAGCCCTCCCAGATTACTCTCTCCCGTTCCACTTGGATGTTTCTGAAGCAGGTGACGTTGTTAACGCCATCCTGTTTCAGAAAAAAGGGGGAGAACGGAGAGTGTTGAGGTACGTGAGCATAAAACTTGATACTACAGGACTACAGAAAAAAGACATCCGGCATGCACAAAACATGCAGCGGGAGTGGCTAAAATTATTCAGAAAATTGCACACATAGTGATGGGACACGCGTTGCATATCCTGACCTCACACAGCGTGGTGGCCTATGCAAACTCACACACCTTTACCATGACGTCGCTTAGGCAGCAGAGACTTTGCAAAATACTAGGGGCACCCAATTTGAATTTTTCCCACGAAGGGATTAACATGGCCGATCGGATGAGCATGGGAGAACCACATATGTGTGAGTCCAGAGTTCAGAAAGAGGAGAAGGTTAGATTAGATCTAGAAGCCGAAAAAATAGAGGGAACAGACGATTGGTTCACAGATGGTTGTTGTTTCAGGACGGACACAGGAGGTTTGCAGGCAGGATACGCAGTGGTTGCTAGACAAGAACAGGACTATGTGACCTTGATTGCAGAAAAGCTGGAAGGAGCCCAGTCGGCTCAAAGGGCCGAAGTGATAGCTGTAATTGAAGCGCTAAAACTAGCGGAAGGAAAAGAAGTCACCATATATTCAGATTCAGCCTACGCTGTAGGCGCAGTGCATGTGGAACTCAGCCAATGGCTCAGAGCAGGATTTTTGACTGTGGGAAACAAGCCAATAAAGCATGAAGCAGAGATGAAACAGCTGGCAGAAGCCCTAATGCTCCCCAAAAAAGTGGCCGTAGTAAAATGCAAGGGCCCCGAAGGGTCAGGAACCATGGTAGCAAAGGGAAATCAGGTAGCAGACGAAGAAGCAAAAAGAGCAGCAGGATACCATGTGACCAAACAGATGGTCACGGTGGAAGAGGAACTTAGGCTGAGTGATAGGCTAACCCTGGAAAAGGTCCAGCAAGAACAGGACAAAGCCTCTCCAGAGGAGAAAACTATGTGGATGAGAAAAGGGGGAGCGAAATCCGAGGTCGTATTATGATGGTTTGCAAGTTCTCGTTGCAGATTTCTCCAAACAGATCCAGGAAACGAGACCTGGGAACCAACCATCTGAGCCACACACGGCAGAGTGGGTCCTCCTGAAAGTCATCAAACGGAAGTGGTCAGAGCCCAGGTGGACCGGCCCCTTCCGAGTTACCGAGAGGACGTCTCACGCAGTTCGTCTAAAAGGCAAAGGTGACACGTGGTTCCATTGGAGCCAGTGTGCAGCTGCAGAGGAGCCAGGCAGGACCACCACAGACATACAGAGGGACCTCGGAGAAGACACCCAGAGCGTCAGTTCGGCTGAACCAGACGCCACTCAGGTCTCAACAGAAGGGCAGAATAATCCCTTGACCTGAGCAGATCAGCAGGACAGTCTACCCCTGACTGATTGAAGAAATCAACACATCATCCGTCGCAGATCATCAGGACCAAGATGCAGAGATTCAAGATAAAAAGGGGGCTTGTGGGGGAAACCAATGTATTGTGTGTAATGCTTAAATTGCTGATGATTATATTGCTTTCCATTGTCCAGACGGGAGAAGCCGCTTCGTTCGAGTGCGTGGGGTCAGGGGGAGAGGCCCCTCTGAAGCTTCAGTACCTGAGAGGCACCCCCACCACTTTCGTGTTCGATTTATGTGACGTGATAAATTGCCAGGAGCAGAATGCGTCGTACCGGAGTTATGCGGTGTGGCTTTGTTGGGATTATTATTATCATAATGGGTGCACCACTGGTCGACATTGGGTGAGGCATATGCATGTGGGGTGCGGTAACATGATTGCCTATAATCAGGTTCATTTCCTTATTACTGCCCATAATCACATGCTGACTATAATCTTAATCAACAGGATCACATATACTACTTAAAATCAGGGTGATCTCCTAGCGGAGATCAAAAGGGGGAATTGAAGGGTTAATTATTTAAGAAATACAACTAATAATTTTATGACTGTATGGCCTCTAACCCAATGAAGAAAATAGACAAGGGAACTGAGACTAGGATGAGGTGATCTTACCCGTAAATGGGAAAAAGCAGGAACTTACAGCAAGGGAACGGGTCAAGATGACCTTGTTCTAGACACTAAGAGAATAGGAACCCATCATATTGCTGACACTCATTTTTTACCCTTGTTTGGGAACATGCACACATACTAACTAGAGCAAAAGCTAAAGTATGATGTAGTCACGTAGATGGAAAAGTACAGACGAGGGGGGCCACACCCCAAAAGGCCTATAAAGACCTAGAGCCGACCCCTAGAGTTCGAGTGTCTTCTTGTACATGCTGAATGTATGTCGGATGTTTGCTCCCTGATTATAATCAGAATAGCTCCCTGGTTATAATCAGAATAAACTGGTGACTTGCAACCACTCCTCGACTGTGCAGTGAATCTCTTCTCATCAACGGACCCGGCGGAGTTCTGACTCCAACACTAACCAATTGGATTCTGCTGTATTTGGTCAGTATCGCAATCCAGGTAACAAATAAATAGCGCTCAAGTTTTTTGAGAGAATTACATCGACTCCATAATTCTGACAAGAATGGAAGCGGCGACATTCTACAAGACACAGAGACCACAACGTGTTTCAGCTATGGTAAGCAAGTTGTTCCCTTTTTTTGGGTGTGAGTTGAGATACTGTATGTTACCGTAAGCCCTAATATTGTGTACAGTATTATGCTTTGGTGTCATAATGTGTGACTGATTCATGTTTCTCTGGACACAGATGCCGTCCTCAGCAACCAAAAAGGTAAAGCAGAGGACACCTGCAACTCCCACCACGAGAGGAAAAGTAAGAATGGTGAAAAAGAGAGCGGTAAGTTGAATTAATGTACTGCATATTACAGTATATTAAAATACATTATGAAATATATAATGGGTGTGAGTTCAGATATGTTAAGCTCTAATATTGTGTACAGTATTATGCTTTGGTTTCATAATGTATAAAATATAATTCAGAAAATATTAAATATTTTTGAATAGCATAATTAAATTATATCTTTTTTTGCAGGCTAGCGTTCTCTCGTCGCCGCTAGTTTACTTGGGATCACCAAAGAATCCACTAGTTGCTGAGATCGGGGACCTCCGAAGTCGACTGGCAAAAATCGAACGACGGCTGGCCCAACCCGAGGTAGTGGGACCGTGTGAGGGGTGTGCGGCCCTAAAAACGCAGCTGAAGGATGTGACCCAGAGACTGGAACAGCTGGAAAAAAACAGAACCTCCATTCCTCCAATGCGGCGGCAGCTCACCTCTCCCTCCCCACACTCCTCTTGTGGACGTCGCCTATTTGGGTCTCCGGACTCTGACCAGGGCAACGCTGAACTGAGCATGTCACCATCGTTTTTAACCTCCACCCCAGCCCGCCATCTCAGCCTTAACCTGAAGAAAGGCACGCAGCTTCCAGATGTGCCTCTCAGGCCTCTGTCTGCTGAAAGGGAGGAGACATTTTATAAAGAGTGTCTCCAGCGAGGAGAGCGTCGCCCAGATTTATATGCGGCCAGTGTGTTTTTGGCGCTCTGCCCATTTGAAGCCTACCAGAGTTGGGCAAAGCAGGTAAACTGGGGTGGGACAAACGGCAAAGCCAAATTGCCCAACAATTTAAAAGCAAGGTGCAGGAGACTGTCATGTGGAGATTTCCGGATCTCACAGCGGACCACTGCTTCCGGATCAGAAATAAGATCAACGAACGACTGAGAAGTCCACGTAAAGTTGACCCTGAACAGTCACGGGCTGGCTATACTAGGACTTGATGTTTGTTTTCATTTTCACTGTTTTCATTTCATTTCAGTGTAGCTATATTTTTTGAATAAAACTTCATTTTTCATACAGCGTTGGCTTAATTTGTGATTGAGACAAATGGGTTTAATTGAAATAATTTATATTGGTAGGAGTAAATCAGGCTCTAGCAACCTTGGACAAATAAACTATGTTTAACACTAGCATCCCTGAAAAAATCAAGCTCCCTCACAAGGAGCCCCCGCCTCTCACTCCCCACACAAGCTGCTCGCAGCCTCGTCAGCGCCGATCAACACTTATTGTTTTGTAAATGAAGCGAGTTTCACGGTTTCAACCTCGAGTCAGCACAGAGACGTTTTTCTAACAGTGTTTTCTAAGGAATATCTTAATTTGAAATACAATTCAACCCCATCTCTCGTGATTCGGCAATTGCGATTTCAGTTTCCCATCAGCCAAATATATTACGCCGCAAAAAAACTTACTTTCGCATGTGTGTTCATGTGTCTCCATATCACATTCATTCGATTATAATTCTAATTATAAATATTGTGTGGGGAGTGAGGGGTGGTCCACCAAAGGTTCCGAAAAATTTCGTAGACCTCAGGAATGCCAGTGTTAACACTAGCATCCCTGAAAAAATCAAGCTCTCCGCACAAAGAGCCCCCCCCCCTCACTCCCCACAGACATAAACTGTATTGATATTTATTATCATTATATAAACGAATGAATGACATACGGAAACAAACACACGCACACAAAAGTCTTTTTTGTTTGCGCCGTAATATATTTGGACCGCCGTCTTGTCTTTACAACTGAATAAGGTGACGCAGATTGTTGCAGACATAAACTGTATCTATATTTACTGTATAACTAGAAATATAACCGAATGAATGTGATATGGAGACATATGAACACACATGCGTAAGTCTTTTTTGTTTGCGCCCTAATATGTATTGGCGCTAATGCGGCCAGCTTGTGTGGGGAGTTGGGGGGGGGGGGAGGGGATGGGGGGGGGCTCCACCAGAGGCTCCAAAAATTTTCGGAGCTTTCAGGGATTCTAGTGTTAATGACGCATGCAATCTGGAACAAATGTCTGCCCATACAGATCAGTATTTCTTTTGTCATTTAACCATGCATAATGCTCCCCCATCAAAAAATCTGATGGGGCATTAATCACTTATCACAACTGTGAATAGATGTGGCAGAAGAGACAGATTAATTACCTTTGTAGTGCCAATTTTTGACTATAAGTAAAAAAAAAACATCAGCGAAAACATCATCAAAAATATAACGAAAACAAACCCAAGCAGAAGTTACATTTTGAGCATAACTTTGCAGCAAAATAGTATTTATCAGTATGCTAAATGGAACTAGGTAAAATACACCGTATTGTAAAATACTGTACATAGCCCGCATTTGTATTCCGTACCTACAATGATCGGTATACTGTAGATAAATTACAGACGTTACCGTGTCTTTAAGGATCATTAAGCATGTCTTGAAAAATACTTCACTAACTACTGTAGTTTTATTAATTCATTATTTTATAATAAATAGCATAATCATCATGGGTTGTGTATTGAGTGATTTAACAAATCTGTTTTATTAATCAGTTTGTTGTTTTTTTACCACGTCATCTATCTATGAAACTATGTTTGCAATAAAAGAACTGCCTGTACTGTACTGTATATTAAAGATACGGTGCCAGTCAATGCTCCACCTGGCGGGATTATACAGCATTGCAACCATCTTTTTAGAAAGCGCATGGGGCGTTTATGGGGCGGGGCTTCGTTTACTGCATCATCGCGGGGGATCACATTCCGTGCACGGATCGTGCATTGACCTCGCATGGTTCTGCCATGGACCCGTCACGCTCCAGGCGGCTATTTGACGTGGCTCCCTCTGTAGCTTTCTGCATTTTCTAAACAGTCTGTGTGGTGTCTGTCAGTAGGATGCCTCGACATGTAATCAGCAGGATTGCCTTTCCCTACTTTGTACTGGACTGTAAATGTGTACTGTTGCAATCTCAGCCTCCAGCGTTCAAGCCTGGCTGGTGGAGATGCTCGAGGATTGTTGAAAATAAGCTCCAGAGGTTTGTGGTCCGTAATGACTGTAAAGTGTGAGCCATACAGGTATAAGTGGAAGTGTTCACATGCCCAGACTATTGCTAAGGCCTCCCTTTCTGTTTGTGAGTAACGTTGTTCTACAGATGTGAGTGCTCTACTGGCATACGCGATCACTTTGTTACCAGACCCGTCTGCGCCTGGCTGGCTCAGTATCGCACCAAGACCAACTGGGCTTGCATCCACAAGAAGTGTTGATGACTTCCTTGGATCAAAATATGACATTGTAGCATTCTGGATGAGTTGAGATTTCAGCTTGTCCAGGGCTGCTTGTTGTTCGGGTCCCCAGTTCCAAATGTGATCTTTCCGGACAAGTTCACGCAGCGGCTGCGTGGTTGTTGCATAGTCCGGAATGAAACGTGAGCAGTATGTTGTCATGCCAAGCAGACTGTGTACTTCGGACACATTCTGTGGGGCTGAAAGGTTCTTGATGGCTATTATCTTTTTCGGATCTGCAGAAACCCCTTTGTCTGAAAACACATATCCAAAGAAGTCTAGTCTCTTCTTGCTGTACTCACACTTGTCTTCATTGAGGGTGAGGTTGTTCTCTGTAAGTCTTTTGAATACAGCTTGCAGACTGGTGTTGTGTTCTTCTCGTGTTTTCCCGTAGACTATGATATCGTCGCTCATGTTCCTGACATTTGGGATGCCATGGAGGACTTGCTGAATTGTATTTTGGAAAACCTCTGCAGCTGAGCTAATTCCAAAATTCAAACGAGTGTACCTCCAGAGCCCTGCATGAGTTGTAAACGTCGTTATATACCTGGAGTCCGGATGTACTTCAAGCTGATGATATCCAGCATTCAGATCCAGTTTTGTGAAACATACAGCTCCGTTTAAATCATGAATCAGATCATCCACTGTCGGGGTGATATGACATTCTCTTTGGATGGCGCAATTTGGCAGTCGCATGTCCACGCATATGCGCACACTGTCAGGATTTTTGGGTTTCGGCGTCACCACTATGGGTGATACCCAGGGTGTTGGACCATTGACTTTTTCAATGATGCCTTGTTTTTCAAGTTTCTCGAGTTCTTGTTCCACTTTCTTTCTGATATGGAATGGAATTCGTCTGTGTGGTTGCGTGGCTGGTTTTATAGACTCATCTATGTGTAGCTTCACTTGAAGATCTTTTAGTTTTCCAATGCCTTGAAAAAGGTCTTTGTACTCTTCTAGCAGTTGATTGACAGTGGGCATTTCAGCTGGTTGGTTAAATGTGGCAATGATTATTTGAGAATTCCAAGTTCTGTTGCGGTGTTGTAGCTCAGCAGGGAACTGGAATGACCATCAATTACGTAGAATGTGGTTGTTGTGTCTCGGTTGTTGGAGTTGACCTTGGCTTGAAACTTTCCTTTCAGTGGAAGTGGAGTGGACTAGCTGTATGCAAAAAATTTTGCATCCGATGGGTTTATTGTGATGTTGTGTTTTAGCTTGTGATATGCCGCAGCATCGACAATATTTACGCTTGCACCAGAGTCGATGATGACCATCACTGGCACTCCCGCGATTTCCACTTGCGATTTAGGTTGTTGTGAATGTTGAACTGTGTGTATGACATATACGTAGTCTTCATCTGAACTTGATGATGTTGCAGGACGTGTTTTGCATGCTGCGTCATCTGTATGCACAGTGTTTACCTTTTGAAATTTGAGCTTTGATGGATTAGAGTTGCTCGTTGTATAGCGTGTTGACCTGCAACATTTTTGAAAATGATTCAGCTTTCCACAGCCTTTGCAGCTTTTTCCTTTTGCTGGGCAATTTTTTTGTCCGCCATCATGTGGAAAATGTCCTCCGCAATTGTTACATGTTGTGTTTTCAAACCAAGTGTTTGTTTTATAATTTCTCTGCTTGTGTTTGTTCAGAGTTGTTTTGTTTATTGCATGTGTTGTGAATGATTTGGGCGACTTTGCATGCATCTCTTCTATGCTTGCTGCTTGTTTATCTGCCATTTCCTGAGCTCTTCCTGCATCTAGTAATTGTTGTAGTGTCATTGTGCCGTCTCGTAGAGCCATCTTTCGGAGACGCGATGAACTGCAGCTTAGAATTATTTGTGATTTTATCTCTTTGTCTACATTCAGGAACTCACATTTCGTTGCCATCTGTCGTAACCTGGTGTGATACGCATCCAATGTTTCACCTTCATGTTGTTTTGCTTGTCTAAATAAATATGTTTCATACTCTGGATTTGCTTTTGGACAGAAATACACGTTTAGCTTTCTTACCGCAGTAGCGTAATCTTCTCCTGTTTCCGGCAGCGTTTCAAAAATGTCGAACACCTCGGGTCCCGCATGATGTAGTAAGAGTGCTCTTTTCTGCTTGTCCTCTTCTACGTTGAACGCTTGTAGGTAATTGTCGAATCTATTCTGCCATTTTTTCCATCGCGAGCCGACTGAGCTGGGTTCGGAGTGGAAATTGAACGTCGGAAAATGCGGGAGAGTCGTCATTTTTATGCTCCTTGTGATCCAACCAGCTGGTTTTATTATGTTTGTTCGGGTTCAGATCTATTTATCACTCGTCGCCAAGTTGTAGCGTTCTTGGGGAGAGGAGAAAGAAAGATCACATAGACAGGAAGAGTTGTTATCCAGCATGCCGTTTTACTTCCTACCAATCCGCTACTTGCCCCGTAACCATTACACACCTCTAGTTACGTGCTCACTCCTGACGTGCTTACGTCAGAATCCGGATGCTGAACAGAAAACCTGGAACAGGACTACATGCAAACACTACACATCTGACCACAAGACTTTCTCCCATGACTCCTCTGGATCATCCAGATGGTCCCTGGCAAACTTCAGACGGGCCTGGACATGGGCTGACTTAAGCAGGGGAACCTTCCGTGTGATGCAAGATTTTAAACCATGATGTCTTAGTGTATTACTGATAATAGCCTTGGAAACGATGGTCCCAGCTCTCTTCACGGCATTGACCAGCTCCTCCCGTGTAGCTCTGGGCTGATTATTCACCATTCTTAGCATCATTGAAACCCCACGAGGAGAGATCTTCCGTGGGGCCCCAGTCCGAGGGACATTGACAGTCATCATTAGCCTCTTCCATTTTCTGACAATTGCTCCAACAGTTGTTCTTTTTTCACCAAGCTGCTTGACAATTGCCCCGTAGCCCTTTCCAGCTTTGTGAAGGTCTACAATTTTGTCTCTTGTGTCTTTTGACAGCTCTTTGGTTTTGCCCATGTTGCTACTTAGACTTTGGCTGATTGTGGGGTGCACAGGTGTCTTTATGACAGCTAACGACCTCAAACAGGTGCTACTAATTTAGAATCATGAGCAGAGTGTAGCTGGACTATTTAAAAGCAAAATAACAGGTCTTTGAGGGTCAGAAATCTGGCTGATAAGCAAGTGATCAAATACTTATTTGACACAATAATTCACAAATAAATTGTTAAAAAATCATACAATGTGATTTCCAGATTTTTCTTTTTAGATTCTGTCTCTCACAGTGGAAATGCACCTATACTGAAAATTGTAGACCCCTCCATGATTTCTAAGAAAGAGAACTTGCTAAATCACAGGGTGATCAAATACTTATTGACCTCACTGTATATCTTTCAATTTCCATAAATTGCATTATTAGTATTAGTGATTGCATCTTCACTCTCAAGTTATCGAAACTAGGATTTCTGCTTTTTTTTTTTTGTGATCAAATTTTAATTGGAGATTTTATAACAAAGAACAAGATGGAACAGAACAAAACACACTTGACCCCCCCCCCCCCCAATACACTCTGAGACAGCACCTCAAAGGAAAAGAGACAAAGGACCAACAGTGGTCACCGGCACACCCAGCCCCAAAGAGCGCAGCTAAAAACTGAGGAGAAAAGAAATTACATACTTAAATCAGTAAGAAATGTCAAAATTAGGAAAGTAAAAATCAAAACAAAAAACAAGGAATACGGCCTCAGGACGTGACCCACAGCCAGTCCTTTACCAGCTGCACGTCATGGAGCCAGCTCTGGATCGTAGAACCAGACGAGTTGTTAATCCAGGCTGCAGAGAGTTCCAGCAGAAGCAGATCAAGGAAGGTGGACTTCCAAACAGTGGGAATGGCACGATCAGGAGACTTCCAGACAGTGGGAATGGCACGATCAGGAGACTTCCAGACAGTGGGAATGGCACGATCAGGAGACTTCCAACGAGAGGCTAATAACAACTTAGCCGCTAAGGAGGCGGATATCAGGAGCCTCCGCTGGAAGCGAGAGAGAGAAGAGAAGAGAAGTCCAGGAGAAGAAGGACCACGGGAGACAGAGGGATGGGAGAGGAAAGAACTGAAGAGAGAGATCTGGCCACATAATCCCAAAGAGCAGCCGCTGGAGGACAGTCCCAGAACATATGGAGAAAGGTACCAGGGACCTGAAGGGGACAAAAATGACATATGGGGTCATGCTCTAAGCCCATGAGATGGCGTTTCCGGGGAGTGGGGTACAACCTGTGAACAAACTTAAATTGTGTTTGCTGGTGATTGGGATTTTTAGAGCAGTTTTTAATATTATGAAAAATAACACTCCAAGATAGGACAGGGTTTGGAGAGAGCTGCCCCTGCCAGACAGAAATCATGGGGAGAGGTTTATGAGAGGATCTGCAGAGGAGAGAATAGAGACTGGACACGGGCTTAGAAACAGGGGAAAAGGACAGGGCAAATCTGCACAGCGGGTGAAGCGGAAGAAGCGAGGAAAAAGAGATATTACAGGCCCTAAGCATGGACCTCAGCTGGAGGTAGAAAAAGTATGAGGAAGAAGGAAGATCGAATGTGACCTTAACCCCAAAGGACGAACCAGCACCAGTGGTGGAGGCCGTCGGGGGAAATGCCGCACTGGGCCACCGGCACCCAGCTCCATCACCGTGTCTGCCGCCACTGCGTCTACTCCCTCCCCGGTGGCAACCAGCAGGGGTCAGCAGGGCTCAGGACGCTGTAGAAATACAATTCAATTCAATTCAATTCAAAAAACTTTATTTGTCCCCGAGGGGCAATTTAAAAGGCACAGAGGAGCAACGCACACAAATAACAGTAGTAACACAACAGATGACACACACACATAATGAACTATGAACAAAATAAATAAAGCTTAACCCCTTGGGGCCGGCGATCCCGCCGGCGGGATCTGACAGAAATTTCGCAAAACCGTTTAAATAACTCCGCGAGTTTTTGTCATATACACATTTTAAAAATACTCTAAGAAACCTTGGACGGTCTACTTTTCAAATATATATAGGTAGAAACTAAATATATTTTTACAGCTTCATGATACGAATTGAAAGAACAAGAGTGACTGACTTAAGCGTCTGCGTCTCGAAGCGGCTCTGATCGCCCACCCACTTGCAAATCGCGCTATTCGCATGATAATAACATGATAATCCGACAGTTAGTATTGGGTAAAGAAATATGTGAATACGCCCATTGTGACCGAAATAAACAAGAGCACATGTCTGGGTAGTGTTTACACTGATCGGCTACAATATAGCACACAGATACGTCTCTGCCGCTGAAGCTTTGCGCCAGTGTTGCCACTTTCAGCAGCGAAGCTCATACCTGCGTTCATGGCTCAGTGGGCTAAGCCTGTGTGCCTGCAATCACGTGGTCGCCGATTCAAACGCAGCGTATTTAGAACGTGAATAGCGATCTTCCGCTGAGAGCGGTCCTAAACGCTCGCGATACAAGTAAAACAAAGAAAGGTGACACGATTTGCTTTTTTGTCTATTTAACCTAATTTTAAAAACTTTAATACTTCTGACAATGGAAGTTTTGAAAAGAAGACAGATAACGGATTTAGTCAGTGTTTTTTTCATGATTTTACGTAATGATTTCAGCGAGATATAAACTGAAATACACGAGAAAGATACGCGGTCGACGATGCCCTCGTCCCCAGAGCGTTAATAATAGTCACTGCATCATATTTATCGCTTTCTATATTTATATAGTAACAGTTTTTCATTTTTCATTCCATCTACCAATAAACTGTGAAAGGGATTTTATTGTTGCTACTTTTCTTGCGTTTCAAACTGCCTTTCCAAAGTGATGGGTGTGGGGTGCAGTGACATTCCAGACTGATGGGCCATTGACAGCATGCAAACTACTACAGGTGTGAGGACACCTATTGTCAGCTTCGGAGGTGAACGCGAGCACGGAAGCAGGCGAACGAAGCCAAAAGGTCCGGTGAAGGGTTTATTGAAGGCAAAAGGACAGGTGCAGACAACGACGGACCATACAACGATGACAGATCTGGGGAAACAGACTGAGACTCGGACTAAATACACAGGACTAGGCAACAGATAACAAGCTACAGGTGGGAACAATTAGGGCGAAACAGGAGGTAATGAGGTGGGCGTGGCACACATCGGGAGCGGACGGAGCGGGGCGTGACACCTATCTCATCAATATTCATTTTGAAGGCCACTGACTTTGAGAAAAAGAGTGTCACTCTAAAGTACTAACACTTTAGTAATCAAACTACATAAAATTTCAGAATGTCACTTTCACCTATGTGTAGCCAACCCCTGTGTCTATAAGTTTCAGAGCTCAAAAGTCTTACCTAGAAATGTCTATAATGTGATTTTTTACAATTTCTCAGCATGTCTGAAAATAGGTTTTTGAAAAGTATATGTTTAAAGTTGATTTTAACAAAAAAATAGAATAATAACATTCTAAGAGGTCTCAGATTATTGGTGCTGAGTTTGTGCTGAATAAAAGCAAATGTATCACTTTGGGATAAATGTTTTTTAGATAGGTGAAATATTTTAAAATGTCAAGGCATGTCAGACTACCTCGAAAGTGGAAAAAAGGCCTCAGGCCCCAAGGGGTTAAAGTACAGAGGCAATAAGATGCATGATGATGAAAGTGGGGGAAAAAAAAAAAAAGAGAGAGATGAGAGACTCAGATCAGAGGAGGTCTGGATTGTAGGGGGAGGGGAGGTGGGAGTGTGAGGTGATAATGGTGGGTTTGGGGGGGTGTCAGGAATTCAAAAGAAGGACAGCTTTAGGAACAAAGGTGGCCCTCCTCCTCTGTGTCCTGTGTAGGAATTAATAGCTCAAATAAATTTTAATATTCTCCACCAATATGTTTGAATTAATTAAAGTTTAATTAATTATTATTTAATGCTGATTATTAATCAATTGTTATGCCGAATGGTCGGCTCCTCCAAACTCAATTGCGGTATCCCTGTGAGTCTGTTAATGTGAGACTTAAATGGGATTCACTAATTACCAGTATCGCTTAGTAACCTGGGTTAGAAGGCTCGTCCAGCGAGCTGCATCACCAGATAATGTACACGATTGGTAGCGAAGCTCCCCTCACGGCCAATGAGAGAGAGTCTCGCGATGTTTCAGGCGAGTTGGAGGTTCAGAGCGTGTAGCAAGATCGCACAATGGCAGGAACTTATTATGAGACACACAATGACGGAGGCTAAAGTTGTGTAAAAGACATGCATTTATTCCTAGCTAACACTACAACTGACATAAGACAGACATTACACCTAACACAAACAACAAACACGAAATAACGGAATAAAACAAACAATGTAATTATGAAAATGCAATGACCGGATTTAAATGAGTAACCTGAAATGGGAAATACTGTTCTGCAAAGCAAGCACAGTTTGTGGAAACACGACCCTAAAGTCTTATAGCAGGTTAACAGAACAGCTTAAGTTGTTAGAATGAAAGGAAGTTGGTTTACTTGGTTGAAGAGTGGGGGGGGGGGCTGGTCTTGGCAGTTGATGGCAGAGTTGCTGAGCTGATGGCACTCAGGAAGGCGCGGCGTTTGGAGCAGTGGAGTGGAGTCCCTTTAGATTCTCTCTCCTGGTGAAGCTTTGTCTTGGGTGCTGTTCTCTGTTCAGCTGGGCCTTCACCGGAGGGCTTCTTGTGGGCTTCTCTCCTCCCGGGCTGATGTTCTCCTTCGGGCTGGTTGTTCTCTGCGCTGCTGCTGGTTGTTCTCTGCCCTGGTTGGCGGTTGTTCTGCGCGCCTTTGTTCTGAGGTGCCAGGATTTTTATGGTCTAAAGTTCATGAATAGGGATGACCAGGAATTCGACTCCTGGCCCAATGGCTGGCCATCCATTTGGCGGGCTTTCGGAAGGGGGTCTGTATCAGTCCTTTTGGGATTTATGGCACGCCTGATTCTACCTTTACTGATGATTTTCATTAAGCTGTTATAACTTTTGATACATTCACTTTTATGGTAATCACTGACCAGATTCGGAATCAGGGGTGATTAACAATCAGTTTGATACCAAACATGCCATACCAGCTTCACGGGTACATACCTCATACCATCTGTATTAATTGATTAAACAATTAATTATTGTATCTATGTGACTGATTCACCTCAGTATAGGATACAGGGGTTTTGGGTTGCACCTCAACAGATGTTACACTTTGTGCGGATATTACATCGAATATTCCTATTACAAACAGCACATCTTATCCATAGATAGGCGTGGCCGTTAGTTTGTGGTAATATCAATATAAGTTGCACATCTGGAAACAACATATTTTGTTTGGTGTGGCTTGTGCCAATTCATCTTCTCCAGAATGGATAAGATACACCTTAATTCAGTTCTTTTAACATAGCATGGTAGAAACAAAGAAACTTGGTGACTGTCCACCAAGATCAGATAAGGACCACAAAGGAATGTTGGAAGAGAAGGGGGGGTTTCTAACACAGAAGACTCTCTAAAAGTTAGCACACATACAAACATAACGTATCTGTATATTGAGACTAGTAGTCGTGAGTAAATCAATATACAGGGTATACAAAAGCCAAACTTAAATGAAATTTCCTTTAGGGTGTTCGTCTGTTGGGTGAGTGAGATGTAAGGCAGAGTGTATGTGGAGGGGGTTGGGTGCCAAGTCGAGGGACCCCTGTCCGTGAAGTCCACTCTGCTTGTCTGTAGGTCCCTAAATCTTTGGGCAATAAAAGTTGGAGTGCTAGCCTCCCTGGTTATCTGTGTGTGTGTGTGTTTGTGTGTGTAACCCCCCTTTGGTGCCTCTCGTACCAGGCTCGGCCTTGTCTCAGGCCACCTGGAATTTAGGCCCTGTGATATGTACATGTGTGATCCTACATATCCCCCCTTTCGGCTGATGATGGCATTGCCATCATTCAGGCGACGGAAGTTGAAACAGGATCACCACCATGCAACGAGGCATTGTTGACATCCCATTGTTTGGCACTCTGGGTGGCACAGTGACAGGATGGACAGGGAGGAGGCGCAGGGGCTGGCGCCTGGCTTCTGGGACCGCGAGGAGTGGTGAATCTTATGTCGAACAGGTTGCCAACGGCTGCTGCAGCTCCCAGCAGGGTGCTCAGGAGCCTCTTGGGCCATCGATTGGACTCAGCTTGGGTCACGGTCGTTGGGTTACTGCTCCAACCTGTGGGTAGTGTCAGCGGCAGCATGATGCAGGGCCTCCTGAGTCCATCTGACACCTGTCCCACTAGTTTGGGGTCTCTCGGGCAGGTAATGGCTCAGTTGACATCGTCCGACGAATACTCTTTCTGTGTGGGTACAACAGTTAGTAATCAAGAGACCGGGCTGTCCCCGGACGATGGTGCTAGGCGGAGGCCCAGGGAACGCCATGTCAGACTGGAGCCTCAGCCTCCTAGCCAGAGTAACGCTAGTAGCGGGGGCAGCATCATCCTAGTAATAGGGGGTAGAAAATAAAGACCAGATTAGGATTGAGGGGGTGAGTCGAGACTCTGAATGTTGTGCACACCGGTGCAAAAGGAACAGGGAGGAAGAAATAATGGGCAACAATTCTCGACCAGAGAACAATTGCAAAGAAACAAACAGGACAAAGAAAATTGCAAAACCGGATCCTCTTCAGTAATTTCCCGGGCACGCGTGAGCCACCCCAGGTCCTTACCAAAAACAACAACCAAAATAAAATGAAAAGCTATCAAAAGAAAGAAACAGATAAGTACAGCAAAACTGAAAAGGTCACCCAGATATCAGTAGTCAGGCCCACCACCTTAATCTACCCTATCTGTGACCATCCTTCCTCCCCTTTCTCTTTGGTCTTTCTTGTTGAGGTTTTGGAGGAGATTTCGGCTGGAAAAGTTGTCTTTCTTTTGGTTGGAATGTGGTTTATTCCAAGCTGCTGGCTTCGTCTTGAGAAGGCTGGTTGGTGGGTGTTTCAGGCTTTCTTTGGGCTTGGTATTTCTTGATTTGATTCCGATGAACCCACTTGAGGCATGTTTCTTGGGTGCCTTTGTTGGTTCGGATTCGGTAGGCCACAGGTGACAGTTTGTCCACGATCTCATGTGGTCCTGACCAGCGTGGTAGAAGCTTCCTGGAAAGTCTTTGTGCTGAGTTTGGTTGCACAAACCTATAGTACCAGATTTTGTCTCCCACTTGGAGTTCATCTTGTGAGGTTTTCTGGTCATAGTAGGCTTTCCTGCCCTCTGCGGTTCTTTGCAGGTTTTGTTGGGCGAATGCAAAGGAAGCTCTCAAATGCTGGTGCAGGCTGTCCAGATATTGTTGTGTGGTGTAGGCTGTGATGAGATTGTTGTCACCAGGTTGGTAGAGCAGGTGGAGAGGGAGTGTCATTTGTCGTCCTATCATCAGTTCGAAGGGGGACACTCCTGTGGACTTGTGGGGTGTGGCTCTGATTGCCATGAGCACCAGAGGCAATTTCACATCCCAATCTTTCTGATTGGATGCCACATATTTCTTGAGCATACCGACGACGGTTCGGTTGGTCCGTTCTACTTGGCCGGATGCCATAGGATGGTGGCTGATGTGGAACTGGGCTTTGATCCCCAACAGTTTCCAAATGTCCTGCATCACTTCGGCTGTGAAGTGGGTGCCTCGGTCTGAGTTGACTTTCAGTGGGAGGCCAAACCTGGAGAACACATGGTTCGTGAGCAGATATGCCGTTGTCCGGGCTGTGTCGTTGGGTGCCGGGAGGCATTCTACCCACTTAGTGAACTGACAGGTGACTGTGAGGAAGTATTTGTTTCCGCGAGCTGATCTCGTCAGGGGTCCTACCCAGTCAATCTGTAGATCTGACCATGGGAAATTGATACCCCGTCGCTGCAGAGGTGCCTTGTAGGTTGTTTTGGCATTGCGGTGTCCTGCACAGGGTGCGTCGTGGGCGTACAGTAGCATGACCCCCCTTTGTGCCTGAGGGACCACGAGCTGTGGTGAAGTGTGGGCATCAGGGACACCAAGAGGTACGCCCTCGGCAAAATGAAGAAAAGATAAAGCCATGATCAGGTGATGGATGTCAGGAAGGGATGCCTGATCAGTTGTGGAGATCGAGTTAGCAGAGAGGTCGCGGAGGTGATCACAGACCTTGCCGAGCACAGCATCAGTGGGCTGGAGGGAGACGATGTCAGAGTTGGAAACCTGAAGGGAAAGTTCCAGAAGTGAGGCCTCTGGCATCGAGGTAGGTGCTCGGCTGTGGCTGCAGGTGACGACCTGGACGACATGGGTGGGTGGGAGGGAGCAAAACTCCCACGAGTCACCGTGCAGTGGTCCTGCTTTGGTGAGTGCATCCGTGTGGTCATCGTATGTATTGTCCAGTCCTGGGAGTCTGGAATGACAGCTGACCTTCTTCCAATAGATCTGCGTGTTTCGTGCGGTAATCAGAGCATCGCACGTGTGCAGGAGGTCTTGGTGTTTGACTGGCTTGTTCCCTGATGTCTTGAAGCCATTCTGTGTCCAGTGAGGGAGATGGCACATGAAGTTGAGACGTGCATAGCTGAAGTCTTTGCAGATCAGCAGGTCCTTTACTTCACGTTCGGAGGCCATGTCCAGGGTGATTAAGATTGCTGCCAGCTCTGCGTACTGTGACGTGTGAGGACCAAGCTTGAGCTGTTGTGGTGGGACAGGGTCGTCATTGAGCCACAGAATGCCAGCTCCAGCTTTCAGGGTCCCCTGATGTTTGAATGAGCACCCATCTACATAAACGGTGATCATGTCTTGACAGACATTTTCATCAAAGTAGTGGTATTGCAACGGTTCCATTGGTGTGGGCGTGTCCACAATGTTGGGTGCTGCTGGTCCCTCCTGAGAATAGCTGTGGCAGCTGGGTGCCTGTACTGCGTCAGGCTGGGCAGTTATGGCATGGATTGTCAGGTGTTGGTCGTCAGCAAGCTCCACGTGACATACAGTCTCTTTTGTCACTGGTGACTCTTCTACCTCCATGGTCATGACCACATCTGTGACTTCCATTCCTTGGAGCCACATGCATTTCCTGATCTTGGGGCAGAAGGATCCCGGGGTAGGGTCCAGCCTGCACAGGAAGGAGTCATGATGCTGGTATGGGTCTCTTGTGTCAAGACACTGATCTCCAGCTGCGTTCTCTCCATGGTTTGACATTCCCATGTGGCTGTGTCAGGTGTCCACAGTGGCAGCGGTTCTCTAACTTGAGCCCAAATTTTCTGACGTTGGAAGTCTAACAATGGCTCGAACCGGTTCAGCAAATCTTTCCCAATGAGGAATGGAATGGACTCAAGTTGGGAAATGTATACAGGGTGCAGTACATTCATGGGGCCGATGGACAAATTGAGGGGGATCATGTGATCCATCCTGGTGCCCACTGGTGAATATGCCTGCACGTCCAAAGAGCATTTCCTCGGCTGGAGGGTTTTGTTCTTCTGGGCGGCTAGGTGCTGCACCTGGTAGAAGAGACTGGCTGACATGAGGGTGATGTCTGCTGCAGTGTCGATGAGGGTCTCGAGGGTGAGAACATCTTCCAGGGTGATGGAGAGGTAGAATTTTTTGGCTACCCCCCGTTCCATCAGGTCACCCAGAAGCTGTGGCACAAGGGCCTGGTCAGGAATTGGTGAGGCATCACCCCAGTAGGGTTGGTGCTCTTCTGAGTCACAGCCTACAACCAGGACAGCGCTGTCAGGCACTGGTGGGGGCTCATCCCCTTGATCAAGCTCTGTGTTGGTGACGGCGACATCAGGTGCTCCTACCAGGCCTGAGTCAGCCGCTCTTTCTGGTTGAGGTGGGACTTCTTCAGTTGTTCCAATATCTCTGGTAGGGAAGGCCGATGACTGTTGAGTGTCATTTGGGGCTGACCTCTGAGGGAGTTTGTAGGCATTGTCTGGTGTGGGTTCAGGTGAGGGTTGTGGGGTCCTGCGTGATTTGTGCTTCCGTCCTAGTCATTTTGGATCTTTCTTCCGAAAGTCCTCTTGACCCTTGAGGGGATGCTGAGTAAAGAAATCACGCAGCAACTGTAGTAGATTAGCCTCTTCTTCTTCTTTGGTTCGTCCAGGCCTCGAGTCTGGATCATAACCTCTTCTTCTGTCTTGCCAGTTCTGTGGTGGATTCCGTCGGGAACTTGGGGGAGAGCTTGGTTTAGGAAACTGGTTTCCCTGTCGGTCTCTCCACGTGTTCCATGGCTCCATTGGTCTTAGCTTACCCTTGTTAAGATAGCGCCGTGTCTCCCACCAGTCCGGCTGAGTCTTTGACTGCTGTGGGGGCGCACCAGGGTAACGCTCACTGTGGCTTGCTGCTCTCCAACCTCGGTCATGGATTGGTGGTTGATGAGGAGGGTGGCCACCTTCCAACGCTAGGTTGGGATCTGTAGTGCTAAGGTTCAGCACTGCCGGAGCCTTGGTTGCCTTCTCAGCTGCTGCTCTTTGTTTGTGGTACGCCTTGATCACCAGGTCTCGCAGTTGTTGACTTGTCATGGTGCGGGGACAAGCCATGAGCCCCAGGTAGTGGTTAATGGTTGGGTGGAGGTTCCGAAGGAAGAGAGCCTTGAAGTTCGCATCTTCTTCCATGTCTGGCTCATTTCTGGACCCAAAATATGCCCGACGAAGGCGATTGTAGTAGGCTTGGGGAGCTTCTTGTCTGTTCTGTTTAACATCGAAGGCGACGGCGATACCTTGTTCTGACTCAGGATCAGCAAACTCCCGAGTCAGTGCTTCGTGTAGCAGCATGGCGTTGGCTTTGATTCGACTAGGTTGTCGATCCAAGAAGCTGCGGACCTCCAGGCTAGATGTGATCCTGATGAGGTAGACTCTGTTCTCATTGGTCACATTGTCCAGTCTTTGGAGGTGGAAGTCAATGTCTTGGAGGTAGGCATGAATGTCGTGGCCTCCTCTGGGATTCGGGGTAAACGTGTTGATATTCCGAGCTACTTTATCAAGCTCCTTTGTGGTAGCACGGTGCTGGTGTAACGTTCGCTTTGGTAGGCCTGTTCCATCTGTGGTGTCTTCTCTGAGAGAGACCTTCTGGGTTCTTTGTTCCTCAAGGTCTGGTGAGGGGCAGGGAGTTACCTCGTCCCGATGAGAGATCCCCGTGTGCCTTGGGAGCGACCGCACTGTTGGAGATGACGTCGGTCCCCTCGCTTATTCGTAGGGTGCCTCGAATTCCGACTTCACCTCATATGCTTGCTTCAATTCCTGTCTCACCCGGTCAATCTCTTCTGCGTCTGCCCAATGTTTCATTCTGGCATCGGTGAGCTGTTCCTGGGAGCTGATCGGTTGGTGATTCAGCTTGTGCAGGCGTCTCTGTGCCTCGGCCAGATGGTTTTCCAGGGCCTGGATCCGACCATCCTTTTTCTTGAGCTCCGCGTGGACTCTGTCCAGCAGGGTGTCGGCCTGGTCCAGTCCGGCCTCGAGGTTTTCTCTGGTGGCTCTGGCTTGCTGTTTTTGCTGGTCAGCTTCAGCTCTGAGCTCTTCCAGGGCGTGTTGAAGCTTTTTGCTGGTGTGAGGCATTTCACCTTCTTCCGTCTCCTCCTCCTCATGGGGTGGAGAGCTTCTCTTTTGGAGTTCTTGCTCCAGTCTCCCAATGTGATGCTGGGCCTGGGCGGCATCTCTCTGTGCCTCTGCCAGTAGTCGTTGGGTGTTTTTCTCCTGCTGTTGGAGTGCTTGCACCCTTTGCTGGAGACGGGACGTTCCCTCTTCATTCATCTTCAGCCTGGCTAGTAGTTTGTGTGCGAGGGAGCCGAGTATTTTGGTTAGCTCTTTACTCCTGCATTTCTGAGTGGGTGGCATGTCCATAAGTTCGGCAATGTCGCCCTCAATTTGGTCAGCTTCTTTGGACCATGTGAGATCGACATGACCGGACGGCAAGTTGGGAGTCACATCTTCAGACCAGACACCAAAATCTTTCCACTGGTCCAGTGGGCTTTCCATGTGGGTCATTGTGACTCGGTCAACAGGAGGGTGGCCGCAGAAATCTGTTACTCAAGCTGGGTGTTGCCTAGGTGGGTGGCTTGACACCTAAATCTGGGCGAACAAATTAAACCAACAAAATAAAATAAAGTAGAACTGGGGCCTGTCAATGGGTAACTGGAAGGGTGTAGTGAACCACGGGAATAGTTACCCACGACAAAATAAACAAACCAAAATTGTTCCCTGGGAGAAGTTGTTGCAGGTTAGAACAGTGTGAGTTACTCTAGGGCCTGAGAGATGCCCTAGTGAGGGGGAAAGGATAAAGCCTTATCCTGGAAATTGCAGATCTGTGGCTACTGACAGTGTCAGAAGACCACAGGAGAAGTTGGGAACAGGAAATGAGAAATAACAGCTTTAAACCAATGGGACTGCATTCAAACATAGCTTGCTGTTGCAGATCAGATTACCCCTGGGTTGGGCTCTGTTGTACAACTCCGCTTTGACCAGAAGGGGGACCACTAGCAGGTTCTGCTTTATTTGTCCCTATATGAGGTGTTGCGGTGTTAAGCTAGTCATGCAGTTAGAGAGGTTTGAACGCTGTCAGGTGTCCCTCCTGAGTAGGGCACGTCCCACAAACTCAATCCCAGCCAAGCAGGCCCAAGTCCAGCTCCCACTCCCCCGATCCCCAGCACTGTCAACTTGGAAGGGGATGTTCTGTACGCACAACTGAAACAACCCAGGTGGGGCTCAGCTTATCAGGCGCACTTTTGGCCCTGACTCGAACAAGAGACGGCGCAACGGCACTCGGGTGTCACCCAACCGATTGAGAGTCCAAGCTAGGGCTGTTCTCCTGAACTTCGCCCTAGACGAGGTCCTGCTCAAACTTGTAATGACCTCCCGAGATACCTGCCAACCTTGCCCTTAATGAGTCAGCGGGTGCAGCCCAGCTGGCGCGCTTTTGGGCGTCCAATTGCTGAGAACTTCCCTTCGGTTCTGACAAACTGTACAATCGTAAGCAGTGACAGCAGAGCTACAGGTAAGCTCAACCAACAGAGAGCGAATGTTAAGCACTCAGCACAGGAAAAGCTCAACCGATCACGTCCAAAACCTCAATGCCTCCCTGATGTGTAACTGGTTTACTGTTATTAATAATGGTTGAACTTCTATGCAAGTCTCCTTGTTGTGGGAGAGAGAGTGAATGAAAGCATAAAATGAAATAAACCTAAAATAAATCAAAAAGGTAAAACAGAAATCAAACCAAATTAATTGTTTCTTATTGTTTAATTGTAAACATCAATTAGTTATGCAGCAATAACCTAATTAGATGTTAATGTGTTGTGATCTAATCGATTTGGTCTGTGAAGTTGATTCCTGCTTTCAGGCAAGAACCTGTGTGTCCAATTATGTGTGTTGGTATTACCGGTGTTGACCACTAGAGACCCAACTCAGATGTTGTTACACTACTATGGCTGACCACTAGAGACGCAATTTTGAAATGGAGTGATAGTTCTATGCCTGACCATTAGAGGCGCACTTTTGAAATGGAGTGGTAGTTCTATGCCTGACCACTAGAGGCGCAATTTCGAAATGGAGTGGTAGTCCAATGCCTGACCACTAGAGGCGCAATTTCGAAATGGAGTGGTAGTACAATGCCTGACCACTAGAGGCGCAATTTCGAAATGGAGTGGTAGTTCTATGCCTGACCACTAGAGGCTCACTTTTGAAATGGAGTGGTAGTTCTATGCCTGACCACTAGAGGCTCACTTTTGAAATGGAGTGGTAGTTCTATGCCTGACCACTAGAAGCTCAATGGGACGTTGCTCCCTTTGTGGGGGGGGGGGGTCCCAGGTACGTGAGCCTAAGGGGTGGGGTCACTGGTGACCCAGGAAAAAAAACAAATGGCGTCAGGCAGGCCTTCAGGGCTCTGACCTTTAAGTGGTTAGAGTGGCGTTCGCTGACTGCCCTCGTAACCAAGACGGTTGCTAGGCGATTGCCGACGCTAGATGAGTGACATACACTTTTAAAGTATGCACACGCCGCTTGCGGCTAACTTCTGCGTCTTGCGCAGTTTAAAACCCCTTAAAACAATTGCTGAAGCGAGACAGCGCTCGCGTTACGGCGACGGATCTAAATAGCGAGTGCACTATATCTCGTCGCAAATGGTGCTTAACCACAGCGGGTCTCAAGCACTGGAGACTCCCAAATTCTAAATAACACACACACTTGGCTCACAGCGCAAAGTGGTGTTAAACTTGCTTTGTCTAAAGGAGACAGATCCTGATAGGTAGCTAAGCTATCGGTCTTATCTCAGGGAGTACAAACGCAACAGAATTCAGGTTAGATCCTCTTAACAAGAATTCCTGTTCGCTAATAGAAAGAGAGATCTCTGCCAGGATTTATAGAAACGGAGAAACTCGTCCGAATCGTCCTGGAAACAACGCGCTATACCTGAGAATCTCGTCAGATATAGGGTTTAAGTTTACTGCAGTTTAAAACGAATGAAACCTAAAATAAAATAACCGAAAATTAAAACAAAAGAAAATAACTACTAATAATAGAAATAAAAATAATAAGCCCGTATGATCCCGTTTAAATGCCTTCGGACTGCCGTGAGTGCAATTAATCCTCAACTTTGCAACCTGTTCACAGTAGCGCTTATTCAACTGCACGTTCGGTCATAAAAAGTTTAAATTGTGTGCTCACAAAAAGTTTGAACCTTGTGCCCGCATTCTCCACCATTAATGTAGGAATTAATAGCTCAAATAAATTTTAATATTCTCCACCAATATGTTTGAATTAATTAAAGTTTAATTAATTATTATTTAATGCTGATTATTAATCAATTGTTATGCCGAATGGTCGGCTCCTCCAAACTCAATTGCGGTATCCCTGTGAGTCTGTTAATGTGAGACTTAAATGGGATTCACTAATTACCAGTATCGCTTAGTAACCTGGGTTAGAAGGCTCGTCCAGCGAGCTGCATCACCAGGTAATGTACACGATTGGTAGCGAAGCTCCCCTCACGGCCAATGAGAGAGAGTCTCGCGATGTTTCAGGCGAGTTTGAGGTTCAGAGCGTGTAGCAAGATCGCACAATGGCAGGAACTTATTATGAGACACACAATGACGGAGGCTAAAGTTGTGTAAAAGACATGCATTTATTCCTAGCTAACACTACAACTGACATAAGACAGACATTACACCTAACACAAACAACAAACACGAAATAACGGAATAAAACAAACAATGTAATTATGAAAATGCAATGACCGGATTTAAATGAGTAACCTGAAATGGGAAATACTGTTCTGCAAAGCAAGCACAGTTTGTGGAAACACGACCCTAAAGTCTTATAGCAGGTTAACAGAACAGCTTAAGTTGTTAGAATGAAAGGAAGTTGGTTTACTTGGTTGAAGAGTGGGGGGGGGGTGGTCTTGGCAGTTGATGGCAGAGTTGCTGAGCTGATGGCACTCAGGAAGGCGCGGCGTTTGGAGCAGTGGAGTGGAGTCCCTTTAGATTCTCTCTCCTGGTGAAGCTTTGTCTTGGGTGCTGTTCTCTGTTCAGCTGGGCCTTCACCGGAGGACTTCTGTGGGCTTCTCTCCTCCCGGGCTGATGTTCTCCTTCGGGCTGGTTGTTCTCTGCGCTGCTGCTGGTTGTTCTCTGCCCTGGTTGGCGGTTGTTCTGCGCGCCTTTGTTCTGAGGTGCCAGGATTTTTATGGTCTAAAGTTCATGAATAGGGATGACCAGGAATTCGACTCCTGGCCCAATGGCTGGCCATCCATTTGGCGGGCTTTCGGAAGGGGGTCTGTATCAGTCCTTTTGGGATTTATGGCCCGCCTGATTCTACCTTTACTGATGATTTTCATTAAGCTGTTATAACTTTTGATACATTCACTTTTATGGTAATCACTGACCAGATTCAGAATCAGGGGTGATTAACAATCAGTTTGATACCAAACATGCCATACCAGCTTCACGGGTACATACCTCATACCATCTGTATTAATTGATTAAACAATTAATTATTGTATCTATGTGACTGATTCACCTCAGTATAGGATACAGGGGTTTTGGGTTGCACCTCAACAGATGTTACACTTTGTGCGGATATTACATCGAATATTCCTATTACAAACAGCACATCTTATCCATAGATAGGCGTGGCCGTTAGTTTGTGGTAATATCAATATAAGTTGCACATCTGGAAACAACATATTTTGTTTGGTGTGGCTTGTGCCAATTCATCTTCTCCAGAATGGATAAGATACACCTTAATTCAGTTCTTTTAACATAGCATGGTAGAAACAAAGAAACTTGGTGACTGTCCACCAAGATCAGATAAGGACCACAAAGGAATGTTGGAAGAGAAGGGGGGGTTTCTAACACAGAAGACTCTCTAAAAGTTAGCACACATACAAACATAACGTATCTGTATATTGAGACTAGTAGTCGTGAGTAAATCAATATACAGGGTATACAAAAGCCAAACTTAAATGAAATTTCCTTTAGGGTGTTCGTCTGTTGGGTGAGTGAGATGTAAGGCAGAGTGTATGTGGAGGGGGTTGGGTGCCAAGTTGAGGGACCCCTGTCCGTGAAGTCCACTCTGCTTGTCTGTAGGTCCCTAAATCTTTGGGCAATAAAAGTTGGAGTGCTAGCCTCCCTGGTTATCTGTGTGTGTGTGTTTGTGTATGTAACCCCCCTTTGGTGCCTCTCGTACCAGGCTCGGCCTTGTCTCAGGCCACCTGGAATTTAGGCCCTGTGATATGTACATGTGTGATCCTACACCTGCAACCGGGACATCGGAGCCGACGTTTGGAGCGGAGCCACTGAAAGGCAGAGTTCAGCGGGTGTGAAGGGTCTTTAATGATTTTGAGTGCTAGCCTGTGTGTCTGCTGGTCGCAGATGTGTGATATGGATCTCAAGGGCAGACCAATAATCTTAGAGCACATGCTGACAGTGCTCTGTAGCCGATTTCTGTGCTGCATGCTGGTGGAATGGAACCAGCAGATGATGGAGAATGAGATGACATTCTCTATGAAGGAGTAGTAAAAGGACCATAAAATGTCTTTCCTGACTCCAAAGGAATTGAGCTTCCTAAGGAGGTATTGCTGATGACACTTCCTAAGAATCTCCTCTGTGTTGGAGGAGAATTTCAGCAGATGGTCAAAGATGGTGGCCAGATATTTATACTCCTGGACTAGCTCTACTGGTTTACCATGGATGAAGATGGTAACTGCTGCAGCCAGGTCTCTCTGCTTGTTGGAGTAAGTCACCACCATCTCCTTGGTTTTACTGATGTTTAGTTCCAGACATGAGGTGTCACACCAGCCCACAAACTTCTGCAGAGCGTGACCATGGTTGTGTGAGGGGCCTGACAGCAGAGTCAGGAGGACGGAGTCATCAGCGTACTTCACCAGATGGCAGTTGGGCTGTATGTTTCTGCAGTCATCTGTGTATAAGATGAAGAGCAGAGGAGACAGCACGCATCCTTGTGGTGACCCGGTAGAGGTATAACGGAGGTCAGAGAGAGTATTGTTTACCAGTACTCTCTGTGATCTGTTGGTCAGAAAGTCCAATATCCACAGGATTAACTGGTTGTCCAGATGAAAGTTGAGGGAGAGTTTAGTAGCCAGGATGTGGGGTTGCAGAGTGTTGAATGCTGAGGAAAAGTTGTCAAACAAGAGTCTAACTGATGAGTTAGGCTGCTCCAGATGTTTATGCATGGTGTCTATAATGAATGATTTTGCATCGTCAACACCTCTGTTTGTGCGATATGCAAACTGAAGCGGGTCCATATGGGGGTTAGTTGTTCTGATGATGTGGTGTTTTTTACGACCCTCTCCATGGCTTTCATCACTAGAGAGGTGAGAGCCACGGGCCGAAGATCATTCAGAACTTTGGTTATACTTTTTTTAGGAATGGGGATGACTGTGGAATGTTTCCAGAGGCGGGGTACTATGCCGCTGTCCATAGAGTTCTGGAACAAGGTCCGGAATACGCCACCTAGTTGCTGAGCACAGTGCCGCAGGACTCGACTGCAGATGTGGTCTGGGCCGGGTGCACTTCTCTCTCTAGTCATCTTAAGGGCATTCACTACGTCTAGAGTGTTGAAGATGAGTGCGGAGTTGTCTGATTTAAGTGAGGATCTTAAACTCTGGAGCTGAGTGGAGTTGTCTGACTCAAACCTGGTGTAAAAGGAGTTGAGGTCATCAGGGAGTGATGTGTCGCTGCTGCCCTCAACGTGGATGGTTCTGGGACAGGAGACAGCTGTGTTCACAGTGGCCATGGTTTTCAGTCCCTGCCAAGCAGAGCGGAGGTTCCCCTCTGAAAAATTCTGCTCCACTTTGTCTTTGTATTTCAGTTTTGCCATTTTAATTGCTAGTTTGACTTCTCTGTTGATTTCCTTCTTGTCTGATTCAGAGCCAGTAAAGAAAATCCTTTTCTTTTTGTTTAGTATTTCCTTGAGCTCTTTGGTGATCCAAGGTTTATTGTTGGCAAAGATGGTGACTGTTTTTGATGGGATGATATTGTCAACGCAGAAGGAGATGTATGATGAGACTGTGTCTACCTGCTCATGTATATTGTTGGAAGAAAGGAGATTGTCCCAGTCTGTAGATTCAAAGCATCCTTGTAAGGTTTGGATGCTTTCTGCTGTCCACTGTTTGATGTTTGTAACAACCTTCTTTGCCCTTTTGCTGTTGCAATACACCTTGTCACTAGTCACAAGTACCAGCGAAATATGGCGTGTATGCTGGGGCGAGCAGCATTGTATGATGATCAGCCAAGCCGAGAGGGGGGAGGGGAAGAGATCTGTATGCATCCTGGACTGAACCATAGCATTTGTCCAGAATCTTCCCCATGCGGGTGGTACATGTGACGTACTGATGGAATCCTTTGAGGGACTTGTCAAGCGAACAGTGATTGAAATCTCCCAAAACGAGTTTGGGGGAGTCCGGTGATAACTGTTCAAATTTATTTAGAGTGTTGATGATGTGCTCCGTAGCAATGGCGGCGTTGGCTTTGGGGTGGATGTAGACCAAAATGAGGAAAAGTTGTGGAAATTCTCTGGGGAGATAGAAAGGGCGGAGGGAGACAGCCAGGAGCTCGATGTCTGTGGTGCACAGTTTTTCCCTCACTATGACTGTGGAGCACCAGCGTGAATTAATATAGAGACACACGCCTCCTCCATGATGTTTACCGGAGAGCACACTGACAATGGACAAATCTCACAAATATTCATGCTGGGGTATGTTCCGGGAATAATAATAATAAATAAAATAATAATTAAAAGAATAAATAAACATTGTGTCCGGAGTAACAAGCAGCCACGTAACGTGAGCGCGATTAGAACAAAGAGACAGCGCAAAGTGAGCGCTTCTAGAGCGCTCCGTGAGTATTGAGGAAAAAAGTATGGAAAAATAAGAGAGAAACTCAAAAAAAGAAGCAGCTCCGTTAAAAGTGCGAAGCAGTTTGTGCAAGACTGTACCGAAGCACACAGAAAAACAAAAACAAACCAACAAGAACGATAAAATATGATACACACGTCGCTCCTCTAACCAGCCGGTTGACCGCACGAGCAGCGACCCGGAATTCATTCGGCGGGAGGCCGGTCAGGACGTAGAAATTGGTGTGAAAAACAAAAGGGGCCATTTACAAAAAATTTACAGAATCTAGTACGCTTCAGTAACAGCAAATTGGGAAACCCCTTAGACTCAACCCAAGTGGGTGAGAAGATCCCGTGTGAGGATCTCACCCAGAGTGACGACGAGGTTGCAACCATCCTGTGTCGCACTCCATCAGTGTCAGAGCCTGAGCCTGAGCCCTGCTCACCGGCCTTCTCCTCCACTTCTTTCTTAGTTCCGTCACCCATCCCATCCTCTTTTGTCTCCTCTCCATCTTTTTTTTTTATCTTTTTTTACAGACTCTCCTCCTCCGTCACCACACGTAGTCTCACCTGTAAGCCCAGCCCCACATCCATCTTCAGCTCCGGACATGGTTCATCTCACCCCTCCGTATCAGGTTCCAGCGCACCCCTCATCTCAGCTGGTTACGGGTCCGACACCCCCATTTATGTCCCCTTCTGTTGTTTTTGAAAAAATGGAAAGATTCAATAAGTTGCATAACTATTATCTTAGCAACTACCCTAAAATGACCTATGAGGCCAAGTGCTTTACTTACCATTGGTGTATTCAGTTTTGGAGTGAGTTTTTAAATGCAATTTCCATCTGCAAGCAGGGGAGGGACCAAAACCTAGAGGCTCACTACACGTATGTTGACAATTGGGTTGATGAAGCTGAGGTGATATTTCCTAATGATGCGCTGGACCAGCTGAGTGCCATCCCCGGGGTCCTGGAGTTGGCTGTGGAGATGGGCTATCAGAGAGATGAGGCATACCGCTTTTGTCAAAATGACAGGTTGGGTCAAAGGTCACAAAGGTCAAATAAATCAAAAAGTGACAGGTCTGGGCTGTAAGCCAGGTGACGTCATGAGGTAGTGCGAGGGGGCTATTTTTTTTTGGCTGTGAGCCAGTTGAGCGTTGGGAGAGGGGTTTATTTATATATAATTTAATTATTTATTATAATTATTATAATTTAATTATTTATTATTATTTTTAAAAAATATTTATTATTATTTAATTAATTATAATTTTTTATATTGAGGAAAGTGCTTATGAGTGTGGTGTTTTGTCTGCATCCACCGGGTGCCGAGCAGGGGGCTGAGCAGGGGGCTGGTGCGTTAAGGTCCCAAACACTGGGGCTGAGCGGGTGGGTTACCTGATGGAGTGTGAGTGTACGCTGTACCGTGGTAAGGTCCCGGGCTTTGGAGAATCCGCAAAAAAGGGCTCGGAGAGAGCGATGCTGTGTCTGGTGCGGTACCGTGGTAAGGTCCCATGGCTTTGGATAATCCGCAAAGGACTCGGAGAGAGCGATGCCGGAGAGCTGAGAGCCGTGCTGCGCGAGTCTGAAAGAAACTCTGAGAGAATGAACAAGTTGGAGCAAAGAATGAGAGGAGGAGGTGGGTCTGGGTCTGACGCTATCCTCCTCCAATGAACGCTTAGCGGCAGTTTGGGGGTATGTGTGTTGACACCCCGTGCAGCACCAGCAACAGCTTGGCCTTGTGTGGTAGCGGTTTTCAAGTTTGTGTTTTTCCTCATGCAACCGTTTGTATTACATCAGCGTAGGTCAAATCCCGGTCAAACTGTAATTTGGGCCACACATCAAATTGGACATTTTGTATTTCAGTAAATTTTGTTTGAAGTTTTGTTTTTTCCCCGACTCGCCCGTTATGTACATCGTCTGTGCAGTTAAAACGTACATCGAAATAGACTTAAGAAAATCAGATAAAACTTGACAGGCCATATATTTCTCCTTAAAGAATCCTAAGAAGTAACCAACCGCAGAAAATTTTTATTACACCGAGCAGGGTTTCCCTACTTTGGTAAAGAAAAACAAGTACCCCCCTAGTATCATTAAGGCCTTACCCCCACTGGAAAGAGAAAACTACACGGGACATGCATAGTTTACCTCCTTTGGTAAAGAAGCACAAGTACCCCCCCCCCCCCCCAAAGTATCATCATGGCCTTACCATGCGTGCCACACCCCCACCAGCAGGCCTTGGAGAATATAGGGAGCTTTGCGCTGTAGGGCCAGCACTAATTTTTAAGAATACAGACATGTCGGGCACTATGGAAATGAAAGATTCAGCCTCACCACCTAAGACTCAGCAGGAGCAGGAGGAGGCTGTTATGCGGCCTCCGGGGGCTCCCAAGAAGAAGATTCCTACGAGGCATAGACGGGTACTTTTGATGCAGCCGTCTGGAGACCTGAGAGTTACCTGGGAGCTGCCCAATGGGGATAAAGTGGTCTGCCTCTTTGACAATGTTGCGGAGGAACTACGCATCTTTCAGGTCAGCGGAGATGCCGCAGACCCGGGGAAAGATGACCCGCATCTGGCATGTTTTTCTGAAACGGAATGGGGAAACTTGAAGACTATCGTTATCCCGATGATGAAGGAGAGCACCGACCCCGACTTTCAGACAGACACCGCTAGAATGGAGATGCACTATAGAGATGCTGCCAGTGGTAAACATCGGAGCACCTTTATGAAGTGGGACGCGACCGGGGAGCTGGACAAGAGAATGGTGAATATATGGCAGCTGCCTAAATGCGACTGTTGTGGAATGAGAATTCCATACCTGATTTGGATGCGGCTGATTGAAGAAAAGAGCGATTACTTCCAAGCGCTGTTCAAGGACAGTCGGGTACGTAAGGAGATGCAAAAACCTACGCCGTAAGGATCACCCCCCACCCCCCTCCCCTCACCCTCCGCCTGTATATAAAGTGGACACCTTTACAAGCCCTTTCACAAACATCACCATCATCATGGCAGCAGCAGCAAATTACAGCAACAAAGTGTTCTCCGACGACGACGAAAGCGGGGAGAATGAGGCCTTTTCACCAGCAGCATCACAGGCCTCTGATGCTGGAGAGCTCCCTCCGACCCCTCCACCGACACCGACCTCTGTTCCTGGAGAGGTCCCTCCGACCCCTGAGATCTGCACGCTTCTCTCCAGACCCGCTTTGTGCAGAGGGATGCTCAACTGCATAAAAGCCATGATAGTGGGCCTTTTAGCCTCAGTCATCAGGAAGCATCAGCAGAAAAACTGCTACGGCTGCGAGGTGGATCATCCCAGTCAAAGACAGCACCCTTGCCTGTTTCCCGCCGGCAGGAATTACTTTTACATACACTTTGACTCTGTGCTGCGTGACCTCTGGACCGACCGGCTGACACCCGCCTTGATTCACGTTCTGAGGACCCTGGGCATCCAAGCTTCCATCGGCAGGTTGGAGGGGACCGTGGAAGCTATCCTGTATGATCTATACGAGGCCCGCGACGGAATGCTGGAAATCAGTCGACTGGAACAGGATCTGTTTGAACAGAACCCCGCGCTTAAGCAGATCCTGGAAGAAGAATTTCTGACTCGTTGGGAGGCCCAAGACTAAAACAAAAAGCAATTTGTAATGGGGAACGGTATCGGCTGTGCTTTACGGCGGTTTATGTTAAATGTTTTTTTAGAAAAAGTTAGTCCACTGTTGTTGCATGCTATTGAAAAAAAGAAAAGCGATTGTCGGGATGATTATACTTGTTGCTGCTTTCATAGACTGATATTTGAGATTGCTCAAGTCGGAGAACATTATCAGCAGGGAATAGTTTTACTTACTCAGCCGATGGCAGAGAGAGAAGGACAATCGTCCGAAAGTCTCATACGCGCGTGTCTATCTTGTATTCCCGACGATGAATTTGACTGTAATCACATTTTTATATTTTATGCTTTAATCGTAGATGTAGTTGCCTTTAAATTTCATAATAAGCAGCCTTTCGATGTTAATCAGATGCTTTCTACTCTGCATACATGCATCGCTGAAAAGGCCTCTATACGGACCTTACTGCATGTGACATCGCTAATCTACCTAAACAACTGTCACGGGTGTAACTAATTGTATGCCCTTGTAATAACGTTTTTAAACTATATCTTTCACAAAATGTGTGCCCTTGTAATAGCGTTTTTAAACTATATCTTTCACTAAATGTATGCCCTTGCAATAAAATTGAGTTGAATAGAATTGCAATAGTCTTTATATATACATGTTCAGCAGGGTGGCCGAGTGGTTAAGATCCAATGGACGTATGTCCGTGTGGGTTCGAACCCCACCCCAGCTAAAACTCTTTTCTAAAAAACTCTGCACATATGGGTTAAATGCAGAAAACAACAATTTCATTAATGTGTTAACTCAGTCTGTCAACAATAAAACCCCCCCTCCCCAGGCAGCTATAAAACGCCGTATCCCTGCTCTCACCCCCCACTCACTGTGTGAAAAGCATGTCTGTTGCCAAGACTACAGCTCGTGTCTTGAGCCGTTCGTACTATGACCCCAGCCAGCCGGGGTCATACGGGGGTGTCTCCAGACTGCAGAGAGCCGTGGAGCAAGATACGGGGAAAAAAGTGGCTTCTGATGGCATCAGAGAGTGGCTGTCTATGCAAGACAGTTATACTTTACATAAACCGGCTAAAAAGAATTTCCCCAGGAACAGAGTGTTTGTACCGAGAGCCATGTATCAGTGGCAGGCCGATTTATGTGACATGCAAAGGCTGGCCACGTACAACGACGGGTTAAAATACCTTCTTACGGTGATTGATGTTTTTTCTAAAAAGGTCTATGCACGTGCGATAAGAAACAAGACAGGGGTGGCCGTAACGGAGGCCTTTGATTCTATTTTAACCGAGGGGGGTGTGCCCCTCAAGTTACAGACGGATGCCGGTAAGGAGTTTTTAAATGGGACTTTTCAGAAACTTTTAAAAAGTCATAAAATCACCCATTTCACCACGGGTAGTGAACTTAAAGCTTCAGTCGTAGAGAGATTTAACCGAACGTTAAAAGAGAGGATGTACAGGTACTTTACGGCTAAAAACACTCGACGATACGTGGATGTGTTGGACGATCTAATAAAGGGGTACAACCAGTCATTCCACAGCGCTATTAAAATGAAACCTTCCGAGGTCACGACCGATAATGCTCAGCTAGTATTTGATAATCTATACGGTCCACTGAAAAAAAGCAGACGGCCACGTTTTAAGTTTAACATAGGGGACACTGTGAGAGTCTCCAAGCACAGTCAGATATTTGACAAAAAGTACGAGCAGACATTTACTGATGAGTACTTTGTCATATGCGAACGTGTACCCAGATCGCCGCCGGTGTATAAATTGAGGGACGTGCGCGGTGAAATACTCAAGGGGACATTCTATGAAGCTGAGCTGCAGAAAGTCAAAATATCTCCGAAACGTGCGTTCAAGGTCGAGAAGGTTATAGGCTCAAAGACCGACGAAGAGGGGAAAAAGTGGATTTTAGTACGCTGGCAGGGTTGGCCCTCGAGGTTTGATTCGTGGATTCCGCGGTCGGACTTGATGCGGATTTAATTTTTTATTTTTAAAAGAAAATGAAAAAAAAATGGAGGATCGCCCCTCTTTTTACCTCACGCTACCGTCAAACTCTTGTCTCTCCATCTTCCCCGATAACCAGAGTTCGGATTACACCGTGATGCTCTCGCGACCTATAGAGCTACGGGGGCCTTACGAAGTAGGACTGGCTGAAATCATGTATTGTTACACGTGGCGAAATATTACATACCCCGAAAATACTTTTGAATTGCGGGATACGGAGGTGGAGGCAAGAAGAGACGCCGATCCTCTAGTGGATTTGCCTTACCTGTTCCCTCTGAAAATTAAAGTCGGATATTATGAATCCGTTTCACAGATTGTGTCAGAAATCAACGCTTCGTTAAAAAAATTAGGTACGGAAGTTTTCTTCGCATACAACGAGATTACACGAAGGGTTAATATAACCGGACATCAGAAATATAAGATCAAATTTAAACCTACTTTGGCCTACATGCTGGGCTTTGAGCTGGGTGGCTGGTATAACGTAGGAGGTACCATGCCAACCTCACCCTACCCGTCCGACATTCACGCTGGATTCTATAATATGTACGTCTACTGTAACATCGTGGATCCGCAGCACGTGGGGGAATTTGTAGTGCCGCTCCTGAGAACCATTAAAATAGATGGTGGGTTCGGCGACGTAGTCACTTTTCCATTCCACAAGCTGCACTACGTACCGGTGAACAAGCAGAGCCTCCAGAATTTGCATATTGAAATAAAGAACGATCAGAATACTCTGATTAATTTCTCCTACGGAAAAACGATCGTCAAGCTACACTTTCGCCCAGTGCCAAAGATCCCCGTTTAAAAAAAAGAGAGAAAGCGGAGGGGGTGGGAGAGCATGCCGTACCACAATTCGCAGAGATTTATTTAGTATTACACCAGTCAGGCGGGACATGGGCTCCCCGGTTTTGCGGGGAGCCCCGTGATGTACGGGCGTGGGTTGGGCTCCATGCTCAGTAGGGCTTTTAGATTCGTTTTACCCTTTCTTAAGTGTGGAGTTGATTTAGCAAAACCTCATTTGAAATCGGCGGCCAAAGGAATAGCTTCGGATCTCGCCAGCTCTGTAGTCAGCGGCCGTTTTACAAACACCGGTGACCCCAAGCAGGAAGGCTCTGGTCTGCTGTTGCTATCTCAGAGGGGTAGGAAGAGAGCCCCAGCGCCTTTACCCAGGCAGCACGGTCATAAAAAACCTCGCAGCAGCAGGGCTGTCAGGATTCCCAAGTCTCGACCTCCAAAGAGAAACAGGAAACCCCCCGGGGACATATTTTAAGAGCGTAAGGAAGAATGGCTCTAGCTCACCGCCTCTCGGCCGAATGCACCAAATCTGAGCTGGACCTGTTTGCGGCCCCTATGACGCAATTATCCATAGATCAGACCAATTATGTAGAAATCAACCCATTAAATTCCATTACCGATCAGGATGTTTTGGATTTCCTAATACCGGGGTCGGGCAATTTCTATCTGGACCTCAACTCTACACTGCTATATCTAAGGCTCAAGATCGTTAGGGCGGACGGCGCCCCCCTGGTTGACGCTGACCCCTGCGGTATTATACAGTACCCACTAAACTGTATATTCTCTCAGCTGGACGTGAGTCTGAACGACGTCTTGATCAGTTCCTCATCGGCCACGCACCCCTATAGGTCATTCATAGAGACCCTGCTCAATTTTTCTACGGATACGCTAGAGAGTCAGTTTTCGGCAGGGCTCTGGTACAAAGACGGCGGAGCCGACTTGGATAGCGTGGACATCACCCCCCAGGGCCCTAACGTGGGGTTGCAGAAGCGAGCTGCCTTCTGTAGAAACTCTCGGGAATTCTCTCTGATAGGCCCTATACACGCTGATATTTTTTTCAGCGAACGAATGCTGTTAAACAATGTGGATATATGCTTAAAGTTTGTAAAGGCTAAAAGCGATTTTAGTCTCATGTGTAGAAATGACGCCGATTATGAACTGAAAATACTGAGGGCCAGCCTGTTTGTGAAAAAAGTGGACGTCTCCCCGGCGGTGTCACTGGGTCACTCGGCCGCTCTCATGAAAGCAAACGCCCTGTACCCTATAAGCAGGGTAGTCGTTAAAAATTACACGCTGCCGGCGCAGTCGCGGGTCTGTCCGCAGGACAATCTTTTCCTGGGCAACTTACCGCGCTACATCGTTTTGGGGATCGTGGACCACGCCGCGTTCGTGGGCACGCGAAACAGAAACCCATTCAGGTTTCAGCATTGTGACCTGGAATTTTTGAGTCTCTCTGTAAACGGCCGACACATACCCAGCAAACCGTTCCAGCCCGATTTTAACGCAAGGCAGTCAGTCAGAGAGTTTTACAACCTTTTCCTGGCTACAAACAGGCATTTAAGAGATTCGGTGCTATGCATTAAACGTGAGGATTTTGAAAACGGATACTCGCTATTTGCTCTCAATCTCTCCCGAGACGACGAGCTGAGAAATATTCAAAGTGTATTAGCCGTGTTAATGCCGATAAACTTTCAAAGCCGCAAAATGTATGTTCCTTAAAACTATTTAAAGATTGTTATAGTTGTTAGATTATTGTCGGGAAAATATATTAAAAAAAAACCGTGACACCTTTTATTCAATAAATTCAACATTTTATTAACCATCTTTTTCGTTGTTACAGGCGTTTTTTTTTCACACGCATAAAACACTTAATCGCTGTAATCTATCCACGGAGAATAAGGGGTACCCTTTAAAGGCCATAAACGATATTCAGGGGAGGAATCACGCGGCGTGTGAGGGGTACCCACAAGCGGAGAGTCGTCCGTACTAAATTTTGCACGTCTCTTGCGCTTCTGCCGGCCCCTGGAGGATGGGCTCCCCCTTTGAGTCTGGTCCCTCCCAAGGTTTCTTCCTTCTAGGGAGTTTTTCCTTGCCACTGTCGCCTATGGCTTACTCACTGGGGGCTTTGGGTGGGGATGCTGTAAAGCGCTTTGGGACAATGTAATGTTGTGATAATGCGCTATACAAAAATAAATTTGTTGTTGTTCTTCTTTTTCACAGGAGGGGAGGAGGGTGGCGGGGGACCCCTCGCCGTGGCGTTTCCAGCTTGAATGTTACCGACGGTCGTGAGGGGGATGTTTAATTCGGATATTACGTTTAAAAAGGGTTCCCAGCCTTTAGGATATCCGACGGCCTGGGATTTCGGCTGGGATAAAGTTTTCATCAAATCCAAAATATGGGAACCTTTAATGGGTCTATCTCTGATGATGAGTTCACCCGACTGGGTCCAACGTACTGCCCCGTCGGAATCGAGCAGTTTCTGCATGATGTACCCCACGTTCTTTCTAGCCCTGGGCGCCACTTGCTGGACAACTTCCTGTACAGATTTGTCCCTAGTCGCGCCGCCGGGCTGTCTCTCCTCCTCCTCCTCCTCCCCCGGCACATCTCTCTTTTCCTTATCCGTTTTTTCTTTCCGCTCGGTAAGGATAATTTCTCTCCCCTGATTTTCTTCTTTTCGGACTAAATTCAGATACCTCTGTAGCAATTGGTTGTATCTCTTTACTTTTTCGTGCGAGTCCATACCCGGCTGATTTAATAAACCGTGCATCTGGTTTTCAAGTTCACCCAGGGCCGATTCCCCGATGGTGGTATGCGGGGTCGCCCTCTGGGTCAGCATATGGAGTTGTTGGGGGCTCAACAGGAACATTTTTTTTTACCTCGCTCATGCTGGTGGTGGAAAAAACAAAAAAAAGCTAGTTAGCCGTCTTACTGGTGAACAGGCTTGTGATAAATGGCAGAGCCACTGACAGCAGCGGTAATAAAAATCCTCCTTTCTGAAGCACGGCCTTGCGTTTCCTCGCGATGCTGTTTTTCTTACAGGCGAAAAGCTTAATCAGCCTTTTCTGCTTCTTAAGCTTGTTAAATTGAGCTACGGATAAAGGTATACGGCCTCATAAGATTGAGACAGATTTCGGAGAGCGCCAAAATTATGTTATTAGATGGGTCCGAAAGAATCTTTTTACGTTTCACCCCCCTCATCCTCTGTAAAACTTTAAGGGTCGGCAGGTGTTTCCTGAGATGCTTGGACATGGCTCAGTAATGTTAAATCAATGGCTCGCTGGTAGAAAGAGGACGGGAAGCGACCCCGGTAATAAACCGGTCCTGAGTCGGAACTCTTCTGGGCACGTGGCTCTTAAATCGACCAATAAATACCCGTGCACGGGCCGAGTGGCCTCTTCATATGCATCTAGAAAAAACTTTTTCTGCCAAGGAAACATTTGCTGAGCTAAAACTTTGATTTGCATTCTGTCTCGCACATTCTTAAACAGACAATAATAAGTAGTATTTAGGGCTATAGTCCCACTGTACTTGCCCTGATGAAATACGTTCTGCACTAGGTATATGACCGAGATTCGACGGTGATGTCTGAATCTCGTGAACGCTTCTGCCACGAGTTTATTTTCAGACGCGCTGTCCATCAAATCATCGATGATTATCAAGGAGCCGGAGGGGAACCGCTCCTCATCTTCCCAGCTTTTAGGCAGCCCTTGTATAAATTCAATTTCGCTGATCCGATCACGCAATTCATCATAAAGCGGCTGATGGGAAGCGTAACACCACACAATTTTTTTAACGGGTGCCCCTATGAAACAGTGACTCTGATTTAAAAGCAATTCTTTAGTAAAATAGGTTTTCCCCGAAGAACTTGCCCCGGCGATTATCGCCGTAAACGGCAATTCTAAACGGTGATCAAAGTCGACCTCTCTCACGCCGCTACCCATCATCTTCCAAAAAACACTGATGAAACGGTAAACACTACCCTAATCTTTTAAATCCTTTCCACACATACACACACACAATCCCAAAATGCGTGTATAAAAGTTTTTATAAACTCTTGTGATAAATGTACAAAACATTTTCGTACACAAGTTACATTTTAAAACAAATGTACATCTTTGAAAAAAACTTTCACTTTAAAACAAATGTACATCTTACTTTGAAAAACTTTCATTTTAAAACATATGTTACATTTTACATTTTTTTTTTAATTTGTTACATTTTAAAACATCTGTACATCTTTGAAAAAACTTTTAAAACATCTTACTTTCATGATACATTAACAAATTCATTCGATGAAATATTTTTAAGGACACCCTTTTGCGATGCTGCTAGTTTTTTACATTTCAGTACCCAAAAGGCAGAGTTTCACCGCTAGTCAACAATCTGCGTTTGTCGTAGACGACCCTGACCTTTTTATCGAGAGGCCTATTAAACAGGCGAAAACTTTTCATGTCGCGCTCGATTTTGTTGTAGTGCGTCATTATAGGGGGATCATTCCTACATCCACCGATGTAGTTTTCAATCAATCCGATCATACTGTCAAGGTTTACCTTTTGACAGGTTTCGTAATTTAGAGTTATACCCTTACATTTCAACTGTGTTTTCCCGTTGTTGAGTCGGTAACAGTAACTTTTTGATCCCAGCGCACCCCACGAAGCAATGTATTCCTCGGGGGCTAATTCGGACGTGAGCTCCCCCAGGTAATTGCCTAAGGTCGGCTCATATTCACCTGGCCTGCTTATGTACACGATGCTGTCCGTGTTGTGATACAGCACCCTCCGCCCCAATTTTTCCAGTTCTTTGTAAAGCGTCAACCGCCCCCACGCTGTAGTTTGACACGCTATGAATATGTTGGTCTTTCCCGGCGGCACTTTGTAGGAAGACTTGTATCGCCAGCGGATGAGGGCGACCTCGTCGTTGACAAACGCGAAGCTGGAAATCTCGTACAGCTCCGAGCATAAAAAATTTAAAAACTCCCCCGGGTCAGACACTATACATGTCTGGAGCATGTTGTTCCTCTGCGGCAGTTTACCGCACAGAGAGTTAAGCAGAAGCTTAGCCACCTGCCTCTTGCCCCCGTTAGACACTATCTTATCGGGCTCCAAGATAGTTTTTAATGTAGTCCCTGTGACCCGCGTCATCGGTCGCGTCGTCGGGGTAGCCCGAAGCCTGCTGCTTCACTTTGAGAAAGGTTTTAATGTAGCCTCTAAACAGGTCGCCGCTGGTCTGGGGAAAATGCCACACTTCGTGCACCTTCACGACCGAATAGCCCCTGTCTAAAGCCAGATTGAGCTCCGCAGAGACCCACACGCCGGTCAGCGCCCGCTCTGCGTCGGAATGGGGGCATGCCCCCTCCTGCCTGTTGTCGATCACGCACGTCCTGCACAGTGTAAACACGAGTTTCCCATTTGGCAGTCTGCTGGGTAGGACGGGGAAAAACAGTGGCTTTGATCAGGCCAAAGTATTCATTCAGAGGTTTAAAATTTGAAATGGACGCGCTCTTGCCCTGTGATGTCGTAACGCAAGCGAATCGCCGACGTCCGACCCCCAAACAGCGCTTCTCACGGCCTAAGGGGGTCAGGGGGCTGAAAGTCTGACAGGAAACGCTGTACCTGTGGGTCGTGAGTTTTAGCGTGAGCCCATTCGTGTTCCCAAATGGATTCTACGTTCATATTAAACTCTTGGCGCAACACCTCTAGTTTTTCCCTTGTTTTAACGTACAGGGCACCGAAGCTCTCGCGGGTCAGGGGGCAGACATCGTGTTCATTGTTGCACTTAGGACAGCCGTGAAACTGGCAGCCTAGAAACTCGAAAGCCCATTTCTCTCCCTCTATCTCTGCGTATCCATCTACGTGAAAGCGCCCCACGCGCACTTCACCCCCGCGCAGCGCGTGTCAAATTTCTATGCCACGAATTCCAGCCACTGGATCGAGACGTTGGAATAACTTTTGTATTGCCTCCTGTAATCCCAGACGTCCGGGATCGCGATCGTATCTGTAGGCAGGAAATTTCTCCTGTAAACCAGCAACGCGGCTGAAGCGATGGTCGCCGTGGAGAAGGGATCGTAACCCGTGAGCGTTTCAAACTCCCGCAGGAAGCGCAAAGTAAGCCATTGAGTAAGCTAAAGGCAACGGTGGCAAGGAAAAACTCCCTAAGAGGAAGAAACCTTGGGAGGAACCAGATATCCTGCTCCTTGTGAACGAAGCAGGCGAGAAGGGTTGTAAGGGACCAGAAGATCATTGAGATATTGTGGTGCAAGGCCATTCAGAGTTTTGTAAGTCAATAGTAATAATTTGTAGTCAATCCTAAACTTGACCGGTAGCCAGTGCAGGGAAGACAGGATAGGGCTAATGTGATCAAATTTTTTAGTTTTTGTTAGAACTCTGGCAGCTGCATTTTGTACTAACTGAAGTTTATGTAGGGATCCAGATGGACAACCCGAAAGGAGGGCATTGCAGTAGTCCAATCTAGAAGTTATAAAGGCATGTATTAGTTTTTCTGCATCTTGAAAGGACAGCAACTTCCGAAGCTTGGCTATGTTCCGTAGATGATAAAATGCCGTACTGGTAATGCTATTTATGTGAGCACTGAAGCAGAGGTCGGAGTCTACCAGGACACCAAGATTTCTGACCACTGTTTTAAATTGAGTAGGGAGGCCGCTAGGGTTGGGGTTTACAAACTTATTGCGGGCCTCCTTAGGACCGATTAAAAGAACCTCAGTTTTTTCAGTATTTAACATGAGGAAATTCCTTGCCATCCAACAACGGATGTCTAGCAGACAGTCGGCTAAAGAAGAGAGCTGGGATGCGTCTCTAGGTTTAACAGATATATACAATTGTGTATCATCAGCATAACAATGAAAATTAACACTGTAATTTCTAATTATGTTACCAAGCGGTAGCATATATAGATTGAACAGTAGGGGGCCCAGCACTGATCCCTGCGGGACACCATATCTTACTTTAGTGGCTATGGATGACTCATTGTTTACATGGACAAACTGGTAACGATCAGTTAAATACGAACGAAACCACAGTAGTGCTGTCCCTTTAATGCCAATCAATGTTTCCAACCGGTCCAAAAGAATATTATGGTCTACAGTATCGAATGCTGCAGTTAGATCCAGTAAGAATAATAGCGATATACAGCCACGATCGGAAGCCATAAGCAAGTCGTTTATCACTTTGACTAAGGCCGTTATTGTACTATGATTGGGTCTGAAACCAGACTGATATAGCTCGTTAGCATTATTATCTTGAAGAAAGGAGGACAGCTGGTGAGCAACAACTTTCTCAAGAATTTTAGAAATGAAGGGAAGATTTGAGATGGGTCTATAGTTTCCTAAGTCACTAGGTTCAAGATTTGGTTTCTTTAGGATAGGTCTAATAACAGCCATTTTAAAAGATTTAGGAACATATCCAAGACTAAGAGATGAGTTTAACAAGTTTAACAATGTAGTGCTAATCAGTGGTGCAATTTCCTTAAGTAGATTGGTGGGTATTGGGTCAACAAGGCTAGTAGTGGGTTTGCAAGAGGAAATTAACTGAAGGAGTTCTGTCTGCACTACAGGAGTGAAACATTCCAAGATGTTATCATTAGTACTAATAACACTAGCACTAGCAGAGGATTGGTGGTTGTGTGCAACCGTGGGCGTGCTCGTGATGGTATGTCTAATCGTGGTTATTTTATTATTAAAAAACGCAATAAAGGCATCACTACCAAGAGCTTCTGGGACTTGTGAGTTTAACATTGAACGATTCTTTGTTAACCTAGATACAGTTTCAAATAGGAATTTAGGATTGGTTTTGTTATTTTCTATTAGTTTAGAGAGATACATAGACCTAGCAGTCATTAGTGCATGTCTATACTTAGACAGGCTCTCTTTCCAGGCAAATCTAAAAACTTCTAATTTTGTTGACCGCCATTTGCGTTCTAGCTTTCGTGAAGCTTGTTTTAGTTCACGTGTACGGTTAGAGTACCAGGGGGCAGGTTTCTTATCTCTATGTTTTATTTTCTTGAGTGGTGCTACATGATCAAGAGTGGTACGAAACGATTCTACCATGTTGACAGTTACCTGTTCAAGTTCATTTACACATGACACTTCAGAGGTTAGGTTAAAGGACTGTGGGAGCTGTTCCAGAAAAGTTGCAGCGGATAATGAGGCTATGGAACGTCTAGTATCGTACCTCTGGTCTGGGGCCTTAGGGGAGTTATTGTCATGATCCGCTCCGTCCGCTCCTGATGTGTGCCACGCCCACCTCGTTACCTCGTGTTCAGCCCTGATTGTGATCACCTGAGTCCTGTTATGTCTAGCTTGTCTTCTGTATTTAGTCTGCGTCTGAGTACGTTACCCCAGATCCGTCATTGTATTGTCCGTGGATGTCCGTGCCTGTTCGTCGTTCGTGTAATAAAACCCCTTTACCGGACTTCCTGGCTGCTCTCGTCTGCTTCCCTGCTCACCTGCCCGCCGAGACGTGACAGATCTGTCATGATCCGCTCCGTCCGCTCCTGATGTGTGCCACGCCCACCTCGTTACCTCATGTTCAGCCCTGATTGTGATCACCTGAGTCCTGTTATGTCTAGCTTGTCTTCTGTATTTAGTCCGCGTCTGAGTACGTTACCCCAGATCCGTCATTGTATTGTCCGTGGATGTCCGTGCCTGTTTGTCGTTCGTGTAATAAAACCCCTTTACCGGACTTCCTGGCTGCTCTCGTCTGCTTCCCTGCTCACCTGCCCGCCGAGACGTGACAGTTATGTTGTATTTGAAATGTTAAAAGGTAATGATCTGAAAGTAGAGGATTCTGAGGGATAATTGATATGTGTTCTACCAGGACACCATGACTAAGAATCAGGTCTAGGGTGTGGTTACAGGCATGAGTTGGCCCAGTTACATTCTGATGTACACCGACAGAGTCAAGAATGGCAGTAAATGCTTTTGTTACTGGATCACTTTCATTTTCCATATGAATATTAAAATCACCTACAATCAAGGCCTTGTCGGTAGTAACCACCAAGCTTGTTAAGAAATCTGCAAATTCCTTAAGGAAATTGCTATAGGGGCCTGGCGGTCTATACACAATGGCAATGGTGATTGGAGGTGTAGAACTACACTTAGATGTGCTTGCAAGATTTAGAATAATAAATTCAAATGTACTAAAGCTATAACCAGTATTTTCACGCATTCCTAGGTCAGTCTTAAATATTGCAGCAACTCCGCCACCTTTGCGATCGGGTCGAGGAGTATGCTTATAGCTATACTCAGCTGGAGTGGATTCATTTAGTGCCAAGAACTCATTCGGTTTTAGCCAAGTCTCAGTAAGACATAGAGCACTAAGATTAGAATCAGTAATGATTTCATTTACGAGCAATGTCTTAGGAGCCAGCGATCTAATGTTCAGGAGTCCAAGTTTTAGGTTTGCATTACACCTACTATCCAGAGTTGAAATAGGTCTAATTTCTCTAAGGTTTGCAAGACACGAACTACGATGGAATGACCCCCCACGATTAAAACCGCGGGGAACAGACACAGTCTCAATAATATGAAGCCTGGGTGACGACTCTAAGCGACTAGCAGGCGGTCGGTTAAGCCGTTTTACCTGCCGCCTTGGCTTGGCTCTGGTTAGTCAGCAATCTGCCCTAAGACTGTGAGCTATGCTTTTTGACAGGAGATCGGCACCAGCCCACGTGGCGTGAATACCGTCCCTCTTCAAAAGCCAAGGCCTACCCCAGAATGTCCGCCAATGGTCTATATAACCCACACCATTTATCGGGCACCATTCCGACAGCCAGCGATGCAGCGACGATAATCTGCTGTACATTTCGTCGCCACGTCTAGCAGGGATAGGGCCAGAGCATGTTACTGACGCAGACATCTTCCTCGCAAGGCTGCACACCGCTATGAAATTTGCTTTAGTGATCTCCGATTGCCTCAATCGGACATCATTTGTGCCGACGTGGATAACAATATGCGAATACTTACGTTTACTCTTAGCCAGCACTTTTAAGTTTGATAAGATGTCGGTCGCTCTGGCACCAGGGAGACAATTAACTACGGCCGCTGGAGTCGCTACTCTCACGTTTCTTAGCATAGAATCGCCGATTACAACAGGCGGCTCAGTGGGTGTTTCACTGAGTGGGGAGAACCTGTTGGAAACGCGAATGGGTGAATGGTGCCGGTGTGAGTCCTGTTTGGACTTACGGCTATGCCGCCGGGTCGTCACCCACTCGCCTTGCTGCGAAGGCCCTGCTGCCGGAGCGGGGGGAGACTGGCTCACTATAGCGGACATATCCGGAGCCGCTAACACTGCGTCAATAAAACTCTCACTCTCCTGAATCTCCCGTAACGTCCGGATGCGTCCCTCTAAGTCTGCGATCTTCTCCGTCAGCCTGGCAACTAGCTTACACTTATCGCAGACAAACGTACTGCTAATGACGGGAGAAGAATAACTAAACATACTGCACTCGGAGCAAACGACAGGAGCCATAGTGATATACTTACGTTTAGCGGGGAAAAACTCCGGGGGCGGAGGCGATTAATCCGTCGTGGATTTGGAAGATTATCAGGAGACTTATTAAGCTTGCCAAGATTTATCCAATTGCTTAATTCTAACTCTAAGTATTATTTCGGTTATAGTTATAGTTGTAGTTTAAAAGTTCGCGCGGTAGCAACCAGTCTCGCTCACGCAGGAAACAGCAAACACCGTTTGTATCGCCTCATTCACAATATTTTGAAACCCCTCGATTACATTTTCATAGTACTCGCGGAAATTGCCTTCGTTTCTAGGTTGCGGGATATTTATAATCCGCCTAATCTGTTCATTATTGAATCTGCAGCGATGCACGACCCCGTCAGGCTGGGGATCCACATCACCAACACCACCGGCACCTTCCTGTTCAACATTTTCAAATTGTCCCAGTCCCAAGTCATTTTCAATCTCCTCGGCATCGAGAAGAAATTCTACGTCTGACAAGGCTTCCCACAATTCAGAATCCGCGGGGGACCATGCGGCCTCGTCGTCCATCCATCCATCCATTTTCTCCCGCTTATCCGAGGTCGGGTCGCGGGGGCAGCAGTCTCAGCAGGGAAACCCAAACTTCCCTCTCCCCGGCCACTTCATCCAGCTCCTCTGGGGGGATCCCGAGGCGTTCCCAGGCCAGCCGAGAGACATAGTCCCTCCAGTGTGTCCTGGGTCTTCCCCGGGGCCTCCTCCCAGTGGGACATGCCCGGAACACCTCACCAGGGAGGCGCCCAGGAGGCATCCTAATCAGATGCCCGAGCCACCTCATCTGACTCCTCTCAATGCGGAGGAGCAGCGGCTCTACTCTGAGTCCCTCCCGAATGACCGAGCTCCTCACCCTATCTCTAAGGGAGAGCCCAGCCACCCTGCGGAGGAAACCCATTTCGGCCGCTTGCACTCGCGATCTCGTTCTTTCGGTCACTACCCACAGCTCGTGACCATAGGTGAGGGTAGGAACGTAGATCGACTGGTAAATCGAGAGCTTCGCCTTTTGGCTCAGCTCCTTCTTCACCATGACAGACCGATGCAGCGCCCGCATCACTGCGGACGCCGCACCGATCCGCCTGTCGACCTCCCGCTCCATCGTCCCCCCACTCGTGAACAAGACCCCGAGATACTTAAACTCCTCCACTTGGGGAAGGATCCCATCCCCGACCCGGAGAGAGCATTCTACCCTTTTCCGGCTGAGGACCATGGTCTCGGATTTGGAGGTGCTGATTCTCATCCCAGCCGCTTCACACTCGGCTGCGAACTGTCCCAGCGAGAGCCGAAGGTCACGGTCTGATGAAGCCAACAGGACCACATCATCTGCAAAAAGCAGAGACCTAATCCTGAGGTCACCAAACCGGACACCCTCAACGCCCTGGCTGCGCCTAGAAATTCTGTCCATAAAAGTTATGAACAGAATCGGTGACAAAGGACAGCCCTGACGGAGTCCAACCCTCACCGGAAACAAGTCCGACTTATTGCCGCTCATGCGGACCAGACTCTGGCACCGGTCATACAGGGACCGAACAGCCCTTAAAAGGAAGCCCGGCACCCCATACTCCCGGAGCACCCCCCACAGGACTGCCCGAGGGACACGGTCGAATGCCTTCTCCAAGTCCACAAAACACATGTAGACTGGTTGGGCAAACTCCCATGAACCCTCCAGAACCCTGCGGAGAGTATAGAGCTGGTCCACTGTTCCACGGCCGGGGCGAAAACCACACTGCTCCTCCTGAATCCGAGGTTCGACAATCCGGCGGACCCTCCTCTCCAGAACCCCCGAATAGACCTTACCAGGGAGGCTGAGGAGTGTGATCCCCCTATAGTTGGAGCACACCCTCTGGTCCCCCTTCTTGAAGAGGGGGACCACCACCCCGGTCTGCCAGTCCAGAGGCACTGCCCCCGATGTCCACGCGATGCTGCAGATGCGTGTCAACCAAGACAGCCCTACAGCATCCAGAGCCTTCAGGAACTCTGGGCGGATCTCATCCACCCCCGGGGCTCGGCCACCGAGGAGCTTTTTAACCACCTCAGCGACCTCCGCCCCCGAGATAGGGGAGTCCACACCCAAGTCCCCATACTCTGCTTCCACATCGGAAGGCGTGTCGGTGGGATTGAGGAGGTCTTCGAAGTATTCCTTCCACCGACCCAAAACGTCCCGGGTTGAGGTCAGCAGCACCCCATCCCCACCATAAACAGTGTTGATGTTGCACCGCTTTCCCACCCGGAGCCGCCGGATGGTGGACCAGAATCGCCTCGAAGCCGTCCGGAAGTCATTTTCCATGGCCTCACCAAACTCCTCCCAAACCCGAGTTTTTGCCTCAGCGACCGCTGAAGCCGCATCCCGCTTGGCCTGCCGGTACCCGTCAGCTGCCTCTGGAGTCCCACAGGCTAAATAGGCCCGATAGGACTCCTTCTTCAGCTTGACGGCATCCCTTACCACCGGTGTCCACCAGCGGGTTCGCGGATTGCCGCCGCGACAGGCACCGACTACCTTACGGCCACAGCTCCGGTCAGCCGCCTCCACAATGGAGGCACGGAACATGGCCCATTCCGACTCAATGTCCCCCGCCTCCCCCGGGACATGGGAAAAGTTCTGCCGGAGGTAGGAGTTGAAACTCCTCCTGACAGGGGATTCAGCCAGACGTTCCCAGCAGACCCTCACTATACGCTTGGGCCTGCCAGGCCTGGCCGGCTTCCTCCCCCACCAGCGGAGCCAACCCACCACCAGGTAGTGATCAGTTGACAGCTCCGCCCCTCTCTTCACCCGAGTGTCCAAGACATGCGGCCGCAAGTCCGACGACACGACTACAAAGTCGATCATCGAACTGCGGCCTAGGGTGTCCTGGTGCCAAGTGCACATATGAACACCCTTATGCCTGAACATGGTGTTCATTATGGACAATCCGTGGCGAGCACAGAAGTCCAACAACAGAACACCACTCGGGTTCAGATCGGGGGGGCCGTTCCTCCCAATCACGCCACTCCAGGTCTCACTGTCATTGCCCACGTGAGCACTGAAGTCCCCTAGCAGAACAAGAGAGTCCCCAGAAGGAATGCTCTCCAACACCCCTTCCAGAGACTCTAAAAAGGGTGGGTACTCTGAACTGCCGCTCGGCGCATAAGCGCAAACAACAGTCAGAACCCGTCCCCCCACCCGAAGGCGAAGGGAGGCTACCCTCTTGTCCACCGCGGTAAACCCCAATGTACAGGCGCCCAGCCAGGGGGCAATAAGTATGCCCACCCCCGCTTGGCGCCTCTCCCCGCAGGCAACTCCAGAGTGGAAAAGGGTCCAACCCCCTTCAAGGAGACTGGTTCCAGAGCCCAAGCCGTGCGTCGAGGTGAGCCCGACTATATCTAGCCGGAATTTCACAACCTCGCGCACCAGCTCAGGCTCCTTCCCCATCAGAGAGGTGACATTCCATGTCCCAAGAGCTAGCTTCTGCAGCCGAGGATCGGACCGCCAAGGTCCCCGCCTTTGGCCACTGCCCAGCTCGCAATGCACCCGACCCCTATGGCCCCTCCTACGGGTGGTGAGCCCATTGGAAGGGGGACCCACGTGCCTTGTTCGGGCTGTGCCCGACCAGGCCCCATGGGTATAGGCCTGGCCACCAGGCGCTCGCCATCGGGCCCCAACCCCAGGCCTGGCTCCAGGGGGGGGCCCCGGTGACCCACGTCCGGGCAAGGGAAACCGTGTTTCCATAATTTTTTTCATCATATGGGGTCTTTTGAGCCGAACTTCGTCTGGTTCCTCACCCCGGACCTGTTTGCCTTGGGTGACCCTACCAGGGGCATAAAGCCCCGGGCAACTTAGCTCCTGGGATCACTGGCATACCTCATACCATCTGCATTAATTGATTAAACAATTAATTATTTTATCTATGTGACTCATTCACATCAGTATGGGATGCAGGTGTTTTGGGTTGCACCTCAACAGATGTTACACTTTGTGCAGATATCACATCAAATATTCATATTACAAACAGCACATCTTATCCATAGATAGGCGTGGCCGTTAGTTTGTGGTAATATCAAAATATTAACAAAGAAGACTCTCTAAAAGTTAGGACACATTGGTTACACTCACTTTCCAGATTCTTCTGGTATACCATGAGAACATACATACAATGGTAGCTATACCTATCTATTTATTTAAATTTATATGTGTTCAAGTGCAAAGAGGTGAAATAGGTGATACTCCGTGAACATGGTTATAAGGGTGGCACAAAAAACACTAAGATTGTCTAAGGACACATACAAACATAACGTATCTGTATATTGAGACTAGTAGTCGTGAGTAAATCAATATACAGGGTATACAAAAGCCAAACTTAAATGAAATTTCCTTTAGGGTGTTCGTCTGTTGGGTGAGTGAGATGTAAGGCAGAGTGTATGTGGAGGGGGGTTCTGTGCCTTCATGGTTATCTGTGTGTGTGTGTTTATGTGTGTAACCCCCCTTTGGTGCCTCTCATACCAGGCTCGGCCATGTCTCAGGCCACATGGAATTTAGGCCCTGTAATATGTGCATGTGTGATCCTACACTATGATGGTAGGTCGTTCTATTATAGGGGAAGCGCTGGATTCATGAAATGAAGTCAGAATTTCAAGTTATAGAGAAATCTTCATTTCGTGTTAATTTGTCATGATTTCTTCATATAAACACGTTTTCCTATAATGGTAGGTCATTCTGTTATAGGGGAAGTGCTGGTTTCATGAAATGAAGTCAGGATTTCAAGTTATAATGAACCTTCATTTCGTGTTAGTTTGTCATGATTTCTTCATATAAACACGTTTTCCAGGGGAAGCGCTGGTTTCATGAAATGAAGTCAGAATTTCAAATTATACAGAAATCTTCATTTCGTGTTAGTTTGTCATGATTTCTTCATATAAACACGTTTTCCTATAATGCTAGGTCGTTCTGTTATTGGGGAAGCGCTGGTTTCATGAAATGAAGTCAGGATTTCAAGTTATAATGAACCTTCATTTCGTGTTAGTTTGTCATGATTTCTTCATATAAACACGTTTTCCAGGGGAAGCGCTGGTTTCATGAAATGAAGTCAGAATTTCAAATTATACAGAAATCTTCATTTCGTGTTAGTTTGTCATGATTTCTTCATATAAACATGTTTTCCTATAATGGTAGGTCGTTCTGTTATAGGGGAAGCGCTGGTTTCATGAAATGAAGTCAGGATTTCAAGTTATAATGAACCTTCATTTCGTGTTAGTTTGTCATGATTTCTTCATATAAACACGTTTTCCTATAATGGTAGGTCGTTCTGTTATAGGGGAAGCGCTGGTTTCATGAAATGAAGTCAGGATTTCAAGTTATAATGAACCTTCATTTCGTGTTAGTTTGTCATGATTTCTTCATATAAACACGTTTTCCAATAATGGTAGGTCGTTCTATTATAGGGGAAGCGCTGGTTTCATGAAATGAAGCCAGGATTTCAAGTTATAATGAAATCTTCATTTCGTGTTAGTTTGTCATGATTTCTTCACGAAAACACGTTTTCCTATAATGGTCGTTCGAACTTTTATAGGGGAAGTGCAGGTTTCATGAAATGAACTCAGAATGTAAAAATAAAATTGTAATCTTCATTTTGTGTTAGTTTGTCATGATTTCTTCACGAAAACACGTTTTCCTATAATGTTACGTCGAACTCTTATAGGGGAAGCGCAGGTTTCATGAAATGAACTCAGAATGTCAAATTATAATGAAATCTTCATTTTGTGTTAGTTTGTCATGATTTCTTCACGAAAACACGTTTTCCTATAATGGTACGTCGAACTCTTATAGGGGAAGCGCAGGTTTCATGAAATGAACTCAGAATGTCAAGTTATAATGAAATCTTCATTTTGTGTTAGTTTGTCATGATTTCTTCACGAAAACACGTTTTCCTATAATGGTAGGTCGAACTCTTATAGGGGAAGCGCATGTTTCATGAAAAGAACTCAGAATGTCAAGTTATAATAAAATCTTCATTTTGTGTTAGTTTGTCATGATTTCTTCACGAAAACACGTTTTCCTATAATGGTAGGTCGAACTATTATAGGGGAAGCGCAGGTTTCATGAAATGAACTCAGAATGTCAAGTTATAATGAAATCTTCATTTTGTGTTAGTTTGTCATGATTTCTTCACGAAAACACGTTTTCCTATAATGGTTGGTCGACCTCGTATAGGGGAAGCGCAGGTTTCATGAAATGAACTCAGAATGTCAAGTTATAATGAAATCTTCATTTTGTGTTAGTTTGTCATGATTTCTTCACGAAAACACGTTTTCCTATAATGGTAGGTCGAACTCTTATAGGGGAAGCGCAGGTTTCATGAAATGAACTCTGAATGTCAAGTTATAATGAAATCTTCATTTTGTGTTAGTTTGTCATGATTTCTTCACGAAAACACGTTTTCCTATAATGGTCGTTCGAACTTTTATAGGGGAAGCGCAGGTTTCATGAAATGAACTCAGAATGTCAAGTTATAATGAAATCTTCATTTTGTGTTAGTTTGTCATGATTTCTTCACGAAAACACGTTTTCCTATAATGGTTGGTCGAACTCGTATAGGGGAAGCGCAGGTTTCATGAAATGAACTCAGAATGTCAAGTTATAATGAAATCATCATTTTGTGTTAGTTTGTCATGATTTCTTCACGAAAACACGTTTTCCTATAATGATACGTCGATCTCTTATAGGGGAAGCGCAGGTTTCATGAAATGAACTCTGAATGTCAAGTTATAATGAAATCTTCATTTTGTGTTAGTTTGTCATGACTTCTTCACGAAAACACGTTTTCCTATAATGGTAGGTCGAACTATTATAGGGGAAGCGCAGGTTTCATGAAATGAACTCAGAATGTCAAGTTATAATGAAATCTTCATTTTGTGTTAGTTTGTCATGATTTCTTCACGAAAACACGTTTTCCTATAATGTTACGTCGAACTCTTATAGGGGAAGCGCAGGTTTCATGAAATGAACTCTGAATGTCAAGTTATAATGAAATCTTCATTTTGTGTTAGTTTGTCATGATTTCTTCACGAAAACACGTTTTCCTATAATGGTAGGTCGAACTCTTATAGGGGAAGCGCAGGTTTCATGAAATGAACTCTGAATGTCAAGTTATAATGAAATCTTCATTTTGTGTTAGTTTGTCATGATTTCTTCACGAAAACACGTTTTCCTATAATGGTTGGTCATTCTGTTATAGGGGAAGTGCTGGTTTCATGAAATGAAGTCAGGATTTCAAGTTATAATGAACCTTCATTTCGTGTTAGTTTGTCATGATTTCTTCATATAAACACGTTTTCCAGGGGAAGCGCTGGTGTCATGAAATGAAGTCAGAATTTCAAATTATACAGAAATCTTCATTTCGTGTTAGTTTGTCATGATTTCTTCATATAAACACGTTTTCCTATAATGCTAGGTCGTTCTGTTATTGGGGAAGCGCTGGTTTCATGAAATGAAGTCAGGATTTCAAGTTATAATGAACCTTCATTTCGTGTTAGTTTGTCATGATTTCTTCATATAAACACGTTTTCCAGGGGAAGCGCTGGTTTCATGAAATGAAGTCAGAATTTCAAATTATACAGAAATCTTCATTTCGTGTTAGTTTGTCATGATTTCTTCATATAAACATGTTTTCCTATAATGGTAGGTCGTTCTGTTATAGGGGAAGCGCTGGTTTCATGAAATGAAGTCAGGATTTCAAGTTATAATGAACCTTCATTTCGTGTTAGTTTGTCATGATTTCTTCATATAAACACGTTTTCCTATAATGGTAGGTCGTTCTGTTATAGGGGAAGCGCTGGTTTCATGAAATGAAGTCAGGATTTCAAGTTATAATGAACCTTCATTTCGTGTTAGTTTGTCATGATTTCTTCATATAAACACGTTTTCCAATAATGGTAGGTCGTTCTATTATAGGGGAAGCGCTGGTTTCATGAAATGAAGCCAGGATTTCAAGTTATAATGAAATCTTCATTTCGTGTTAGTTTGTCATGATTTCTTCACGAAAACACGTTTTCCTATAATGGTCGTTCGAACTTTTATAGGGGAAGTGCAGGTTTCATGAAATGAACTCAGAATGTAAAAATAAAATTGTAATCTTCATTTTGTGTTAGTTTGTCATGATTTCTTCACGAAAACACGTTTTCCTATAATGTTACGTCGAACTCTTATAGGGGAAGCGCAGGTTTCATGAAATGAACTCAGAATGTCAAATTATAATGAAATCTTCATTTTGTGTTAGTTTGTCATGATTTCTTCACGAAAACACGTTTTCCTATAATGGTACGTCGAACTCTTATAGGGGAAGCGCAGGTTTCATGAAATGAACTCAGAATGTCAAGTTATAATGAAATCTTCATTTTGTGTTAGTTTGTCATGATTTCTTCACGAAAACACGTTTTCCTATAATGGTAGGTCGAACTCTTATAGGGGAAGCGCATGTTTCATGAAAAGAACTCAGAATGTCAAGTTATAATAAAATCTTCATTTTGTGTTAGTTTGTCATGATTTCTTCACGAAAACACGTTTTCCTATAATGGTAGGTCGAACTATTATAGGGGAAGCGCAGGTTTCATGAAATGAACTCAGAATGTCAAGTTATAATGAAATCTTCATTTTGTGTTAGTTTGTCATGATTTCTTCACGAAAACACGTTTTCCTATAATGGTTGGTCGACCTCGTATAGGGGAAGCGCAGGTTTCATGAAATGAACTCAGAATGTCAAGTTATAATGAAATCTTCATTTTGTGTTAGTTTGTCATGATTTCTTCACGAAAACACGTTTTCCTATAATGGTAGGTCGAACTCTTATAGGGGAAGCGCAGGTTTCATGAAATGAACTCTGAATGTCAAGTTATAATGAAATCTTCATTTTGTGTTAGTTTGTCATGATTTCTTCACGAAAACACGTTTTCCTATAATGGTCGTTCGAACTTTTATAGGGGAAGCGCAGGTTTCATGAAATGAACTCAGAATGTCAAGTTATAATGAAATCTTCATTTTGTGTTAGTTTGTCATGATTTCTTCACGAAAACACGTTTTCCTATAATGGTTGGTCGAACTCGTATAGGGGAAGCGCAGGTTTCATGAAATGAACTCAGAATGTCAAGTTATAATGAAATCATCATTTTGTGTTAGTTTGTCATGATTTCTTCACGAAAACACGTTTTCCTATAATGATACGTCGATCTCTTATAGGGGAAGCGCAGGTTTCATGAAATGAACTCTGAATGTCAAGTTATAATGAAATCTTCATTTTGTGTTAGTTTGTCATGACTTCTTCACGAAAACACGTTTTCCTATAATGGTAGGTCGAACTATTATAGGGGAAGCGCAGGTTTCATGAAATGAACTCAGAATGTCAAGTTATAATGAAATCTTCATTTTGTGTTAGTTTGTCATGATTTCTTCACGAAAACACGTTTTCCTATAATGTTACGTCGAACTCTTATAGGGGAAGCGCAGGTTTCATGAAATGAACTCAGAATGTCAAGTTATAATGAAATCTTCATTTTGTGTTAGTTTGTCATGATTTCTTCACGAAAACACGTTTTCCTATAATGGTAGGTCGAACTCTTATAGGGGAAGCGCAGGTTTCATGAAATGAACTCAGAATGTCAAGTTATAATGAAATCTTCATTTTGTGTTAGTTTGTCATGATTTCTTCACGAAAACACGTTTTCCTATAATGATACATCGATCTCTTATAGGGGAAGCACAGGTTTCATGAAATGAACTCAGAATGTCAAGTTATAATGAAATCTTCATTTTGTGTTAGTTTGTCATGATTTCTTCACGAAAACACGTTTTCCTATAATGATACGTCGATCTCTTATAGGGGAAGCGCAGGTTTCATGAAATGAACTCAGAATGTCAAGTTATAATGAAATCTTCATTTTGTGTTAGTTTGTCATGATTTCTTCACGAAAACACGTTTTCCTATAATGATACGTCGATCTCTTATAGGGGAAGCGCAGGTTTCATGAAATGAACTCTGAATGTCAAGTTATAATGAAATCTTCATTTTGTGTTAGTTTGTCATGATTTCTTCACGAAAACACGTTTTCCTATAATGATACATCGATCTCTTATAGGGGAAGCGCAGGTTTCATGAAATGAACTCAGAATGTCAAGTTATAATGAAATCTTCATTTTGTGTTAGTTTGTCATGATTTCTTCACGAAAACACGTTTTCCTATAATGTTACGTCGAACTCTTATAGGGGAAGCGCAGGTTTCATGAAATGAACTCAGAATGTCAAGTTATAATGAAATCTTCATTTTGTGTTAGTTTGTCATGATTTCTTCACGAAAACACGTTTTCCTATAATGGTAGGTCGAACTCTTATAGGGGAAGCGCAGGTTTCATGAAATGAACTCAGAATGTCAAGTTATAATGAAATCTTCATTTTGTGTTAGTTTGTCATGATTTCTTCACGAAAACACGTTTTCCTATAATGATACGTCGATCTCTTATAGGGGAAGCGCAGGTTTCATGAAATGAACTCAGAATGTCAAGTTATAATGAAATCTTCATTTTGTGTTAGTTTGTCATGATTTCTTCACGAAAACACGTTTTCCTATAATGATACGTCGATCTCTTATAGGGGAAGCGCAGGTTTCATGAAATGAACTCTGAATGTCAAGTTATAATGAAATCTTCATTTTGTGTTAGTTTGTCATGATTTCTTCACGAAAACACGTTTTCCTATAATGATACGTCGATCTCTTATAGGGGAAGCGCAGGTTTCATGAAATGAACTCTGAATGTCAAGTTATAATGAAATCTTCTTTTTATGTTAGTTTGTCATGACTTCTTCACGAAAACACGTTTTCCTATAATGGTAGGTCGAACTATTATAGGGGAAGCGCAGGTTTCATGAAATGAACTCAGAATGTCAAGTTATAATGAAATCTTCATTTTGTGTTAGTTTGTCATGATTTCTTCACGAAAACACGTTTTCCTATAATGTTACGTCGAACTCTTATAGGGGAAGCGCAGGTTTCATGAAATGAACTCAGAATGTCAAGTTATAATGAAATCTTCATTTTGTGTTAGTTTGTCATGATTTCTTCACGAAAACACGTTTTCCTATAATGATACGTCGATCTCTTATAGGGGAAGCGCAGGTTTCATGAAATGAACTCAGAATGTCAAGTTATAATGAAATCTTCATTTTGTGTTAGTTTGTCATGATTTCTTCACGAAAACACGTTTTCCTATAATGGTAGGTCGAACTATTATAGGGGAAGCGCAGGTTTCATGAAATGAACTCAGAATGTCAAGTTATAATGAAATCTTCATTTTGTGTTAGTTTGTCATGATTTCTTCATGAAAACACGTTTTCCTACAATGGGAGGTCGAACTCTTATAGGGGAAGCGCAGGTTTCATGAAATGAACTCAGAATGTCAAGTTATAATGAAATCTTCATTTTGTGTTAGTTTGTCATGATTTCTTCACGAAAACACGTTTTCCTATAATGTTACGTCGAACTCTTATAGGGGAAGCGCAGGTTTCATGAAATGAACTCAGAATGTCAAGTTATAATGAAATCTTCATTTTGTGTTAGTTTGTCATGATTTCTTCACGAAAACACGTTTTCCTATAATGGTAGGTCGAACTCGTATAGGGGAAGCGCAGGTTTCATGAAATGAACTCAGAATGTCAAGTTATAATGAAATCATCATTTTGTGTTAGTTTGTCATGATTTCTTCACGAAAACACGTTTTCCTATAATGATACGTCGATCTCTTATAGGCGAAGCGCAGGTTTCATGAAATGAACTCTGAATGTCAAGTTATAATGAAATCTTCATTTTGTGTTAGTTTGTCATGACTTCTTCACGAAAACACGTTTTCCTATAATGGTAGGTCGAACTATTATAGGGGAAGCGCAGGTTTCATGAAATGAACTCAGAATGTCAAGTTATAATGAAATCTTCATTTTGTGTTAGTTTGTCATGATTTCTTCACGAAAACACGTTTTCCTATAATGTTACGTCGAACTCTTATAGGGGAAGCGCAGGTTTCATGAAATGAACTCAGAATGTCAAGTTATAATGAAATCTTCTTTTTATGTTAGTTTGTCATGACTTCTTCACGAAAACACGTTTTCCTATAATGGTAGGTCGAACTATTATAGGGGAAGCGCAGGTTTCATGAAATGAACTCAGAATGTCAAGTTATAATGAAATCTTCATTTTGTGTTAGTTTGTCATGATTTCTTCATGAAAACACGTTTTCCTACAATGGGAGGTCGAACTCTTATAGGGGAAGCGCAGGTTTCATGAAATGAACTCAGAATGTCAAGTTATAATGAAATCTTCATTTTGTGTTAGTTTGTCATGATTTCTTCACGAAAACACGTTTTCCTATAATGGGAGGTCGAACTCTTATAGGGGAAGCGCAGGTTTCATGAAATGAACTCAGAATGTCAAGTTATAATGAAATCTTCATTTTGTGTTAGTTTGTCATTATTTCTTCACGAAAACACGTTTTCCTATAATGTTACGTCGAACTCTTATAGGGGAAGCGCAGGTTTCATGAAATGAACTCAGAATGTCAAGTTATAATGAAATCTTCATTTTGTGTTAGTTTGTCATGATTTCTTCACGAAAACACGTTTTCCTATAATGTTACGTCGAACTCTTATAGGGGAAGCGCAGGTTTCATGAAATGAACTCAGAATGTCAAGTTATAATGAAATCTTCATTTTGTGTTAGTTTGTCATGATTTCTTCACGAAAACACGTTTTCCTATAATGGTAGGTCGAACTCGTATAGGGGAAGCGCAGGTTTCATGAAATGAACTCAGAATGTCAAGTTATAATGAAATCATCATTTTGTGTTAGTTTGTCATGATTTCTTCACGAAAACACGTTTTCCTATAATGATACGTCGATCTCTTATAGGCGAAGCGCAGGTTTCATGAAATGAACTCTGAATGTCAAGTTATAATGAAATCTTCATTTTGTGTTAGTTTGTCATGACTTCTTCACGAAAACACGTTTTCCTATAATGGTAGGTCGAACTATTATAGGGGAAGCGCAGGTTTCATGAAATGAACTCAGAATGTCAAGTTATAATGAAATCTTCATTTTGTGTTAGTTTGTCATGATTTCTTCACGAAAACACGTTTTCCTATAATGTTACGTCGAACTCTTATAGGGGAAGCGCAGGTTTCATGAAATGAACTCTGAATGTCAAGTTATAATGAAATCTTCATTTTGTGTTAGTTTGTCATGATTTCTTCACGAAAACACGTTTTCCTATAATGGTCGTTCGAACTTTTATAGGGGAAGCGCAGGTTTCATGAAATGAACTCAGAATGTCAAGTTATAATGAAATCTTCATTTTGTGTTAGTTTGTCATGATTTCTTCACGAAAACACGTTTTCCTATAATGATACGTCGATCTCTTATAGGGGAAGCGCAGGTTTCATGAAATGAACTCTGAATGTCAAGTTATAATGAAATCTTCATTTTGTGTTAGTTTGTCATGACTTCTTCACGAAAACACGTTTTCCTATAATGGTTGGTCGAACTCGTATAGGGGAAGCGCAGGTTTCATGAAATGAACTCAGAATGTCAAGTTATAATGAAATCATCATTTTGTGTTAGTTTGTCATGATTTCTTCACGAAAACACGTTTTCCTATAATGATACGTCGATCTCTTATAGGGGAAGCGCAGGTTTCATGAAATGAACTCAGAATGTCAAGTTATAATGAAATCTTCATTTTGTGTTAGTTTGTCATGATTTCTTCACGAAAACACGTTTTCCTATAATGATACGTCGATCTCTTATAGGGGAAGCGCAGGTTTCATGAAATGAACTCTGAATGTCAAGTTATAATGAAATCTTCATTTTGTGTTAGTTTGTCATGACTTCTTCACGAAAACACGTTTTCCTATAATGGTAGGTCGAACTATTATAGGGGAAGCGCAGGTTTCATGAAATGAACTCAGAATGTCAAGTTATAATGAAATCTTCATTTTGTGTTAGTTTGTCATGATTTCTTCACGAAAACACGTTTTCCTATAATGTTACGTCAATCTCTTATAGGGGAAGCGCAGGTTTCATGAAATGAACTCAGAATGTCAAGTTATAATGAAATCTTCATTTTGTGTTAGTTTGTCATGATTTCTTCACGAAAATACGTTTTCCTATAATGGTAGGTCGAACTCTTATAGGGGAAGCGCAGGTTTCATGAAATGAACTCTGAATGTCAAGTTATAATGAAATCTTCATTTTGTGTTAGTTTGTCATGATTTCTTCACGAAAACACGTTTTCCTATAATGGTAGGTCGAACTCTTATAGGGGAAGCGCAGGTTTCATGAAATGAACTCTGAATGTCAAGTTATAATGAAATCTTCATTTTGTGTTAGTTTGTCATGATTTCTTCACGAAAACACGTTTTCCTATAATGTTAGGTCGAACTCTTATAGGGGAAGCGCAGGTTTCATGAAATGAACTCAGAATGTCAAGTTATAATGAAATCATCATTTTGTGTTAGTTTGTCATGATTTCTTCACGAAAACACGTTTTCCTATAATGATACGTCGATCTCTTATAGGGGAAGCGCAGGTTTCATGAAATGAACTCAGAATGTCAAGTTATAATGAAATCTTCATTTTGTGTTAGTTTGTCATGATTTCTTCACGAAAACACGTTTTCCTATAATGATACGTCGATCTCTTATAGGGGAAGCGCAGGTTTCATGAAATGAACTCTGAATGTCAAGTTATAATGAAATCTTCATTTTGTGTTAGTTTGTCATGACTTCTTCACGAAAACACGTTTTCCTATAATGATACATCGATCTCTTATAGGGGAAGCGCAGGTTTCATGAAATGAACTCAGAATGTCAAGTTATAATGAAATCTTCATTTTGTGTTAGTTTGTCATGATTTCTTCACGAAAACACGTTTTCCTATAATGATACGTCGATCTCTTATAGGGGAAGCGCAGGTTTCATGAAATGAACTCAGAATGTCAAGTTATAATGAAATCTTCATTTTGTGTTAGTTTGTCATGATTTCTTCACGAAAACACGTTTTCCTATAATGTTACGTCGAACTCTTATAGGGGAAGCGCAGGTTTCATGAAATGAACTCAGAATGTCAAGTTATAATGAAATCTTCATTTTGTGTTAGTTTGTCATGATTTCTTCACGAAAACACGTTTTCCTATAATGGTAGGTCGAACTCTTATAGGGGAAGCGCAGGTTTCATGAAATGAACTCAGAATGTCAAGTTATAATGAAATCATCATTTTGTGTTAGTTTGTCATGATTTCTTCACGAAAACACGTTTTCCTATAATGATACGTCGATCTCTTATAGGGGAAGCGCAGGTTTCATGAAATGAACTCAGAATGTCAAGTTATAATGAAATCTTCATTTTGTGTTAGTTTGTCATGATTTCTTCACGAAAACACGTTTTCCTATAATGTTACGTCGAACTCTTATAGGGGAAGCGCAGGTTTCATGAAATGAACTCAGAATGTCAAGTTATAATGAAATCTTCATTTTGTGTTAGTTTGTCATGATTTCTTCACGAAAACACGTTTTCCTATAATGGTAGGTCGAACTCTTATAGGGGAAGCGCAGGTTTCATGAAATGAACTCAGAATGTCAAGTTATAATGAAATCTTCATTTTGTGTTAGTTTGTCATGATTTCTTCACGAAAACACGTTTTCCTATAATGATACATCGATCTCTTATAGGGGAAGCGCAGGTTTCATGAAATGAACTCAGAATGTCAAGTTATAATGAAATCTTCATTTTGTGTTAGTTTGTCATGATTTCTTCACGAAAACACGTTTTCCTATAATGATACGTCGATCTCTTATAGGGGAAGCGCAGGTTTCATGAAATGAACTCTGAATGTCAAGTTATAATGAAATCTTCATTTTGTGTTAGTTTGTCATGACTTCTTCACGAAAACACGTTTTCCTATAATGGTAGGTCGAACTATTATAGGGGAAGCGCAGGTTTCATGAAATGAACTCAGAATGTCAAGTTATAATGAAATCTTCATTTTGTGTTAGTTTGTCATGATTTCTTCACGAAAACACGTTTTCCTATAATGTTACGTCGAACTCTTATAGGGGAAGCGCAGGTTTCATGAAATGAACTCAGAATGTCAAATTATAATGAAATCTTCATTTTGTGTTAGTTTGTCATGATTTCTTCACGAAAACACGTTTTCCTATAATGTTACGTCGAACTCTTATAGGGGAAGCGCAGGTTTCATGAAATGAACTCAGAATGTCAAGTTATAATGAAATCTTCATTTTGTGTTAGTTTGTCATGATTTCTTCACGAAAACACGTTTTCCTATAATGGTAGGTCGAACTCTTATAGGGGAAGCGCAGGTTTCATGAAATGAACTCAGAATGTCAAGTTATAATGAAATCTTCATTTTGTGTTAGTTTGTCATGATTTCTTCACGAAAACACGTTTTCCTATAATGATACGTCGATCTCTTATAGGGGAAGCGCAGGTTTCATGAAATGAACTCAGAATGTCAAGTTATAATGAAATCTTCATTTTGTGTTAGTTTGTCATGATTTCTTCATGAAAACACGTTTTCCTACAATGGGAGGTCGAACTCTTATAGGGGAAGCGCAGGTTTCATGAAATGAACTCAGAATGTCAAGTTATAATGAAATCTTCATTTTGTGTTAGTTTGTCATGATTTCTTCACGAAAACACGTTTTCCTAAAATGGGAGGTCGAACTCTTATAGGGGAAGCGCAGGTTTCATGAAATGAACTCAGAATGTCAAGTTATAATGAAATCTTCATTTTGTGTTAGTTTGTCATTATTTCTTCACGAAAACACGTTTTCCTATAATGTTACGTCGAACTCTTATAGGGGAAGCGCAGGTTTCATGAAATGAACTCAGAATGTCAAGTTATAATGAAATCTTCATTTTGTGTTAGTTTGTCATGATTTCTTCACGAAAACACGTTTTCCTATAATGTTACGTGGAACTCTTATAGGGGAAGCGCAGGTTTCATGAAATGAACTCAGAATGTCAAGTTATAATGAAATCTTCATTTTGTGTTAGTTTGTCATGATTTCTTCACGAAAACACGTTTTCCTATAATGGTAGGTCGAACTCGTATAGGGGAAGTGCAGGTTTCATGAAATGAACTCAGAATGTCAAGTTATAATGAAATCATCATTTTTTGTTAGTTTGTCAAGATTTCTTCACGAAAACACGTTTTCCTATAATGATACGTCGATCTCTTATAGGGGAAGCGCAGGTTTCATGAAATGAACTCTGAATGTCAAGTTATAATGAAATCTTCATTTTGTGTTAGTTTGTCATGACTTCTTCACGAAAACACGTTTTCCTATAATGGTAGGTCGAACTATTATAGGGGAAGCGCAGGTTTCATGAAATGAACTCAGAATGTCAAGTTATAATGAAATCTTCATTTTGTGTTAGTTTGTCATGATTTCTTCACGAAAACACGTTTTCCTATAATGTTACGTCGAACTCTTATAGGGGAAGCGCAGGTTTCATGAAATGAACTCAGAATGTCAAGTTATAATGAAATCTTCATTTTGTGTTAGTTTGTCATGATTTCTTCACGAAAACACGTTTTCCTATAATGGTAGGTCGAACTCTTATAGGGGAAGCGCAGGTTTCATGAAATGAACTCTGAATGTCAAGTTATAATGAAATCTTCATTTTGTGTTAGTTTGTCATGATTTCTTCACGAAAACACGTTTTCCTATAATGGTCGTTCGAACTTTTATAGGGGAAGCGCAGGTTTCATGAAATGAACTCAGAATGTCAAGTTATAATGAAATCTTCATTTTGTGTTAGTTTGTCATGATTTCTTCACGAAAACACGTTTTCCTATAATGGTTGGTCGAACTCGTATAGGGGAAGCGCAGGTTTCATGAAATGAACTCAGAATGTCAAGTTATAATGAAATCATCATTTTGTGTTAGTTTGTCATGATTTCTTCACGAAAACACGTTTTCCTATAATGATACGTCGATCTCTTATAGGGGAAGCGCAGGTTTCATGAAATGAACTCTGAATGTCAAGTTATAATGAAATCTTCATTTTGTGTTAGTTTGTCATGATTTCTTCACGAAAACACGTTTTCCTATAATGATACGTCGATCTCTTATAGGGGAAGCGCAGGTTTCATGAAATGAACTCTGAATGTCAAGTTATAATGAAATCTTCATTTTGTGTTAGTTTGTCATGACTTCTTCACGAAAACACGTTTTCCTATAATGGTAGGTCGAACTATTATAGGGGAAGCGCAGGTTTCATGAAATGAACTCAGAATGTCAAGTTATAATGAAATCTTCATTTTGTGTTAGTTTGTCATGATTTCTTCACGAAAACACGTTTTCCTATAATGGTAGGTCGAACTCTTATAGGGGAAGCGCAGGTTTCATGAAATGAACTCTGAATGTCAAGTTATAATGAAATCTTCATTTTGTGTTAGTTTGTCATGATTTCTTCACGAAAACACTTTTTCCTATAATGATACGTCGATCTCTTATAGGGGAAGCGCAGGTTTCATGAAATGAACTCAGAATGTCAAGTTATAATGAAATCTTCATTTTGTGTTAGTTTGTCATGATTTCTTCACGAAAACACGTTTTCCTATAATGATACGTCGATCTCTTATAGGGGAAGCGCAGGTTTCATGAAATGAACTCTGAATGTCAAGTTATAATGAAATCTTCATTTTGTGTTAGTTTGTCATGATTTCTTCACGAAAACACGTTTTCCTATAATGATACATCGATCTCTTATAGGGGAAGCGCAGGTTTCATGAAATGAACTCAGAATGTCAAGTTATAATGAAATCTTCATTTTGTGTTAGTTTGTCATGATTTCTTCACGAAAACACGTTTTCCTATAATGGTAGGTCGAACTCTTATAGGGGAAGCGCAGGTTTCATGAAATGAACTCAGAATGTCAAATTATAATGAAATCTTCATTTTGTGTTAGTTTGTCATGATTTCTTCACGAAAACACGTTTTCCTATAATGGTAGGTCGAACTCTTATAGGGGAAGCGCAGGTTTCATGAAATGAACTCAGAATGTCAAGTTATAATGAAATCTTCATTTTGTGTTAGTTTGTCATGATTTCTTCACGAAAACACGTTTTCCTATAATGGTAGGTCGAACTCTTATAGGGGAAGCGCAAGTTTCATGAAAAGAACTCAGAATGTCAAGTTATAATAAAATCTTCATTTTGTGTTAGTTTGTCATGATTTCTTCACGAAAACACGTTTTCCTATAATGTTACGTCGATCTCTTATAGGGGAAGCGCAGGTTTCATGAAATGAACTCAGAATGTCAAGTTATAATGAAATCTTCATTTTGTGTTAGTTTGTCATGATTTCTTCACGAAAACACGTTTTCCTACAATGGGAGGTCGAACTCTTATAGGGGAAGCGCAGGTTTCATGAAATGAACTCAGAATGTCAAGTTATAATGAAATCTTCATTTTGTGTTAGTTTGTCATGATTTCTTCACGAAAACACGTTTTCCTATAATGTTACGTCGATCTCTTATAGGGGAAGCGCAGGTTTCATGAAATGAACTCAGAATGTCAAGTTATAATGAAATCTTCATTTTGTGTTAGTTTGTCATGATTTCTTCACGAAAACACGTTTTCCTACAATGGGAGGTCGAACTCTTATAGGGGAAGCGCAGGTTTCATGAAATGAACTCAGAATGTCAAGTTATAATGAAATCATCATTTTGTGTTAGTTTGTCATGATTTCTTCACGAAAACACGTTTTCCTATAATGATACGTCGATCTCTTATAGGGGAAGCGCAGGTTTCATGAAATGAACTCTGAATGTCAAGTTATAATGAAATCTTCATTTTGTGTTAGTTTGTCATGATTTCTTCACGAAAACACGTTTTCCTAGAATGGGAGGTCGAACTCTTATAGGGGAAGCGCAGGTTTCATGAAATGAACTCAGAATGTCAAGTTATAATGAAATCTTCATTTTGTGTTAGTTTGTCATGATTTCTTCACGAAAACACGTTTTCCTATAATGTTACGTCGAACTCTTATAGGGGAAGCGCAGGTTTCATGAAATGAACTCAGAATGTCAAGTTATAATGAAATCTTCATTTTGTGTTAGTTTGTCATGATTTCTTCACGAAAACACGTTTTCCTATAATGGTAGGTCGAACTCTTATAGGGGAAGCGCAGGTTTCATGAAATGAACTCAGAATGTCAAGTTATAATGAAATCTTCATTTTGTGTTAGTTTGTCATGATTTCTTCACGAAAACACGTTTTCCTATAATGGTAGGTCGAACTCTTATAGGGGAAGCGCAGGTTTCATGAAGTGAACTCAGAATGTCAAGTTATAATGAAATCTTCATTTTGTGTTAGTTTGTCATGATTTCTTCACGAAAATACGTTTTCCTATAATGGTAGGTCGAACTCTTATAGGGGAAGCGCAGGTTTCATGAAATGAACTCTGAATGTCAAGTTATAATGAAATCTTCATTTTGTGTTAGTTTGTCATGATTTCTTCACGAAAACACGTTTTCCTATAATGGTAGGTCGAACTCTTATAGGGGAAGCGCAGGTTTCATGAAATGAACTCTGAATGTCAAGTTATAATGAAATCTTCATTTTGTGTTAGTTTGTCATGATTTCTTCACGAAAACACGTTTTCCTATAATGTTAGGTCAAACTCTTATAGGGGAAGCGCAGGTTTCATGAAATGAACTCAGAATGTCAAGTTATAATGAAATCATCATTTTGTGTTAGTTTGTCATGATTTCTTCACGAAAACACGTTTTCCTATAATGATACGTCGATCTCTTATAGGGGAAGCGCAGGTTTCATGAAATGAACTCAGAATGTCAAGTTATAATGAAATCTTCATTTTGTGTTAGTTTGTCATGATTTCTTCACGAAAACACGTTTTCCTATAATGATACGTCGATCTCTTATAGGGGAAGCGCAGGTTTCATGAAATGAACTCTGAATGTCAAGTTATAATGAAATCTTCATTTTGTGTTAGTTTGTCATGACTTCTTCACGAAAACACGTTTTCCTATAATGGTAGGTCGAACTATTATAGGGGAAGCGCAGGTTTCATGAAATGAACTCAGAATGTCAAGTTATAATGAAATCTTCATTTTGTGTTAGTTTGTCATGATTTCTTCACGAAAACACGTTTTCCTATAATGTTACGTCGAACTCTTATAGGGGAAGCGCAGGTTTCATGAAATGAACTCAGAATGTCAAATTATAATGAAATCTTCATTTTGTGTTAGTTTGTCATGATTTCTTCACGAAAACACGTTTTCCTATAATGTTACGTCGAACTCTTATAGGGGAAGCGCAGGTTTCATGAAATGAACTCAGAATGTCAAGTTATAATGAAATCTTCATTTTGTGTTAGTTTGTCATGATTTCTTCACGAAAACACGTTTTCCTATAATGGTAGGTCGAACTCTTATAGGGGAAGCGCAGGTTTCATGAAATGAACTCAGAATGTCAAGTTATAATGAAATCTTCATTTTGTGTTAGTTTGTCATGATTTCTTCACGAAAACACGTTTTCCTATAATGATACATCGATCTCTTATAGGGGAAGCGCAGGTTTCATGAAATGAACTCAGAATGTCAAGTTATAATGAAATCTTCATTTTGTGTTAGTTTGTCATGATTTCTTCACGAAAACACGTTTTCCTATAATGATACGTCGATCTCTTATAGGGGAAGCGCAGGTTTCATGAAATGAACTCAGAATGTCAAGTTATAATGAAATCTTCATTTTGTGTTAGTTTGTCATGATTTCTTCACGAAAACACGTTTTCCTATAATGTTACGTCGAACTCTTATAGGGGAAGCGCAGGTTTCATGAAATGAACTCAGAATGTCAAGTTATAATGAAATCTTCATTTTGTTTTAGTTTGTCATGATTTCTTCACGAAAACACGTTTTCCTATAATGGTAGGTCGAACTCTTATAGGGGAAGCGCAGGTTTCATGAAATGAACTCAGAATGTCAAGTTATAATGAAATCTTCATTTTGTGTTAGTTTGTCATGATTTCTTCACGAAAACACGTTTTCCTATAATGATACGTCGATCTCTTATAGGGGAAGCGCAGGTTTCATGAAATGAACTCAGAATGTCAAGTTATAATGAAATCTTCATTTTGTGTTAGTTTGTCATGATTTCTTCACGAAAACACGTTTTCCTATAATGTTACGTCGAACTCTTATAGGGGAAGCGCAGGTTTCATGAAATGAACTCAGAATGTCAAGTTATAATGAAATCTTCATTTTGTGTTAGTTTGTCATGATTTCTTCACGAAAACACGTTTTCCTATAATGGTAGGTCGAACTCTTATAGGGGAAGCGCAGGTTTCATGAAATGAACTCAGAATGTCAAGTTATAATGAAATCTTCATTTTGTGTTAGTTTGTCATGATTTCTTCACGAAAACACGTTTTCCTATAATGATACATCGATCTCTTATAGGGGAAGCGCAGGTTTCATGAAATGAACTCAGAATGTCAAGTTATAATGAAATCTTCATTTTGTGTTAGTTTGTCATGATTTCTTCACGAAAACACGTTTTCCTATAATGATACGTCGATCTCTTATAGGGGAAGCGCAGGTTTCATGAAATGAACTCAGAATGTCAAGTTATAATGAAATCTTCATTTTGTGTTAGTTTGTCATGATTTCTTCACGAAAACACGTTTTCCTATAATGATACGTCGATCTCTTATAGGGGAAGCGCAGGTTTCATGAAATGAACTCAGAATGTCAAGTTATAATGAAATCTTCATTTTGTGTTAGTTTGTCATGACTTCTTCACGAAAACACGTTTTCCTATAATGGTAGGTCGAACTCTTATAGGGGAAGCGCAGGTTTCATGAAATGAACTCAGAATGTCAAGTTATAATGAAATCTTCATTTTGTGTTAGTTTGTCATGATTTCTTCATGAAAACACGTTTTCCTACAATGGGAGGTCGAACTCTTATAGGGGAAGCGCAGGTTTCATGAAATGAACTCAGAATGTCAAGTTATAATGAAATCTTCATTTTGTGTTAGTTTGTCATGATTTCTTCACGAAAACACGTTTTCCTATAATGGTAGGTCGAACTCTTATAGGGGAAGCGCAAGTTTCATGAAAAGAACTCAGAATGTCAAGTTATAATAAAATCTTCATTTTGTGTTAGTTTGTCATGATTTCTTCACGAAAACACGTTTTCCTATAATGGTAGGTCGAACTCTTATAGGGGAAGCGCAGGTTTCATGAAACGAACTCAGAATGTCAAGTTATAATGAAATCTTCATTTTGTGTTAGTTTGTCATGATTTCTTCACGAAAACACGTTTTCCTATAATGTTACGTCGACCTCTTATAGGGGAAGCGCAGGTTTCATGAAACGAACTCAGAATGTCAAGTTATAATGAAATCTTCATTTTGTGTTAGTTTGTCATGATTTCTTCACGAAAACACGTTTTCCTATAATGTTACGTCGATCTCTTATAGGGGAAGCGCAGGTTTCATGAAATGAACTCAGAATGTCAAGTTATAATGAAATCTTCATTTTGTGTTAGTTTGTCATGATTTCTTCACGAAAACACGTTTTCCTATAATGTTACGTCGATCTCTTATAGGGGAAGCGCAGGTTTCATGAAATGAACTCAGAATGTCAAGTTATAATGAAATCTTCATTTTGTGTTAGTTTGTCATGATTTCTTCACGAAAACACGTTTTCCTATAATGTTACGTCGAACTCTTATAGGGGAAGCGCAGGTTTCATGAAATGAACTCAGAATGTCAAATTATAATGAAATCTTCATTTTGTGTTAGTTTGTCATGATTTCTTCACGAAAACATGTTTTCCTATAATGTTACGTTGAACTCTTATAGGGGAAGCGCAGGTTTCATGAAATGAACTCAGAATGTCAAGTTATAATGAAATCTTCATTTTGTGTTAGTTTGTCATGATTTCTTCAGGAAAACACGTTTTCCTATAATGGTAGGTCGAACTCTTATAGGGGAAGCGCAGGTTTCATGAAATGAACTCAGAATGTCAAGTTATAATGAAATCTTCATTTTGTGTTAGTTTGTCATGATTTCTTCACGAAAACACGTTTTCCTATAATGGTAGGTCGAACTCTTATAGGGGAAGCGCAGGTTTCATGAAATGAACTCAGAATGTCAAGTTATAATGAAATCTTCATTTTGTGTTAGTTTGTCATGATTTCTTCACGAAAACACGTTTTCCTATAATGTTACGTCGACCTCTTATAGGGGAAGCGCAGGTTTCATGAAACGAACTCAGAATGTCAAGTTATAATGAAATCTTCATTTTGTGTTAGTTTGTCATGATTTCTTCACGAAAACACGTTTTCCTATAATGTTACGTCGAACTCTTATAGGGGAAGCGCAGGTTTCATGAAATGAACTCAGAATGTCAAGTTATAATGAAATCTTCATTTTGTGTTAGTTTGTCATGATTTCTTCACGAAAACACGTTTTCCTATAATGTTACGTCGACCTCTTATAGGGGAAGCGCAGGTTTCATGAAACGAACTCAGAATGTCAAGTTATAATGAAATCTTCATTTTGTGTTAGTTTGTCATGATTTCTTCACGAAAACACGTTTTCCTATAATGTTACGTCGATCTCTTATAGGGGAAGCGCAGGTTTCATGAAATGAACTCAGAATGTCAAGTTATAATGAAATCTTCATTTTGTGTTAGTTTGTCATGATTTCTTCACGAAAACACGTTTTCCTATAATGTTACGTCGATCTCTTATAGGGGAAGCGCAGGTTTCATGAAATGAACTCAGAATGTCAAGTTATAATGAAATCTTCATTTTGTGTTAGTTTGTCATGATTTCTTCACGAAAACACGTTTTCCTATAATGTTACGTCGAACTCTTATAGGGGAAGCGCAGGTTTCATGAAATGAACTCAGAATGTCAAATTATAATGAAATCTTCATTTTGTGTTAGTTTGTCATGATTTCTTCACGAAAACACGTTTTCCTATAATGTTACGTTGAACTCTTATAGGGGAAGCGCAGGTTTCATGAAATGAACTCAGAATGTCAAGTTATAATGAAATCTTCATTTTGTGTTAGTTTGTCATGATTTCTTCACGAAAACACGTTTTCCTATAATGGTAGGTCGAACTCTTATAGGGGAAGCGCAGGTTTCATGAAATGAACTCTGAATGTCAAGTTATAATGAAATCTTCTTTTTATGTTAGTTTGTCATGACTTCTTCACGAAAACACGTTTTCCTATAATGGTAGGTCGAACTATTATAGGGGAAGCGCAGGTTTCATGAAATGAACTCAGAATGTCAAGTTATAATGAAATCTTCATTTTGTGTTAGTTTGTCATGATTTCTTCATGAAAACACGTTTTCCTACAATGGGAGGTCGAACTCTTATAGGGGAAGCGCAGGTTTCATGAAATGAACTCAGAATGTCAAGTTATAATGAAATCTTCATTTTGTGTTAGTTTGTCATGATTTCTTCACGAAAACACGTTTTCCTATAATGGGAGGTCGAACTCTTATAGGGGAAGCGCAGGTTTCATGAAATGAACTCAGAATGTCAAGTTATAATGAAATCTTCATTTTGTGTTAGTTTGTCATGATTTCTTCACGAAAACACGTTTTCCTATAATGGGAGGTCGAACTCTTATAGGGGAAGCGCAGGTTTCATGAAATGAACTCAGAATGTCAAGTTATAATGAAATCTTCATTTTGTGTTAGTTTGTCATTATTTCTTCACGAAAACACGTTTTCCTATAATGTTACGTCGAACTCTTATAGGGGAAGCGCAGGTTTCATGAAATGAACTCTGAATGTCAAGTTATAATGAAATCTTCATTTTGTGTTAGTTTGTCATGATTTCTTCACGAAAACACGTTTTCCTATAATGGTAGGTCGAACTCTTATAGGGGAAGCGCAGGTTTCATGAAATGAACTCTGAATGTCAAGTTATAATGAAATCTTCATTTTGTGTTAGTTTGTCATGATTTCTTCACGAAAACACGTTTTCCTATAATGGTCGTTCGAACTTTTATAGGGGAAGCGCAGGTTTCATGAAATGAACTCAGAATGTCAAGTTATAATGAAATCTTCATTTTGTGTTAGTTTGTCATGATTTCTTCACGAAAACACGTTTTCCTATAATGGTTGGTCGAACTCGTATAGGGGAAGCGCAGGTTTCATGAAATGAACTCAGAATGTCAAGTTATAATGAAATCATCATTTTGTGTTAGTTTGTCATGATTTCTTCACGAAAACACGTTTTCCTATAATGATACGTCGATCTCTTATAGGGGAAGCGCAGGTTTCATGAAATGAACTCAGAATGTCAAGTTATAATGAAATCTTCATTTTGTGTTAGTTTGTCATGACTTCTTCACGAAAACACGTTTTCCTATAATGGTAGGTCGAACTATTATAGGGGAAGCGCAGGTTTCATGAAATGAACTCAGAATGTCAAGTTATAATGAAATCTTCATTTTGTGTTAGTTTGTCATGATTTCTTCACGAAAACACGTTTTCCTATAATGTTACGTCGAACTCTTATAGGGGAAGCGCAGGTTTCATGAAATGAACTCAGAATGTCAAGTTATAATGAAATCTTCATTTTGTGTTAGTTTGTCATGATTTCTTCACGAAAACACGTTTTCCTATAATGGTAGGTCGAACTCTTATAGGGGAAGCGCAGGTTTCATGAAATGAACTCTGAATGTCAAGTTATAATGAAATCTTCATTTTGTGTTAGTTTGTCATGATTTCTTCACGAAAACACGTTTTCCTATAATGGTCGTTCGAACTTTTATAGGGGAAGCGCAGGTTTCATGAAATGAACTCAGAATGTCAAGTTATAATGAAATCTTCATTTTGTGTTAGTTTGTCATGATTTCTTCACGAAAACACGTTTTCCTATAATGGTTGGTCGAACTCGTATAGGGGAAGCGCAGGTTTCATGAAATGAACTCAGAATGTCAAGTTATAATGAAATCATCATTTTGTGTTAGTTTGTCATGATTTCTTCACGAAAACACGTTTTCCTATAATGATACGTCGATCTCTTATAGGGGAAGCGCAGGTTTCATGAAATGAACTCAGAATGTCAAGTTATAATGAAATCTTCATTTTGTGTTAGTTTGTCATGATTTCTTCACGAAAACACGTTTTCCTATAATGATACGTCGATCTCTTATAGGGGAAGCGCAGGTTTCATGAAATGAACTCTGAATGTCAAGTTATAATGAAATCTTCATTTTGTGTTAGTTTGTCATGACTTCTTCACGAAAACACGTTTTCCTATAATGATACGTCGATCTCTTATAGGGGAAGCGCAGGTTTCATGAAATGAACTCAGAATGTCAAGTTATAATGAAATCTTCATTTTGTGTTAGTTTGTCATGATTTCTTCACGAAAACACGTTTTCCTATAATGTTACGTCGAACTCTTATAGGGGAAGCGCAGGTTTCATGAAATGAACTCAGAATGTCAAATTATAATGAAATCTTCATTTTGTGTTAGTTTGTCATGATTTCTTCACGAAAACACGTTTTCCTATAATGTTACGTCGAACTCTTATAGGGGAAGCGCAGGTTTCATGAAATGAACTCAGAATGTCAAGTTATAATGAAATCTTCATTTTGTGTTAGTTTGTCATGATTTCTTCACGAAAACACGTTTTCCTATAATGGTAGGTCGAACTCTTATAGGGGAAGCGCAGGTTTCATGAAATGAACTCAGAATGTCAAGTTATAATGAAATCTTCATTTTGTGTTAGTTTGTCATGATTTCTTCACGAAAACACGTTTTCCTATAATGGTAGGTCGAACTCTTATAGGGGAAGCGCAGGTTTCATGAAATGAACTCTGAATGTCAAGTTATAATGAAATCTTCATTTTGTGTTAGTTTGTCATGATTTCTTCACGAAAACACGTTTTCCTATAATGATACATCGATCTCTTATAGGGGAAGCGCAGGTTTCATGAAATGAACTCAGAATGTCAAGTTATAATGAAATCTTCATTTTGTGTTAGTTTGTCATGATTTCTTCACGAAAACACGTTTTCCTATAATGTTAGGTCGAACTCTTATAGGGGAAGCGCAGGTTTCATGAAATGAACTCAGAATGTCAAGTTATAATGAAATCTTCATTTTGTGTTAGTTTGTCATGATTTCTTCACGAAAACACGTTTTCCTATAATGATACGTCGATCTCTTATAGGGGAAGCGCAGGTTTCATGAAATGAACTCTGAATGTCAAGTTATAATGAAATCTTCATTTTGTGTTAGTTTGTCATGACTTCTTCACGAAAACACGTTTTCCTATAATGATACGTCGATCTCTTATAGGGGAAGCGCAGGTTTCATGAAATGAACTCAGAATGTCAAGTTATAATGAAATCTTCATTTTGTGTTAGTTTGTCATGATTTCTTCACGAAAACACGTTTTCCTATAATGTTACGTCGAACTCTTATAGGGGAAGCGCAGGTTTCATGAAATGAACTCAGAATGTCAAATTATAATGAAATCTTCATTTTGTGTTAGTTTGTCATGATTTCTTCACGAAAACACGTTTTCCTATAATGTTACGTCGAACTCTTATAGGGGAAGCGCAGGTTTCATGAAATGAACTCAGAATGTCAAGTTATAATGAAATCTTCATTTTGTGTTAGTTTGTCATGATTTCTTCACGAAAACACGTTTTCCTATAATGGTAGGTCGAACTCTTATAGGGGAAGCGCAGGTTTCATGAAATGAACTCAGAATGTCAAGTTATAATGAAATCTTCATTTTGTGTTAGTTTGTCATGATTTCTTCACGAAAACACGTTTTCCTATAATGATACATCGATCTCTTATAGGGGAAGCGCAGGTTTCATGAAATGAACTCAGAATGTCAAGTTATAATGAAATCTTCATTTTGTGTTAGTTTGTCATGATTTCTTCACGAAAACACGTTTTCCTATAATGTTACGTCGACCTCTTATAGGGGAAGCGCAGGTTTCATGAAACGAACTCAGAATGTCAAGTTATAATGAAATCTTCATTTTGTGTTAGTTTGTCATGATTTCTTCACGAAAACACGTTTTCCTATAATGTTACGTCGATCTCTTATAGGGGAAGCGCAGGTTTCATGAAATGAACTCAGAATGTCAAGTTATAATGAAATCTTCATTTTGTGTTAGTTTGTCATGATTTCTTCACGAAAACACGTTTTCCTATAATGTTACGTCGATCTCTTATAGGGGAAGCGCAGGTTTCATGAAATGAACTCAGAATGTCAAGTTATAATGAAATCTTCATTTTGTGTTAGTTTGTCATGATTTCTTCACGAAAACACGTTTTCCTATAATGTTACGTCGAACTCTTATAGGGGAAGCGCAGGTTTCATGAAATGAACTCAGAATGTCAAATTATAATGAAATCTTCATTTTGTGTTAGTTTGTCATGATTTCTTCACGAAAACATGTTTTCCTATAATGTTACGTTGAACTCTTATAGGGGAAGCGCAGGTTTCATGAAATGAACTCAGAATGTCAAGTTATAATGAAATCTTCATTTTGTGTTAGTTTGTCATGATTTCTTCAGGAAAACACGTTTTCCTATAATGGTAGGTCGAACTCTTATAGGGGAAGCGCAGGTTTCATGAAATGAACTCAGAATGTCAAGTTATAATGAAATCTTCATTTTGTGTTAGTTTGTCATGATTTCTTCACGAAAACACGTTTTCCTATAATGGTAGGTCGAACTCTTATAGGGGAAGCGCAGGTTTCATGAAATGAACTCAGAATGTCAAGTTATAATGAAATCTTCATTTTGTGTTAGTTTGTCATGATTTCTTCACGAAAACACGTTTTCCTATAATGTTACGTCGACCTCTTATAGGGGAAGCGCAGGTTTCATGAAACGAACTCAGAATGTCAAGTTATAATGAAATCTTCATTTTGTGTTAGTTTGTCATGATTTCTTCACGAAAACACGTTTTCCTATAATGTTACGTCGAACTCTTATAGGGGAAGCGCAGGTTTCATGAAATGAACTCAGAATGTCAAGTTATAATGAAATCTTCATTTTGTGTTAGTTTGTCATGATTTCTTCACGAAAACACGTTTTCCTATAATGTTACGTCGACCTCTTATAGGGGAAGCGCAGGTTTCATGAAACGAACTCAGAATGTCAAGTTATAATGAAATCTTCATTTTGTGTTAGTTTGTCATGATTTCTTCACGAAAACACGTTTTCCTATAATGTTACGTCGATCTCTTATAGGGGAAGCGCAGGTTTCATGAAATGAACTCAGAATGTCAAGTTATAATGAAATCTTCATTTTGTGTTAGTTTGTCATGATTTCTTCACGAAAACACGTTTTCCTATAATGTTACGTCGATCTCTTATAGGGGAAGCGCAGGTTTCATGAAATGAACTCAGAATGTCAAGTTATAATGAAATCTTCATTTTGTGTTAGTTTGTCATGATTTCTTCACGAAAACACGTTTTCCTATAATGTTACGTCGAACTCTTATAGGGGAAGCGCAGGTTTCATGAAATGAACTCAGAATGTCAAATTATAATGAAATCTTCATTTTGTGTTAGTTTGTCATGATTTCTTCACGAAAACACGTTTTCCTATAATGTTACGTTGAACTCTTATAGGGGAAGCGCAGGTTTCATGAAATGAACTCAGAATGTCAAGTTATAATGAAATCTTCATTTTGTGTTAGTTTGTCATGATTTCTTCACGAAAACACGTTTTCCTATAATGGTAGGTCGAACTCTTATAGGGGAAGCGCAGGTTTCATGAAATGAACTCTGAATGTCAAGTTATAATGAAATCTTCTTTTTATGTTAGTTTGTCATGACTTCTTCACGAAAACACGTTTTCCTATAATGGTAGGTCGAACTATTATAGGGGAAGCGCAGGTTTCATGAAATGAACTCAGAATGTCAAGTTATAATGAAATCTTCATTTTGTGTTAGTTTGTCATGATTTCTTCATGAAAACACGTTTTCCTACAATGGGAGGTCAAACTCTTATAGGGGAAGCGCAGGTTTCATGAAATGAACTCAGAATGTCAAGTTATAATGAAATCTTCATTTTGTGTTAGTTTGTCATGATTTCTTCACGAAAACACGTTTTCCTATAATGGGAGGTCGAACTCTTATAGGGGAAGCGCAGGTTTCATGAAATGAACTCAGAATGTCAAGTTATAATGAAATCTTCATTTTGTGTTAGTTTGTCATTATTTCTTCACGAAAACACGTTTTCCTATAATGTTACGTCGAACTCTTATAGGGGAAGCGCAGGTTTCATGAAATGAACTCAGAATGTCAAGTTATAATGAAATCTTCATTTTGTGTTAGTTTGTCATGATTTCTTCACGAAAACACGTTTTCCTATAATGTTACGTCGAACTCTTATAGGGGAAGCGCAGGTTTCATGAAATGAACTCTGAATGTCAAGTTATAATGAAATCTTCATTTTGTGTTAGTTTGTCATTATTTCTTCACGAAAACACCTTTTCCTATAATGTTACGTCGAACTCTTATAGGGGAAGCGCAGGTTTCATGAAATGAACTCAGAATGTCAAGTTATAATGAAATCTTCATTTTGTGTTAGTTTGTCATGATTTCTTCACGAAAACACGTTTTCCTATAATGGTCGTTCGAACTTTTATAGGGGAAGCGCAGGTTTCATGAAATGAACTCAGAATGTCAAGTTATAATGAAATCTTCATTTTGTGTTAGTTTGTCATGATTTCTTCACGAAAACACGTTTTCCTATAATGGTTGGTCGAACTCGTATAGGGGAAGCGCAGGTTTCATGAAATGAACTCAGAATGTCAAGTTATAATGAAATCATCATTTTGTGTTAGTTTGTCATGATTTCTTCACGAAAACACGTTTTCCTATAATGATACGTCGATCTCTTATAGGGGAAGCGCAGGTTTCATGAAATGAACTCAGAATGTCAAGTTATAATGAAATCTTCATTTTGTGTTAGTTTGTCATGACTTCTTCACGAAAACACGTTTTCCTATAATGGTAGGTCGAACTATTATAGGGGAAGCGCAGGTTTCATGAAATGAACTCAGAATGTCAAGTTATAATGAAATCTTCATTTTGTGTTAGTTTGTCATGATTTCTTCACGAAAACACGTTTTCCTATAATGTTACGTCGAACTCTTATAGGGGAAGCGCAGGTTTCATGAAATGAACTCAGAATGTCAAGTTATAATGAAATCTTCATTTTGTGTTAGTTTGTCATGATTTCTTCACGAAAACACGTTTTCCTATAATGGTAGGTCGAACTCTTATAGGGGAAGCGCAGGTTTCATGAAATGAACTCTGAATGTCAAGTTATAATGAAATCTTCATTTTGTGTTAGTTTGTCATGATTTCTTCACGAAAACACGTTTTCCTATAATGGTCGTTCGAACTTTTATAGGGGAAGCGCAGGTTTCATGAAATGAACTCAGAATGTCAAGTTATAATGAAATCTTCATTTTGTGTTAGTTTGTCATGATTTCTTCACGAAAACACGTTTTCCTATAATGGTTGGTCGAACTCGTATAGGGGAAGCGCAGGTTTCATGAAATGAACTCAGAATGTCAAGTTATAATGAAATCATCATTTTGTGTTAGTTTGTCATGATTTCTTCACGAAAACACGTTTTCCTATAATGATACGTCGATCTCTTATAGGGGAAGCGCAGGTTTCATGAAATGAACTCAGAATGTCAAGTTATAATGAAATCTTCATTTTGTGTTAGTTTGTCATGATTTCTTCACGAAAACACGTTTTCCTATAATGATACGTCGATCTCTTATAGGGGAAGCGCAGGTTTCATGAAATGAACTCTGAATGTCAAGTTATAATGAAATCTTCATTTTGTGTTAGTTTGTCATGACTTCTTCACGAAAACACGTTTTCCTATAATGATACGTCGATCTCTTATAGGGGAAGCGCAGGTTTCATGAAATGAACTCAGAATGTCAAGTTATAATGAAATCTTCATTTTGTGTTAGTTTGTCATGATTTCTTCACGAAAACACGTTTTCCTATAATGTTACGTCGAACTCTTATAGGGGAAGCGCAGGTTTCATGAAATGAACTCAGAATGTCAAATTATAATGAAATCTTCATTTTGTGTTAGTTTGTCATGATTTCTTCACGAAAACACGTTTTCCTATAATGTTACGTCGAACTCTTATAGGGGAAGCGCAGGTTTCATGAAATGAACTCAGAATGTCAAGTTATAATGAAATCTTCATTTTGTGTTAGTTTGTCATGATTTCTTCACGAAAACACGTTTTCCTATAATGGTAGGTCGAACTCTTATAGGGGAAGCGCAGGTTTCATGAAATGAACTCAGAATGTCAAGTTATAATGAAATCTTCATTTTGTGTTAGTTTGTCATGATTTCTTCACGAAAACACGTTTTCCTATAATGGTAGGTCGAACTCTTATAGGGGAAGCGCAGGTTTCATGAAATGAACTCTGAATGTCAAGTTATAATGAAATCTTCATTTTGTGTTAGTTTGTCATGATTTCTTCACGAAAACACGTTTTCCTATAATGATACATCGATCTCTTATAGGGGAAGCGCAGGTTTCATGAAATGAACTCAGAATGTCAAGTTATAATGAAATCTTCATTTTGTGTTAGTTTGTCATGATTTCTTCACGAAAACACGTTTTCCTATAATGTTAGGTCGAACTCTTATAGGGGAAGCGCAGGTTTCATGAAATGAACTCAGAATGTCAAGTTATAATGAAATCTTCATTTTGTGTTAGTTTGTCATGATTTCTTCACGAAAACACGTTTTCCTATAATGATACGTCGATCTCTTATAGGGGAAGCGCAGGTTTCATGAAATGAACTCTGAATGTCAAGTTATAATGAAATCTTCATTTTGTGTTAGTTTGTCATGACTTCTTCACGAAAACACGTTTTCCTATAATGATACGTCGATCTCTTATAGGGGAAGCGCAGGTTTCATGAAATGAACTCAGAATGTCAAGTTATAATGAAATCTTCATTTTGTGTTAGTTTGTCATGATTTCTTCACGAAAACACGTTTTCCTATAATGTTACGTCGAACTCTTATAGGGGAAGCGCAGGTTTCATGAAATGAACTCAGAATGTCAAATTATAATGAAATCTTCATTTTGTGTTAGTTTGTCATGATTTCTTCACGAAAACACGTTTTCCTATAATGTTACGTCGAACTCTTATAGGGGAAGCGCAGGTTTCATGAAATGAACTCAGAATGTCAAGTTATAATGAAATCTTCATTTTGTGTTAGTTTGTCATGATTTCTTCACGAAAACACGTTTTCCTATAATGGTAGGTCGAACTCTTATAGGGGAAGCGCAGGTTTCATGAAATGAACTCTGAATGTCAAGTTATAATGAAATCTTCATTTTGTGTTAGTTTGTCATGATTTCTTCACGAAAACACGTTTTCCTATAATGATACATCGATCTCTTATAGGGGAAGCGCAGGTTTCATGAAATGAACTCAGAATGTCAAGTTATAATGAAATCTTCATTTTGTGTTAGTTTGTCATGATTTCTTCACGAAAACACGTTTTCCTATAATGATACGTCGAGCTCTTATAGGGGAAGCGCAGGTTTCATGAAATGAACTCAGAATGTCAAGTTATAATGAAATCTTCATTTTGTGTTAGTTTGTCATGATTTCTTCACGAAAACACGTTTTCCTATAATGATACGTCGATCTCTTATAGGGGAAGCGCAGGTTTCATGAAATGAACTCTGAATGTCAAGTTATAATGAAATCTTCATTTTGTGTTAGTTTGTCATGATTTCTTCACGAAAACACGTTTTCCTATAATGATACGTCGATCTCTTATAGGGGAAGCGCAGGTTTCATGAAATGAACTCAGAATGTCAAGTTATAATGAAATCTTCATTTTGTGTTAGTTTGTCATGATTTCTTCACGAAAACACGTTTTCCTATAATGTTACGTCGAACTCTTATAGGGGAAGCGCAGGTTTCATGAAATGAACTCAGAATGTCAAGTTATAATGAAATCTTCATTTTGTGTTAGTTTGTCATCATTTCTTCACGAAAACACGTTTTCCTATAATGGTAGGTCGAACTCTTATAGGGGAAGCGCAGGTTTCATGAAATGAACTCAGAATGTCAAGTTATAATGAAATCTTCATTTTGTGTTAGTTTGTCATGATTTCTTCACGAAAACACGTTTTCCTATAATGATACATCGATCTCTTATAGGGGAAGCGCAGGTTTCATGAAATGAACTCAGAATGTCAAGTTATAATGAAATCTTCATTTTGTGTTAGTTTGTCATGATTTCTTCACGAAAACACGTTTTCCTATAATGATACGTCGATCTCTTATAGGGGAAGCGCAGGTTTCATGAAATGAACTCAGAATGTCAAGTTATAATGAAATCTTCATTTTGTGTTAGTTTGTCATGATTTCTTCACGAAAACACGTTTTCCTATAATGGTAGGTCGAACTCTTATAGGGGAAGCGCAGGTTTCATGAAATGAACTCAGAATGTCAAATTATAATGAAATCTTCATTTTGTGTTAGTTTGTCATGATTTCTTCACGAAAACACGTTTTCCTATAATGTTACGTCGAACTCTTATAGGGGAAGCGCAGGTTTCATGAAATGAACTCAGAATGTCAAATTATAATGAAATCTTCATTTTGTGTTAGTTTGTCATGATTTCTTCACGAAAACACGTTTTCCTATAATGGTAGGTCGAACTCTTATAGGGGAAGCGCAGGTTTCATGAAATGAACTCAGAATGTCAAGTTATAATGAAATCTTCATTTTTTGTTAGTTTGTCATGATTTCTTCACGAAAACACGTTTTCCTACAATGGGAGGTCGAACTCTTATAGGGGAAGCGCAGGTTTCATGAAATGAACTCAGAATGTCAAGTTATAATGAAATCTTCATTTTGTGTTAGTTTGTCATGATTTCTTCACGAAAACACGTTTTCCTATAATGGTAGGTCGAACTCTTATAGGGGAAGCGCAGGTTTCATGAAATGAACTCAGAATGTCAAGTTATAATGAAATCTTCATTTTGTGTTAGTTTGTCATGATTTCTTCACGAAAACACGTTTTCCTATAATGGTAGGTCGAACTCTTATAGGGGAAGCGCAGGTTTCATGAAATGAACTCAGAATGTCAAGTTATAATAAAATCTTCATTTTGTGTTAGTTTGTCATGATTTCTTCACGAAAACACGTTTTCCTATAATGGTAGGTCGAACTCTTATAGGGGAAGCGCAGGTTTCATGAAATGAACTCAGAATGTCAAGTTATAATGAAATCTTCATTTTGTGTTAGTTTGTCATGATTTCTTCACGAAAACACGTTTTCCTATAATGGTAGGTCGAACTCTTATAGGGGAAGCGCAAGTTTCATGAAAAGAACTCAGAATGTCAAGTTATAATAAAATCTTCATTTTGTGTTAGTTTGTCATGATTTCTTCACGAAAACACGTTTTCCTATAATGGTAGGTCGAACTCTTATAGGGGAAGCGCAGGTTTCATGAAACGAACTCAGAATGTCAAGTTATAATGAAATCTTCATTTTGTGTTAGTTTGTCATGATTTCTTCACGAAAACACGTTTTCCTATAATGTTACGTCGACCTCTTATAGGGGAAGCGCAGGTTTCATGAAACGAACTCAGAATGTCAAGTTATAATGAAATCTTCATTTTGTGTTAGTTTGTCATGATTTCTTCACGAAAACACGTTTTCCTATAATGTTACGTCGATCTCTTATAGGGGAAGCGCAGGTTTCATGAAATGAACTCAGAATGTCAAGTTATAATGAAATCTTCATTTTGTGTTAGTTTGTCATGATTTCTTCACGAAAACACGTTTTCCTACAATGGGAGGTCGAACTCTTATAGGGGAAGCGCAGGTTTCATGAAATAAACTCAGAATGTCAAGTTATAATGAAATCTTCATTTTGTGTTAGTTTGTCATGATTTCTTCACGAAAACACGTTTTCCTATAATGGTAGGTCGAACTCTTATAGGGGAAGCGCAGGTTTCATGAAATGAACTCAGAATGTCAAGTTATAATGAAATCTTCATTTTGTGTTAGTTTGTCATGATTTCTTCACGAAAACACGTTTTCCTATAATGTTACGTCGATCTCTTATAGGGGAAGCGCAGGTTTCATGAAATGAACTCAGAATGTCAAGTTATAATAAAATCTTCATTTTGTGTTAGTTTGTCATGATTTCTTCACGAAAACACGTTTTCCTATAATGGTAGGTCGAACTCTTATAGGGGAAGCGCAGGTTTCATGAAATGAACTCAGAATGTCAAGTTATAATGAAATCTTCATTTTGTGTTAGTTTGTCATGATTTCTTCACGAAAACACGTTTTCCTATAATGGTAGGTCGAACTCTTATAGGGGAAGCGCAGGTTTCATGAAATGAACTCAGAATGTCAAGTTATAATGAAATCTTCATTTTGTGTTAGTTTGTCATGATTTCTTCACGAAAACACGTTTTCCTATAATGGTAGATCGAACTCTTATAGGGGAAGCGCAGGTTTCATGAAGTGAACTCAGAATGTCAAGTTATAATGAAATCTTCATTTTGTGTTAGTTTGTCATGATTTCTTCACGAAAATACGTTTTCCTATAATGGTAGGTCGAACTCTTATAGGGGAAGCGCAGGTTTCATGAAATGAACTCTGAATGTCAAGTTATAATGAAATCTTCATTTTGTGTTAGTTTGTCATGATTTCTTCACGAAAACACGTTTTCCTATAATGGTAGGTCGAACTCTTATAGGGGAAGCGCAGGTTTCATGAAATGAACTCTGAATGTCAAGTTATAATGAAATCTTCATTTTGTGTTAGTTTGTCATGATTTCTTCACGAAAACACGTTTTCCTATAATGTTAGGTCGAACTCTTATAGGGGAAGCGCAGGTTTCATGAAATGAACTCAGAATGTCAAGTTATAATGAAATCATCATTTTGTGTTAGTTTGTCATGATTTCTTCACGAAAACACGTTTTCCTATAATGATACGTCGATCTCTTATAGGGGAAGCGCAGGTTTCATGAAATGAACTCAGAATGTCAAGTTATAATGAAATCTTCATTTTGTGTTAGTTTGTCATGATTTCTTCACGAAAACACGTTTTCCTATAATGATACGTCGATCTCTTATAGGGGAAGCGCAGGTTTCATGAAATGAACTCTGAATGTCAAGTTATAATGAAATCTTCATTTTGTGTTAGTTTGTCATGACTTCTTCACGAAAACACGTTTTCCTATAATGGTAGGTCGAACTATTATAGGGGAAGCGCAGGTTTCATGAAATGAACTCAGAATGTCAAGTAATAATGACATCTTCATTTTGTGTTAGTTTGTCATGATTTCTTCACGAAAACACGTTTTCCTATAATGTTACGTCGAACTCTTATAGGGGAAGCGCAGGTTTCATGAAATGAACTCAGAATGTCAAGTTATAATGAAATCTTCATTTTGTGTTAGTTTGTCATGATTTCTTCACGAAAACACGTTTTCCTATAATGGTAGGTCGAACTCTTATAGGGGAAGCGCAGGTTTCATGAAATGAACTCAGAATGTCAAGTTATAATGAAATCTTCATTTTGTGTTAGTTTGTCATGATTTCTTCACGAAAACACGTTTTCCTATAATGATACGTCGATCTCTTATAGGGGAAGCGCAGGTTTCATGAAATGAACTCAGAATGTCAAGTTATAATGAAATCTTCATTTTGTGTTAGTTTGTCATGATTTCTTCACGAAAACACGTTTTCCTATAATGATACGTCGATCTCTTATAGGGGAAGCGCAGGTTTCATGAAATGAACTCTGAATGTCAAGTTATAATGAAATCTTCATTTTGTGTTAGTTTGTCATGACTTCTTCACGAAAACACGTTTTCCTATAATGGTAGGTCGAACTATTATAGGGGAAGCGCAGGTTTCATGAAATGAACTCAGAATGTCAAGTAATAATGAAATCTTCATTTTGTGTTAGTTTGTCATGATTTCTTCACGAAAACACGTTTTCCTATAATGTTACGTCGAACTCTTATAGGGGAAGCGCAGGTTTCATGAAATGAACTCAGAATGTCAAATTATAATGAAATCTTCATTTTGTGTTAGTTTGTCATGATTTCTTCACGAAAACACGTTTTCCTATAATGTTACGTCGAACTCTTATAGGGGAAGCGCAGGTTTCATGAAATGAACTCAGAATGTCAAGTTATAATGAAATCTTCATTTTGTGTTAGTTTGTCATGATTTCTTCACGAAAACACGTTTTCCTATAATGGTAGGTCGAACTCTTATAGGGGAAGCGCAGGTTTCATGAAATGAACTCTGAATGTCAAGTTATAATGAAATCTTCATTTTGTGTTAGTTTGTCATGATTTCTTCACGAAAACACGTTTTCCTATAATGGTAGGTCGAACTCTTATAGGGGAAGCGCAGGTTTCATGAAATGAACTCTGAATGTCAAGTTATAATGAAATCTTCATTTTGTGTTAGTTTGTCATGATTTCTTCACGAAAACACGTTTTCCTATAATGTTAGGTCGAACTCTTATAGGGGAAGCGCAGGTTTCATGAAATGAACTCAGAATGTCAAGTTATAATGAAATCATCATTTTGTGTTAGTTTGTCATGATTTCTTCACGAAAACACGTTTTCCTATAATGATACGTCGATCTCTTATAGGGGAAGCGCAGGTTTCATGAAATGAACTCAGAATGTCAAGTTATAATGAAATCTTCATTTTGTGTTAGTTTGTCATGATTTCTTCACGAAAACACGTTTTCCTATAATGATACGTCGATCTCTTATAGGGGAAGCGCAGGTTTCATGAAATGAACTCTGAATGTCAAGTTATAATGAAATCTTCATTTTGTGTTAGTTTGTCATGACTTCTTCACGAAAACACGTTTTCCTATAATGGTAGGTCGAACTATTATAGGGGAAGCGCAGGTTTCATGAAATGAACTCAGAATGTCAAGTAATAATGAAATCTTCATTTTGTGTTAGTTTGTCATGATTTCTTCACGAAAACACGTTTTCCTATAATGTTACGTCGAACTCTTATAGGGGAAGCGCAGGTTTCATGAAATGAACTCAGAATGTCAAATTATAATGAAATCTTCATTTTGTGTTAGTTTGTCATGATTTCTTCACGAAAACACGTTTTCCTATAATGTTACGTCGAACTCTTATAGGGGAAGCGCAGGTTTCATGAAATGAACTCAGAATGTCAAGTTATAATGAAATCTTCATTTTGTGTTAGTTTGTCATGATTTCTTCACGAAAACACGTTTTCCTATAATGGTAGGTCGAACTCTTATAGGGGAAGCGCAGGTTTCATGAAATGAACTCAGAATGTCAAGTTATAATGAAATCTTCATTTTGTGTTAGTTTGTCATGATTTCTTCACGAAAACACGTTTTCCTATAATGATACGTCGATCTCTTATAGGGGAAGCGCAGGTTTCATGAAATGAACTCAGAATGTCAAGTTATAATGAAATCTTCATTTTGTGTTAGTTTGTCATGATTTCTTCACGAAAACACGTTTTCCTATAATGATACGTCGATCTCTTATAGGGGAAGCGCAGGTTTCATGAAATGAACTCTGAATGTCAAGTTATAATGAAATCTTCATTTTGTGTTAGTTTGTCATGAATTCTTCACGAAAACACGTTTTCCTATAATGGTAGGTCGAACTATTATAGGGGAAGCGCAGGTTTCATGAAATGAACTCAGAATGTCAAGTAATAATGAAATCTTCATTTTGTGTTAGTTTGTCATGATTTCTTCACGAAAACACGTTTTCCTATAATGTTACGTCGAACTCTTATAGGGGAAGCGCAGGTTTCATGAAATGAACTCAGAATGTCAAATTATAATGAAATCTTCATTTTGTGTTAGTTTGTCATGATTTCTTCACGAAAACACGTTTTCCTATAATGTTACGTCGAACTCTTATAGGGGAAGCGCAGGTTTCATGAAATGAACTCAGAATGTCAAGTTATAATGAAATCTTCATTTTGTGTTAGTTTGTCATGATTTCTTCACGAAAACACGTTTTCCTATAATGGTAGGTCGAACTCTTATAGGGGAAGCGCAGGTTTCATGAAATGAACTCAGAATGTCAAGTTATAATGAAATCTTCATTTTGTGTTAGTTTGTCATGATTTCTTCACGAAAACACGTTTTCCTATAATGATACATCGATCTCTTATAGGGGAAGCGCAGGTTTCATGAAATGAACTCAGAATGTCAAGTTATAATGAAATCTTCATTTTGTGTTAGTTTGTCATGATTTCTTCACGAAAACACGTTTTCCTATAATGATACGTCGAACTCTTATAGGGGAAGCGCAGGTTTCATGAAATGAACTCAGAATGTCAAGTTATAATGAAATCTTCATTTTGTGTTAGTTTGTCATGATTTCTTCACGAAAACACGTTTTCCTATAATGATACGTCGATCTCTTATAGGGGAAGCGCAGGTTTCATGAAATGAACTCAGAATGTCAAGTTATAATGAAATCTTCATTTTGTGTTAGTTTGTCATGATTTCCTCACGAAAACACGTTTCATATAATGTTACGTCGAACTCTTATAGGGGAAGCGCAGGTTTCATGAAATGAACCCAGAATGTCAAGTTATAATGAAATCTTCATTTTGTGTTAGTTTGTCATGATTTCTTCACGAAAACACGTTTTCCTATAATGATACGTCGATCTCTTATAGGGGAAGCGCAGGTTTCATGAAATGAACTCAGAATGTCAAGTTATAATGAAATCTTCATTTTGTGTTAGTTTGTCATGATTTCTTCACGAAAACACGTTTTCCTATAATGTTACGTCGAACTCTTATAGGGGAAGCGCAGGTTTCATGAAATGAACTCAGAATGTCAAGTTATAATGAAATCTTCATTTTGTGTTAGTTTGTCATGATTTCTTCACGAAAACACGTTTTCCTATAATGGTAGGTCGAACTCTTATAGGGGAAGCGCAGGTTTCATGAAATGAACTCAGAATGTCAAGTTATAATGAAATCTTCATTTTGTGTTAGTTTGTCATGATTTCTTCACGAAAACACGTTTTCCTATAATGATACATCGATCTCTTATAGGGGAAGCGCAGGTTTCATGAAATGAACTCAGAATGTCAAGTTATAATGAAATCTTCATTTTGTGTTAGTTTGTCATGATTTCTTCACGAAAACACGTTTTCCTATAATGATACGTCGATCTCTTATAGGGGAAGCGCAGGTTTCATGAAATGAACTCAGAATGTCAAGTTATAATGAAATCTTCATTTTGTGTTAGTTTGTCATGATTTCTTCACGAAAACACGTTTTCCTATAATGATACGTCGATCTCTTATAGGGGAAGCGCAGGTTTCATGAAATAAACTCAGAATGTCAAGTTATAATGAAATCTTCATTTTGTGTTAGTTTGTCATGACTTCTTCACGAAAACACGTTTTCCTATAATGGTAGGTCGAACTATTATAGGGGAAGCGCAGGTTTCATGAAATGAACTCAGAATGTCAAGTTATAATGAAATCTTCATTTTGTGTTAGTTTGTCATGATTTCTTCACGAAAACACGTTTTCCTACAATGGGAGGTCGAACTCTTATAGGGGAAGCGCAGGTTTCATGAAATGAACTCAGAATGTCAAGTTATAATGAAATCTTCATTTTGTGTTAGTTTGTCATGATTTCTTCACGAAAACACGTTTTCCTATAATGGTAGGTCGAACTCTTATAGGGGAAGCGCAAGTTTCATGAAAAGAACTCAGAATGTCAAGTTATAATAAAATCTTAATTTTGTGTTAGTTTGTCATGATTTCTTCACGAAAACACGTTTTCCTATAATGGTAGGTCGAACTCTTATAGGGGAAGCGCAGGTTTCATGAAACGAACTCAGAATGTCAAGTTATAATGAAATCTTCATTTTGTGTTAGTTTGTCATGATTTCTTCACGAAAACACGTTTTCCTATAATGTTACGTCGACCTCTTATAGGGGAAGCGCAGGTTTCATGAAACGAACTCAGAATGTCAAGTTATAATGAAATCTTCATTTTGTGTTAGTTTGTCATGATTTCTTCACGAAAACACATTTTCCTATAATGTTACGTCGATCTCTTATAGGGGAAGCGCAGGTTTCATGAAATGAACTCAGAATGTCAAGTTATAATGAAATCTTCATTTTGTGTTAGTTTGTCATGATTTCTTCAGGAAAACACGTTTTCCTATAATGGTAGGTCGAACTCTTATAGGGGAAGCGCAGGTTTCATGAAATGAACTCAGAATGTCAAGTTATAATGAAATCTTCATTTTGTGTTAGTTTGTCATGATTTCTTCACGAAAACACGTTTTCCTATAATGGTAGGTCGAACTCTTATAGGGGAAGCGCAGGTTTCATGAAATGAACTCAGAATGTCAAGTTATAATGAAATCTTCATTTTGTGTTAGTTTGTCATGATTTCTTCACGAAAACACGTTTTCCTATAATGGTAGGTCGAACTCTTATAGGGGAAGCGCAGGTTTCATGAAATGAACTCAGAATGTCAAGTTATAATGAAATCTTCATTTTGTGTTAGTTTGTCATGATTTCTTCACGAAAACACGTTTTCCTATAATGTTACGTCGACCTCTTATAGGGGAAGCGCAGGTTTCATGAAACGAACTCAGAATGTCAAGTTATAATGAAATCTTCATTTTGTGTTAGTTTGTCATGATTTCTTCACGAAAACACGTTTTCCTATAATGTTACGTCGAACTCTTATAGGGGAAGCGCAGGTTTCATGAAATGAACTCAGAATGTCAAGTTATAATGAAATCTTCATTTTGTGTTAGTTTGTCATGATTTCTTCACGAAAACACGTTTTCCTATAATGTTACGTCGACCTCTTATAGGGGAAGCGCAGGTTTCATGAAACGAACTCAGAATGTCAAGTTATAATGAAATCTTCATTTTGTGTTAGTTTGTCATGATTTCTTCACGAAAACACGTTTTCCTATAATGTTACGTCGATCTCTTATAGGGGAAGCGCAGGTTTCATGAAATGAACTCAGAATGTCAAGTTATAATGAAATCTTCATTTTGTGTTAGTTTGTCATGATTTCTTCACGAAAACACGTTTTCCTATAATGTTACGTCGATCTCTTATAGGGGAAGCGCAGGTTTCATGAAATGAACTCAGAATGTCAAGTTATAATGAAATCTTCATTTTGTGTTAGTTTGTCATGATTTCTTCACGAAAACACGTTTTCCTATAATGTTACGTCGAACTCTTATAGGGGAAGCGCAGGTTTCATGAAATGAACTCAGAATGTCAAGTTATAATGAAATCTTCATTTTGTGTTAGTTTGTCATGATTTCTTCACGAAAACACGTTTTCCTATAATGTTACGTCGATCTCTTATAGGGGAAGCGCAGGTTTCATGAAATGAACTCAGAATGTCAAGTTATAATGAAATCTTCATTTTGTGTTAGTTTGTCATGATTTCTTCACGAAAACACGTTTTCCTATAATGGTAGGTCGAACTCTTATAGGGGAAGCGCAGGTTTCATGAAATGAACTCAGAATGTCAAGTTATAATGAAATCTTCATTTTGTGTTAGTTTATCATGATTTCTTCACGAAAACACGTTTTCCTACAATGGGAGGTCGAACTCTTATAGGGGAAGCGCAGGTTTCATGAAATGAACTCAGAATGTCAAGTTATAATGAAATATTCATTTTGTGTTAGTTTGTCATGATTTCTTCACGAAAACACATTTTCCTATAATGTTACGTCGAACTCTTATAGGGGAAGCGCAGGTTTCATGAAATGAACTCAGAATGTCAAGTTATAATGAAATCTTCATTTTGTGTTAGTTTATCATGATTTCTTCACGAAAACACGTTTTCCTACAATGGGAGGTCGAACTCTTATAGGGGAAGCGCAGGTTTCATGAAATGAACTCAGAATGTCAAGTTATAATGAAATCTTCATTTTGTGTTAGTTTGTCATGATTTCTTCACGAAAACACGTTTTCCTATAATGTTACGTCGAACTCTTATAGGGGAAGCGCAGGTTTCATGAAGGGGCGGCATGGTGGCGCAGTGGTTAGCACTGTTGCCTCGCACCTCTGGGACCTGGGTTTGAGTCTCCGCCTGGGTCACATGTGTGTGGAGTTTGCATGTTCTCCCCGTGTCATCGTGGGGTTTCCTCCGGGTGCTCCGGTTTCCCCCCCACAGTCCAAAGACATGCTGAGGCTAATTGACATTGCTAAATTGCCCTTCGGTGTGCATGTGTGAGTGCCTGGTGTGTGAGTGTGCCCTGCGATGGGCTGGCCCCCCATCCAGGGTTGTTCCCTGCCTCGTGCCCATTGCTTCCGGGATAGGCTCTGGACCCCCCGCGACCCAGTAGGATAAGCAGGTTGGACAATGGATGGACGGATGAGGTTTCATGAAATGAACTCAGAATGTCAAGTTATAATGAAATCTTCATTTTGTGTTAGTTTGTCATGATTTCTTCACGAAAACACGTTTTCCTATCATGGTAGGTCGAACTCTTATAGGGGAAGCGCAGGTTTCATGAAATGAACTCAGAATGTCAAGTTATAATGAAATCTTCATTTTGTGTTAGTTTGTCATGATTTCTTCACGAAAACACGTTTTCCTATAATGGTTGGTCGAACTCTTATAGGGGAAGCGCAGGTTTCATGAAATGAACTCAGAATGTCAAGTTATAATGAAATCTTCATTTTGTGTTAGTTTGTCATGATTTCGTCACGAAAACACGTTTTCCTATAATGATACGTCGATCTCTTATAGGGGAAGCGCAGGTTTCATGAAATGAACTCAGAATGTCAAGTTATAATGAAATCTTCATTTTGTGTTAGTTTGTCATGATTTCTTCACGAAAACACGTTTTCCTATAATGTTACGTCGAACTCTTATAGGGGAAGCGCAGGTTTCATGAAATGAACTCAGAATGTCAAGTTATAATGAAATCTTCATTTTGTGTTAGTTTGTCATGACTTCTTCACGAAAACACGTTTTCCTACAATGGGAGGTCGAACTCTTATAAGGGAAGCGCAGGTTTCATGAAATGAACTCAGAATGTCAAATTATAATGAAATCTTCATTTTGTGTTAGTTTGTCATGATTTCTTCACGAAAACACGTTTTCCTATAATGTTACGTCGAACTCTTATAGGGGAAGCGCAGGTTTCATGAAATGAACTCAGAATGTCAAGTTATAATGAAATCTTCATTTTGTGTTAGTTTGTCATGATTTCTTCACGAAAACAAGTTTTCCTATAATGGGAGGTCGAACTCTTATAGGGGAAGCGCAGGTTTCATGAAATGAACTCAGAATGTCAAGTTATAATGAAATCTTCATTTTGTGTTAGTTTGTCATGATTTCTTCACGAAAACACGTTTTCCTATAATGTTACGTCGAACTCTTATAGGGGAAGCGCAGGTTTTGTGAAATGAACTCAGAATGTCAAGTTATAATGAAATCTTCATTTTGTGTTAGTTTGTCATGACTTCTTCACGAAAACACGTTTTCCTATAATGTTACGTCGAACTCTTATAGGGGAAGCGCAGGTTTCATGAAATGAACTCAGAATGTCAAGTTATAATGAAATCTTCATTTTGTGTTAGTTTGTCATGATTTCTTCACGAAAACACGTTTTCCTATAATGTTACGTCGAACTCTTATAGGGGAAGCGCAGGTTTCATGAAATGAACTCAGAATGTCAAGTTATAATGAAATCTTCATTTTGTGTTAGTTTGTCATGATTTCTTCACGAAAACACGTTTTCCTATAATGTTACGTCGAACTCTTATAGGGGAAGAGCAGGTTTCATGAAATGAACTCAGAATGTCAAGTTATAATGAAATCTTCATTTTGTGTTAGTTTGTCATGATTTCTTCACGAAAACACGTTTTCCTAGAATGGTAGGTCGAACTCTTATAGGGGAAGCGCAGGTTTCATGAAATGAACTCAGAATGTCAAGTTATAATGAAATATTCATTTTGTGTTAGTTTGTCATGATTTCTTCACGAAAACACATTTTCCTATAATGTTACGTCGAACTCTTATAGGGGAAGCGCAGGTTTCATGAAATGAACTCAGAATGTCAAGTTATAATGAAATCTTCATTTTGTGTTAGTTTATCATGATTTCTTCACGAAAACACGTTTTCCTACAATGGGAGGTCGAACTCTTATAGGGGAAGCGCAGGTTTCATGAAATGAACTCAGAATGTCAAGTTATAATGAAATCTTCATTTTGTGTTAGTTTGTCATGATTTCTTCACGAAAACACGTTTTCCTATAATGTTACGTCGAACTCTTATAGGGGAAGCGCAGGTTTCATGAAGGGGCGGCATGGTGGCGCAGTGGTTAGCACTGTTGCCTCGCACCTCTGGGACCTGGGTTTGAGTCTCCGCCTGGGTCACATGTGTGTGGAGTTTGCATGTTCTCCCCGTGTCATCGTGGGGTTTCCTCCGGGTGCTCCGGTTTCCCCCCCACAGTCCAAAGACATGCTGAGGCTAATTGACATTGCTAAATTGCCCTTCAGTGTGCATGTGTGAGTGCCTGGTGTGTGAGTGTGCCCTGCGATGGGCTGGCCCCCCATCCAGGGTTGTTCCCTGCCTCGTGCCCATTGCTTCCAGGATAGGCTCTGGACCCCCCGCAACCCAGTAGGATAAGCAGGTTGGACAATGGATGGATGGATGAGGTTTCATGAAATGAACTCAGAATGTCAAGTTATAATGAAATCTTCATTTTGTGTTAGTTTGTCATGATTTCTTCACGAAAACACGTTTTCCTATAATGTTACGTCGAACTCTTATAGGGGAAGCGCAGGTTTCATGAAATGAACTCAGAATGTCAAGTTATAATGAAATCTTCATTTTGTGTTAGATTGTCATGATTTCTTCACGAAAACACGTTTTCCTATAATGTTACGTCGAACTCTTATAGGGGAAGCGCAGGTTTCATGAAGGGGCGGCATGGTGGTGCAGTGGTTAGCACTGTTGCCTCGCACCTCTGGGACCTGGGTTTGAGTCTCCGCCTGGGTCACATGTGTGTGGAGTTTGCATGTTCTCCCCGTTTCGTCGTGGGGTTTGCTCCGGTTTCCCCCCCACAGTCCAAAGACATGCTGAGGCTAATTGACATTGCTAAATTGCCCTTCGGTGTGCATGTGTGAGTGCCTGGTGTGTGAGTGTGCCCTGCGATGGGCTGGCCCCCCATCCAGGGTTGTTCCCTGCCTCGTGCCCATTGCTTCCGGGATAGGCTCTGGACCCCCCGCGACCCAGTAGGATAAGCGGGTTGGACAATGGATGGATGGATGAGGTTTCATGAAATGAACTCAGAATGTCAAGTTATAATGAAATCTTCATTTTGTGTTAGTTTGTCATGATTTCTTCACGAAAACACGTTTTCCTATCATGGTAGGTCGAACTCTTATAGGGGAAGCGCAGGTTTCATGAAATGAACTCAGAATGTCAAGTTATAATGAAATCTTCATTTTGTGTTAGTTTGTCATGATTTCTTCACGAAAACACGTTTTCCTATAATGGTTGGTCGAACTCTTATAGGGGAAGCGCAGGTTTCATGAAATGAACTCAGAATGTCAAGTTATAATGAAATCTTCATTTTGTGTTAGTTTGTCATGATTTCGTCACGAAAACACGTTTTCCTATAATGATACGTCGATCTCTTATAGGGGAAGCGCAGGTTTCATGAAATGAACTCAGAATGTCAAGTTATAATGAAATCTTCATTTTGTGTTAGTTTGTCATGATTTCTTCACGAAAACACGTTTTCCTATAATGTTACGTCGAACTCTTATAGGGGAAGCGCAGGTTTCATGAAATGAACTCAGAATGTCAAGTTATAATGAAATCTTCATTTTGTGTTAGTTTGTCATGATTTCTTCACGAAAACACGTTTTCCTACAATGGGAGGTCGAACTCTTATAAGGGAAGCGCAGGTTTCATGAAATGAACTCAGAATGTCAAATTATAATGAAATCTTCATTTTGTGTTAGTTTGTCATGATTTCTTCACGAAAACACGTTTTCCTATAATGTTACGTCGAACTCTTATAGGGGAAGCGCAGGTTTCATGAAATGAACTCAGAATGTCAAGTTATAATGAAATCTTCATTTTGTGTTAGTTTGTCATGATTTCTTCACGAAAACACGTTTTCCTACAATGGGAGGTCGAACTCTTATAAGGGAAGCGCAGGTTTCATGAAATGAACTCAGAATGTCAAATTATAATGAAATCTTCATTTTGTGTTAGTTTGTCATGATTTCTTCACGAAAACACGTTTTCCTATAATGTTACGTCGAACTCTTATAGGGGAAGCGCAGGTTTCATGAAATGAACTCAGAATGTCAAGTTATAATGAAATCTTCATTTTGTGTTAGTTTGTCATGATTTCTTCACGAAAACAAGTTTTCCTATAATGGGAGGTCGAACTCTTATAGGGGAAGCGCAGGTTTCATGAAATGAACTCAGAATGTCAAGTTATAATGAAATCTTCATTTTGTGTTAGTTTGTCATGATTTCTTCACGAAAACACGTTTTCCTATAATGTTACGTCGAACTCTTATAGGGGAAGCGCAGGTTTCGTGAAATGAACTCAGAATGTCAAGTTATAATGAAATCTTCATTTTGTGTTAGTTTGTCATGACTTCTTCACGAAAACACGTTTTCCTATAATGTTACGTCGAACTCTTATAGGGGAAGCGCAGGTTTCATGAAATGAACTCAGAATGTCAAGTTATAATGAAATCTTCATTTTGTGTTAGTTTGTCATGATTTCTTCACGAAAACACGTTTTCCTATAATGTTACGTCGAACTCTTATAGGGGAAGCGCAGGTTTCATGAAATGAACTCAGAATGTCAAGTTATAATGAAATCTTCATTTTGTGTTAGTTTGTCATGATTTCTTCACGAAAACACGTTTTCCTATAATGTTACGTCGAACTCTTATAGGGGAAGAGCAGGTTTCATGAAATGAACTCAGAATGTCAAGTTATAATGAAATCTTCATTTTGTGTTAGTTTGTCATGATTTCTTCACGAAAACACGTTTTCCTAGAATGGTAGGTCGAACTCTTATAGGGGAAGCGCAGGTTTCATGAAATGAACTCAGAATGTCAAGTTATAATGAAATCTTCATTTTGTGTTAGTTTGTCATGACTTCTTCACGAAAACACGTTTTCCTATAATGGTAGGTCGAACTATTATAGGGGAAGCGCAGGTTTCATGAAATGAACTCAGAATGTCTAGTTATAATGAAATCTTCATTTTGTGTTAGTTTGTCATGATTTCTTCACGAAAACACGTTTTCCTATAATGTTACGTCGAACTCTTATAGGGGAAGCGCAGGTTTCATGAAATGAACTCAGAATGTCAAGTTATAATGAAATCTTCATTTTGTGTTAGTTTGTCATGATTTCTTCACGAAAACACGTTTTCCTATAATGTTACGTCGAACTCTTATAGGGGAAGCGCAGGTTTCATGAAATGAACTCAGAATGTCAAGTTATAATGAAATCTTCATTTTGTGTTAGTTTGTCATGATTTCTTCACGAAAACACGTTTTCCTATAATGTTACGTCGAACTCTTATAGGGGAAGCGCAGGTTTCATGAAATGAACTCAGAATGTCAAGTTATAATGAAATCTTCATTTTGTGTTAGTTTGTCATGATTTCTTCACGAAAACACGTTTTCCTAGAATGGTAGGTCGAACTCTTATAGGGGAAGCGCAGGTTTCATGAAATGAACTCAGAATGTCAAGTTATAATGAAATCTTCATTTTGTGTTAGTATGTCATGATTTCTTCACGAAAACACGTTTTCCTAGAATGGGAGGTCGAACTCTTATAGGGGAAGCGCAGGTTTCATGAAATGAACTCAGAATGTCAAGTTATAATGAAATCTTCATTTTGTGTTAGTTTGTCATGATTTCTTCACGAAAACACGTTTTCCTATAATGTTACGTCGAACTCTTATAGGGGAAGCGCAGGTTTCATGAAATGAACTCAGAATGTCAAGTTATAATGAAATCTTCATTTTGTGTTAGTTTGTCATGATTTCTTCACGAAAACACGTTTTCCTATAATGTTACGTCGAACTCTTATAGGGGAAGAGCAGGTTTCATGAAATGAACTCAGAATGTCAAGTTATAATGAAATCTTCATTTTGTGTTAGTTTGTCATGATTTCTTCACGAAAACACGTTTTCCTAGAATTGTAGGTCGAACTCTTATAGGGGAAGCGCAGGTTTCATGAAATGAACTCAGAATGTCAAGTTATAATGAAATCTTCATTTTGTGTTAGTTTGTCATGATTTCTTCACGAAAACACGTTTTCCTAGAATGGGAGGTCGAACTCTTATAGGGGAAGCGCAGGTTTCATGAAATGAACTCAGAATGTCAAGTTATAATGAAATCTTCATTTTGTGTTAGTTTGTCATGATTTCTTCACGAAAACACGTTTTCCTATAATGTTACGTCGAACTCTTATAGGGGAAGCGCAGGTTTCATGAAATGAACTCAGAATGTCAAGTTATAATGAAATCTTCATTTTGTGTTAGTTTGTCATGATTTCTTCACGAAAACACGTTTTCCTATAATGTTACGTCGAACTCTTATAGGGGAAGCGCAGGTTTCATGAAATGAACTCAGAATGTCAAGTTATAATGAAATCTTCATTTTGTGTTAGTTTGCCATGATTTCTTCACGAAAACACGTTTTCCTATAATGTTACGTCGAACTCTTATAGGGGAAGCGCAGGTTTCATGAAATGAACTCAGAATGTCAAGTTATAATGAAATCTTCATTTTGTGTTAGTTTGTCATGATTTCTTCACGAAAACACGTTTTCCTATAATGGTAGGTCGAACTCTTATAGGGGAAGCGCAGGTTTCATGAAATGAACTCAGAATGTCAAGTTCTAATGAAATCTTCATTTTGTGTTAGTTTGTCATGACTTCTTCACGAAAACACGTTTTCCTATAATGGTAGGTCGAACTCTTATAGGGGAAGCGCAGGTTTCATGAAATGAACTCAGAATGTCAAGTTATAATGAAATCTTCATTTTGTGTTAGTTTGTCATGATTTCTTCACGAAAACACGTTTTCCTATAATGTTACGTCGAACTCTTATAGGGGAAGCGCAGGTTTCATGAAATGAACTCAGAATGTCAAGTTATAATGAAATCTTCATTTTGTGTTAGTTTGTCATGATTTCTTCACGAAAACACGTTTTCCTATAATGTTACGTCGAACTCTTATAGGGGAAGAGCAGGTTTCATGAAATGAACTCAGAATGTCAAGTTATAATGAAATCTTCATTTTGTGTTAGTTTGTCATGATTTCTTCATGAAAACACGTTTTCCTAGAATTGTAGGTCGAACTCTTATAGGGGAAGCGCAGGTTTCATGAAATGAACTCAGAATGTCAAGTTATAATGAAATCTTCATTTTGTGTTAGTTTGTCATGATTTCTTCACGAAAACAAGTTTTCCTATAATGGGAGGTCGAACTCTTATAGGGGAAGCGCAGGTTTCATGAAATGAACTCAGAATGTCAAGTTATAATGAAATCTTCATTTTGTGTTAGTTTGTCATGATTTCTTCACGAAAACACGTTTTCCTATAATGTTACGTCGAACTCTTATAGGGGAAGCGCAGGTTTCGTGAAATGAACTCAGAATGTCAAGTTATAATGAAATCTTCATTTTGTGTTAGTTTGTCATGACTTCTTCACGAAAACACGTTTTCCTATAATGGTAGGTCGAACTATTATAGGGGAAGCGCAGGTTTCATGAAATGAACTCAGAATGTCAAGTTATAATGAAATCTTCATTTTGTGTTAGTTTGTCATGATTTCTTCACGAAAACACGTTTTCCTATGATGTTACGTCAATCTCTTATAGGGGAAGCGCAGGTTTCATGAAATGAACTCAGAATGTCAAGTTCTAATGAAATCTTCATTTTGTGTTAGTTTGTCATGATTTCTTCACGAAAACACGTTTTCCTATAATGGTAGGTCGAACTCTTATAGGGGAAGCGCAGGTTTCATGAAATGAACTCAGAATGTCAAGTTATAATGAAATCTTCATTTTGTGTTAGTTTGTCATGACTTCTTCACGAAAACACGTTTTCCTATAATGGTAGGTCGAACTATTATAGGGGAAGTGCAGGTTTCATGAAATGAACTCAGAATGTCTAGTTATAATGAAATCTTCATTTTGTGTTAGTTTGTCATGATTTCTTCACGAAAACACGTTTTCCTATAATGTTACGTCGAACTCTTATAGGGGAAGCGCAGGTTTCATGGAATGAACTCAGAATGTCAAGTTATAATGAAATCTTCATTTTGTGTTAGTTTGTCATGATTTCTTCACGAAAACACGTTTTCCTATAATGTTACGTCGAACTCTTATAGGGGAAGCGCAGGTTTCATGAAATGAACTCAGAATGTCAAGTTATAATGAAATCTTCATTTCGTGTTAGTTTGTCATGATTTCTTCACGAAAACACGTTTTCCTATAATGTTACTTCGAACTCTTGTAGGGGAAGCGCAGGTTTCATGAAATGAACTCAGAATGTCAAGTTATAATGAAATCTTCATTTCGTGTTAGTTTGTCATGATTTCTTCACGAAAACACGTTTTCCTATAATGTTACGTCGAACTCTTATAGGGGAAGCGCAGGTATCATGAAATGAACTCAGAATGTCAAGTTATAATGAAATCTTCATTTTGTGTTAGTTTGTCATGATTTCTTCACGAAAACACGTTTTCCTAGAATGGTAGGTCGAACTCTTATAGGGGAAGCGCAGGTTTCATGAAATGAACTCAGAATGTCAAGTTATAATGAAATCTTCATTTTGTGTTAGTTTGTCATGATTTCTTCACGAAAACACGTTTTCCTAGAATGGGAGGTCGAACTCTTATAGGGGAAGCGCAGGTTTCATGAAATGAACTCAGAATGTCAAGTTATAATGAAATCTTCATTTTGTGTTAGTTTGTCATGATTTCTTCACGAAAACACGTTTTCCTATAATGTTACTTCGAACTCTTGTAGGGGAAGCGCAGGTTTCATGAAATGAACTCAGAATGTCAAGTTATAATGAAATCTTCATTTTGTGTTAGTTTGTCATGATTTCTTCACGAAAACACGTTTTCCTATAATGTTACGTCGAACTCTTATAGGGGAAGAGCAGGTTTCATGAAATGAACTCAGAATGTCAAGTTATAATGAAATCTTCATTTTGTGTTAGTTTGTCATGATTTCTTCACGAAAACACGTTTTCCTAGAATGGTAGGTCGAACTCTTATAGGGGAAGCGCAGGTTTCATGAAATGAACTCAGAATGTCAAGTTATAATGAAATCTTCATTTTGTGTTAGTTTGTCATGATTTCTTCACGAAAACACGTTTTCCTACAATGGGAGGTCGAACTCTTATAAGGGAAGCGCAGGTTTCATGAAATGAACTCAGAATGTCAAATTATAATGAAATCTTCATTTTGTGTTAGTTTGTCATGATTTCTTCACAAAAACACGTTTTCCTATAATGTTACGTCGAACTCTTATAGGGGAAGCGCAGGTTTCATGAAATGAACTCAGAATGTCAAGTTATAATGAAATCTTCATTTTGTGTTAGTTTGTCATGATTTCTTCACGAAAACAAGTTTTCCTATAATGGGAGGTCGAACTCTTATAGGGGAAGCGCAGGTTTCATGAAATGAACTCAGAATGTCAAGTTATAATGAAATCTTCATTTTGTGTTAGTTTGTCATGATTTCTTCACGAAAACACGTTTTCCTATAATGTTACGTCGAACTCTTATAGGGGAAGCGCAGGTTTCGTGAAATGAACTCAGAATGTCAAGTTATAATGAAATCTTCATTTTGTGTTAGTTTGTCATGATTTCTTCACGAAAACACGTTTTCCTATAATGTTACGTCGAACTCTTATAGGGGAAGAGCAGGTTTCATGAAATGAACTCAGAATGTCAAGTTATAATGAAATCTTCATTTTGTGTTAGTTTGTCATGATTTCTTCACGAAAACACGTTTTCCTAGAATGGTAGGTCGAACTCTTATAGGGGAAGCGCAGGTTTCATGAAATGAACTCAGAATGTCAAGTTATAATGAAATCTTCATTTTGTGTTAGTTTGTCATGATTTCTTCACGAAAACACGTTTTCCTAGAATGGGAGGTCGAACTCTTATAGGGGAAGCGCAGGTTTCATGAAATGAACTCAGAATGTCAAGTTATAATGAAATCTTCATTTTGTGTTAGTTTGTCATGATTTCTTCACGAAAACACGTTTTCCTATAATGTTACGTCGAACTCTTATAGGGGAAGCGCAGGTTTCATGAAATGAACTCAGAATGTCAAGTTATAATGAAATCTTCATTTTGTGTTAGTTTGTCATGATTTCTTCACGAAAACACGTTTTCCTATAATGTTACGTCGATCTCTTATAGGGGAAGCGCAGGTTTCATGAAATGAACTCAGAATGTCAAGTTCTAATGAAATCTTCATTTTGTGTTAGTTTGTCATGATTTCTTCACGAAAACACGTTTTCCTATAATGGTAGGTCGAACTCTTATAGGGGAAGCGCAGGTTTCATGAAATGAACTCAGAATGTCAAGTTATAATGAAATCTTCATTTTGTGTTAGTTTGTCATGACTTCTTCACGAAAACACGTTTTCCTATAATGGTAGGTCGAACTATTATAGGGGAAGCGCAGGTTTCATGAAATGAACTCAGAATGTCTAGTTATAATGAAATCTTCATTTTGTGTTAGTTTGTCATGATTTCTTCACGAAAACACGTTTTCCTATAATGTTACGTCGAACTCTTATAGGGGAAGCGCAGGTTTCATGAAATGAACTCAGAATGTCAAGTTATAATGAAATCTTCATTTTGTGTTAGTTTGTCATGATTTCTTCACGAAAACACGTTTTCCTATAATGTTACGTCGAACTCTTATAGGGGAAGCGCAGGTTTCATGAAATGAACTCAGAATGTCAAGTTATAATGAAATCTTCATTTTGTGTTAGTTTGTCATGATTTCTTCACGAAAACATGTTTTCCTATAATGTTACGTCGAACTCTTATAGGGGAAGCGCAGGTTTCATGAAATGAACTCAGAATGTCAAGTTATAATGAAATCTTCATTTTGTGTTAGTTTGTCATGATTTCTTCACGAAAACACGTTTTCCTAGAATGGTAGGTCGAACTCTTATAGGGGAAGCGCAGGTTTCATGAAATGAACTCAGAATGTCAAGTTATAATGAAATCTTCATTTTGTGTTAGTTTGTCATGATTTCTTCACGAAAACACGTTTTCCTATAATGTTACGTCGAACTCTTATAGGGGAAGCGCAGGTTTCATGAAATGAACTCAGAATGTCAAGTTATAATGAAATCTTCATTTTGTGTTAGTTTGTCATGATTTCTTCACGAAAACACGTTTTCCTATAATGTTACGTCGAACTCTTATAGGGGAAGCGCAGGTTTCATGAAATGAACTCAGAATGTCAAGTTATAATGAAATCTTCATTTTGTGTTAGTTTGTCATGATTTCTTCACGAAAACACGTTTTCCTATAATGTTACGTCGAACTCTTATAGGGGAAGCGCAGGTTTCATGAAATGAACTCAGAATGTCAAGTTATAATGAAATCTTCATTTTGTGTTAGTTTGTCATGATTTCTTCACGAAAACACGTTTTCCTATAATGTTACGTCGAACTCTTATAGGGGAAGCGCAGGTTTCATGAAATGAACTCAGAATGTCAAGTTATAATGAAATCTTCATTTTGTGTTAGTTTGTCATGATTTCTTCACGAAAACACGTTTTCCTATAATGTTACGTCGAACTCTTATAGGGGAAGCGCAGGTTTCATGAAATGAACTCAGAATGTCAAGTTATAATGAAATCTTCATTTTGTGTTAGTTTGTCATGATTTCTTCACGAAAACACGTTTTCCTACAATGGGAGGTCGAACTCTAATAAGGGAAGCGCAGGTTTCATGAAATGAACTCAGAATGTCAAATTATAATGAAATCTTCATTTTGTGTTAGTTTGTCATGATTTCTTCACGAAAACACGTTTTCCTATAATGTTACGTCGAACTCTTATAGGGGAAGCGCAGGTTTCATGAAATGAACTCAGAATGTCAAGTTATAATGAAATCTTCATTTTGTGTTAGTTTGTCATGATTTCTTCACGAAAACAAGTTTTCCTATAATGGGAGGTCGAACTCTTATAGGGGAAGCGCAGGTTTCATGAAATGAACTCAGAATGTCAAGTTATAATGAAATCTTCATTTTGTGTTAGTTTGTCATGATTTCTTCACGAAAACACGTTTTCCTATAATGTTACGTCGAACTCTTATAGGGGAAGCGCAGGTTTCGTGAAATGAACTCAGAATGTCAAGTTATAATGAAATCTTCATTTTGTGTTAGTTTGTCATGACTTCTTCACGAAAACACGTTTTCCTATAATGGTAGGTCGAACTATTATAGGGGAAGCGCAGGTTTCATGAAATGAACTCAATGTCAAGTTATAATGAAATCTTAATTTTGTGTTAGTTTGTCATGATTTCTTCACGAAAACACGTTTTCCTATAATGTTACGTCGAACTCTTATAGGGGAAGCGCAGGTTTCATGAAATGAACTCAGAATGTCAAGTTATAATGAAATCTTCATTTTGTGTTAGTTTGTCATGATTTCTTCACGAAAACACGTTTTCCTATAATGTTACGTCGAACTCTTATAGGGGAAGCGCAGGTTTCATGAAATGAACTCAGAATGTCAAGTTATAATGAAATCTTCATTTTGTGTTAGTTTGTCATGATTCTTCACGAAAACACGTTTTCCTATAATGTTACGTCGAACTCTTATAGGGGAAGAGCAGGTTTCATGAAATGAACTCAGAATGTCAAGTTATAATGAAATCTTCATTTTGTGTTAGTTTGTCATGATTTCTTCACGAAAACACGTTTTCCTAGAATGGTAGGTCGAACTCTTATAGGGGAAGCGCAGGTTTCATGAAATGAACTCAGAATGTCAAGTTATAATGAAATCTTCATTTTGTGTTAGTTTGTCATGATTTCTTCACGAAAACACGTTTTCCTAGAATGGGAGGTCGAACTCTTATAGGGGAAGCGCAGGTTTCATGAAATGAACTCAGAATGTCAAGTTATAATGAAATCTTCATTTTGTGTTAGTTTGTCATGATTTCTTCACGAAAACACGTTTTCCTATAATGTTACGTCGAACTCTTATAGGGGAAGCGCAGGTTTCATGAAATGAACTCAGAATGTCAAGTTATAATGAAATCTTCATTTTGTGTTAGTTTGTCATGATTTCTTCACGAAAACACGTTTTCCTATAATGTTACGTCGAACTCTTATAGGGGAAGCGCAGGTTTCATGAAATGAACTCAGAATGTCAAGTTATAATGAAATCTTCATTTTGTGTTAGTTTGTCATGATTTCTTCACGAAAACACGTTTTCCTATAATGTTACGTCGAACTCTTATAGGGGAAGCGCAGGTTTCATGAAATGAACTCAGAATGTCAAGTTATAATGAAATCTTCATTTTGTGTTAGTTTGTCATGATTTCTTCACGAAAACACGTTTTCCTATAATGTTACGTCGAACTCTTATAGGGGAAGCGCAGGTTTCATGAAATGAACTCAGAATGTCAAGTTATAATGAAATCTTCATTTTGTGTTAGTTTGTCATGATTTCTTCACGAAAACACGTTTTCCTAGAATGGTAGGTCGAACTCTTATAGGGGAAGCGCAGGTTTCATGAAATGAACTCAGAATGTCAAGTTATAATGAAATCTTCATTTTGTGTTAGTTTGTCATGATTTCTTCACGAAAACACGTTTTCCTAGAATGGGAGGTCGAACTCTTATAGGGGAAGCGCAGGTTTCATGAAATGAACTCAGAATGTCAAGTTATAATGAAATCTTCATTTTGTGTTAGTTTGTCATGATTTCTTCACGAAAACACGTTTTCCTATAATGTTACTTCGAACTCTTGTAGGGGAAGCGCAGGTTTCATGAAATGAACTCAGAATGTCAAGTTATAATGAAATCTTCATTTTGTGTTAGTTTGTCATGATTTCTTCACGAAAACACGTTTTCCTATAATGTTACGTCGAACTCTTATAGGGGAAGAGCAGGTTTCATGAAATGAACTCAGAATGTCAAGTTATAATGAAATCTTCATTTTGTGTTAGTTTGTCATGATTTCTTCACGAAAACACGTTTTCCTAGAATGGTAGGTCGAACTCTTATAGGGGAAGCGCAGGTTTCATGAAATGAACTCAGAATGTCAAGTTATAATGAAATCTTCATTTTGTGTTAGTTTGTCATGATTTCTTCACGAAAACACGTTTTCCTACAATGGGAGGTCGAACTCTAATAAGGGAAGCGCAGGTTTCATGAAATGAACTCAGAATGTCAAATTATAATGAAATCTTCATTTTGTGTTAGTTTGTCATGATTTCTTCACGAAAACACGTTTTCCTATAATGTTACGTCGAACTCTTATAGGGGAAGCGCAGGTTTCATGAAATGAACTCAGAATGTCAAGTTATAATGAAATCTTCATTTTGTGTTAGTTTGTCATGATTTCTTCACGAAAACACGTTTTCCTATAATGTTACGTCGAACTCTTATAGGGGAAGCGCAGGTTTCATGAAATGAACTCAGAATGTCAAGTTATAATGAAATCTTCATTTTGTGTTAGTTTGTCATGATTTCTTCACGAAAACACGTTTTCCTATAATGTTACGTCGAACTCTTATAGGGGAAGCGCAGGTTTCATGAAATGAACTCAGAATGTCAAGTTATAATGAAATCTTCATTTTGTGTTAGTTTGTCATGATTTCTTCACGAAAACACGTTTTCCTATAATGTTACGTCGAACTCTTATAGGGGAAGCGCAGGTTTCATGAAATGAACTCAGAATGTCAAGTTATAATGAAATCTTCATTTTGTGTTAGTTTGTCATGATTTCTTCACGAAAACACGTTTTCCTAGAATGGTAGGTCGAACTCTTATAGGGGAAGCGCAGGTTTCATGAAATGAACTCAGAATGTCAAGTTATAATGAAATCTTCATTTTGTGTTAGTTTGTCATGATTTCTTCACGAAAACACGTTTTCCTAGAATGGGAGGTCGAACTCTTATAGGGGAAGCGCAGGTTTCATGAAATGAACTCAGAATGTCAAGTTATAATGAAATCTTCATTTTGTGTTAGTTTGTCATGATTTCTTCACGAAAACACGTTTTCCTATAATGTTACTTCGAACTCTTGTAGGGGAAGCGCAGGTTTCATGAAATGAACTCAGAATGTCAAGTTATAATGAAATCTTCATTTTGTGTTAGTTTGTCATGATTTCTTCACGAAAACACGTTTTCCTATAATGTTACGTCGAACTCTTATAGGGGAAGAGCAGGTTTCATGAAATGAACTCAGAATGTCAAGTTATAATGAAATCTTCATTTTGTGTTAGTTTGTCATGATTTCTTCACGAAAACACGTTTTCCTAGAATGGTAGGTCGAACTCTTATAGGGGAAGCGCAGGTTTCATGAAATGAACTCAGAATGTCAAGTTATAATGAAATCTTCATTTTGTGTTAGTTTGTCATGATTTCTTCACGAAAACACGTTTTCCTACAATGGGAGGTCGAACTCTAATAAGGGAAGCGCAGGTTTCATGAAATGAACTCAGAATGTCAAATTATAATGAAATCTTCATTTTGTGTTAGTTTGTCATGATTTCTTCACGAAAACACGTTTTCCTATAATGTTACGTCGAACTCTTATAGGGGAAGCGCAGGTTTCATGAAATGAACTCAGAATGTCAAGTTATAATGAAATCTTCATTTTGTGTTAGTTTGTCATGATTTCTTCACGAAAACAAGTTTTCCTATAATGGGAGGTCGAACTCTTATAGGGGAAGCGCAGGTTTCATGAAATGAACTCAGAATGTCAAGTTATAATGAAATCTTCATTTTGTGTTAGTTTGTCATGATTTCTTCACGAAAACACGTTTTCCTATAATGTTACGTCGAACTCTTATAGGGGAAGCGCAGGTTTCATGAAATGAACTCAGAATGTCAAGTTATAATGAAATCTTCATTTTGTGTTAGTTTGTCATGATTTCTTCACGAAAACACGTTTTCCTAGAATGGTAGGTCGAACTCTTATAGGGGAAGCGCAGGTTTCATGAAATGAACTCAGAATGTCAAGTTATAATGAATTCTTCATTTTGTGTTAGTTTGTCATGATTTCTTCACGAAAACACGTTTTCCTAGAATGGTAGGTCGAACTCTTATAGGGGAAGCGCAGCTTTCATGAAATGAACTCAGAATGTCAAGTTATAATGAAATCTTCATTTTGTGTTAGTTTGTCATGATTTCTTCACGAAAACACGTTTTCCTAGAATGGGAGGTCGAACTCTTATAGGGGAAGCGCAGGTTTCATGAAATGAACTCAGAATGTCAAGTTATAATGAAATCTTCATTTTGTGTTAGTTTGTCATGATTTCTTCACGAAAACACGTTTTCCTATAATGTTACTTCGAACTCTTGTAGGGGAAGCGCAGGTTTCATGAAATGAACTCAGAATGTCAAGTTATAATGAAATCTTCATTTTGTGTTAGTTTGTCATGATTTCTTCACGAAAACACGTTTTCCTATAATGTTACGTCGAACTCTTATAGGGGAAGAGCAGGTTTCATGAAATGAACTCAGAATGTCAAGTTATAATGAAATCTTCATTTTGTGTTAGTTTGTCATGATTTCTTCACGAAAACACGTTTTCCTAGAATGGTAGGTCGAACTCTTATAGGGGAAGCGCAGGTTTCATGAAATGAACTCAGAATGTCAAGTTATAATGAAATCTTCATTTTGTGTTAGTTTGTCATGATTTCTTCACGAAAACACGTTTTCCTACAATGGGAGGTCGAACTCTAATAAGGGAAGCGCAGGTTTCATGAAATGAACTCAGAATGTCAAATTATAATGAAATCTTCATTTTGTGTTAGTTTGTCATGATTTCTTCACGAAAACACGTTTTCCTATAATGTTACGTCGAACTCTTATAGGGGAAGCGCAGGTTTCATGAAATGAACTCAGAATGTCAAGTTATAATGAAATCTTCATTTTGTGTTAGTTTGTCATGATTTCTTCACGAAAACAAGTTTTCCTATAATGGGAGGTCGAACTCTTATAGGGGAAGCGCAGGTTTCATGAAATGAACTCAGAATGTCAAGTTATAATGAAATCTTCATTTTGTGTTAGTTTGTCATGATTTCTTCACGAAAACACGTTTTCCTATAATGTTACGTCGAACTCTTATAGGGGAAGCGCAGGTTTCGTGAAATGAACTCAGAATGTCAAGTTATAATGAAATCTTCATTTTGTGTTAGTTTGTCATGACTTCTTCACGAAAACACGTTTTCCTATAAAGGTAGGTCGAACTATTATAGGGGAAGCGCAGGTTTCATGAAATGAACTCAGAATGTCAAGTTATAATGAAATCTTCATTTTGTGTTAGTTTGTCATGATTTCTTCACGAAAACACGTTTTCCTATAATGTTACGTCGAACTCTTATAGGGGAAGCGCAGGTTTCATGAAATGAACTCAGAATGTCAAGTTATAATGAAATCTTCATTTTGTGTTAGTTTGTCATGATTTCTTCACGAAAACACGTTTTCCTATAATGTTACGTCGAACTCTTATAGGGGAAGCGCAGGTTTCATGAAATGAACTCAGAATGTCAAGTTATAATGAAATCTTCATTTTGTGTTAGTTTGTCATGATTTCTTCACGAAAACACGTTTTCCTATAATGTTACGTCGAACTCTTATAGGGGAAGAGCAGGTTTCATGAAATGAACTCAGAATGTCAAGTTATAATGAAATCTTCATTTTGTGTTAGTTTGTCATGATTTCTTCACGAAAACACGTTTTCCTAGAATGGTAGGTCGAACTCTTATAGGGGAAGCGCAGGTTTCATGAAATGAACTCAGAATGTCAAGTTATAATGAAATCTTCATTTTGTGTTAGTTTGTCATGATTTCTTCACGAAAACACGTTTTCCTAGAATGGGAGGTCGAACTCTTATAGGGGAAGCGCAGGTTTCATGAAATGAACTCAGAATGTCAAGTTATAATGAAATCTTCATTTTGTGTTAGTTTGTCATGATTTCTTCACGAAAACACGTTTTCCTATAATGTTACGTCGAACTCTTATAGGGGAAGCGCAGGTTTCATGAAATGAACTCAGAATGTCAAGTTATAATGAAATCTTCATTTTGTGTTAGTTTGTCATGATTTCTTCACGAAAACACGTTTTCCTATAATGTTACGTCGATCTCTTATAGGGGAAGCGCAGGTTTCATGAAATGAACTCAGAATGTCAAGTTCTAATGAAATCTTCATTTTGTGTTAGTTTGTCATGATTTCTTCACGAAAACACGTTTTCCTATAATGGTAGGTCGAACTCTTATAGGGGAAGCGCAGGTTTCATGAAATGAACTCAGAATGTCAAGTTATAATGAAATCTTCATTTTGTGTTAGTTTGTCATGACTTCTTCACGAAAACACGTTTTCCTATAATGGTAGGTCGAACTATTATAGGGGAAGCGCAGGTTTCATGAAATGAACTCAGAATGTCTAGTTATAATGAAATCTTCATTTTGTGTTAGTTTGTCATGATTTCTTCACGAAAACACGTTTTCCTATAATGTTACGTCGAACTCTTATAGGGGAAGCGCAGGTTTCATGAAATGAACTCAGAATGTCAAGTTATAATGAAATCTTCATTTTGTGTTAGTTTGTCATGATTTCTTCACGAAAACACGTTTTCCTAGAATGGTAGGTCGAACTCTTATAGGGGAAGCGCAGGTTTCATGAAATGAACTCAGAATGTCAAGTTATAATGAAATCTTCATTTTGTGTTAGTTTGTCATGATTTCTTCACGAAAACACGTTTTCCTATAATGTTACGTCGAACTCTTATAGGGGAAGCGCAGGTTTCATGAAATGAACTCAGAATGTCAAGTTATAATGAAATCTTCATTTTGTGTTAGTTTGTCATGATTTCTTCACGAAAACACGTTTTCCTATAATGTTACGTCGAACTCTTATAGGGGAAGCGCAGGTTTCATGAAATGAACTCAGAATGTCAAGTTATAATGAAATCTTCATTTTGTGTTAGTTTGTCATGATTTCTTCACGAAAACACGTTTTCCTAGAATGGTAGGTCGAACTCTTATAGGGGAAGCGCAGGTTTCATGAAATGAACTCAGAATGTCAAGTTATAATGAAATCTTCATTTTGTGTTAGTTTGTCATGATTTCTTCACGAAAACACGTTTTCCTAGAATGGGAGGTCGAACTCTTATAGGGGAAGCGCAGGTTTCATGAAATGAACTCAGAATGTCAAGTTATAATGAAATCTTCATTTTGTGTTAGTTTGTCATGATTTCTTCACGAAAACACGTTTTCCTATAATGTTACTTCGAACTCTTGTAGGGGAAGCGCAGGTTTCATGAAATGAACTCAGAATGTCAAGTTATAATGAAATCTTCATTTTGTGTTAGTTTGTCATGATTTCTTCACGAAAACACGTTTTCCTATAATGTTACGTCGAACTCTTATAGGGGAAGAGCAGGTTTCATGAAATGAACTCAGAATGTCAAGTTATAATGAAATCTTCATTTTGTGTTAGTTTGTCATGATTTCTTCACGAAAACACGTTTTCCTAGAATGGTAGGTCGAACTCTTATAGGGGAAGCGCAGGTTTCATGAAATGAACTCAGAATGTCAAGTTATAATGAAATCTTCATTTTGTGTTAGTTTGTCATGATTTCTTCACGAAAACACGTTTTCCTACAATGGGAGGTCGAACTCTAATAAGGGAAGCGCAGGTTTCATGAAATGAACTCAGAATGTCAAATTATAATGAAATCTTCATTTTGTGTTAGTTTGTCATGATTTCTTCACGAAAACACGTTTTCCTATAATGTTACGTCGAACTCTTATAGGGGAAGCGCAGGTTTCATGAAATGAACTCAGAATGTCAAGTTATAATGAAATCTTCATTTTGTGTTAGTTTGTCATGATTTCTTCACGAAAACAAGTTTTCCTATAATGGGAGGTCGAACTCTTATAGGGGAAGCGCAGGTTTCATGAAATGAACTCAGAATGTCAAGTTATAATGAAATCTTCATTTTGTGTTAGTTTGTCATGATTTCTTCACGAAAACACGTTTTCCTATAATGTTACGTCGAACTCTTATAGGGGAAGCGCAGGTTTCGTGAAATGAACTCAGAATGTCAAGTTATAATGAAATCTTCATTTTGTGTTAGTTTGTCATGACTTCTTCACGAATACACGTTTTCCTATAATGGTAGGTCGAACTATTATAGGGGAAGCGCAGGTTTCATGAAATGAACTCAGAATGTCAAGTTATAATGAAATCTTAATTTTGTGTTAGTTTGTCATGATTTCTTCACGAAAACACGTTTTCCTATAATGTTACGTCGAACTCTTATAGGGGAAGCGCAGGTTTCATGAAATGAACTCAGAATGTCAAGTTATAATGAAATCTTCATTTTGTGTTAGTTTGTCATGATTTCTTCACGAAAACACGTTTTCCTATAATGTTACGTCGAACTCTTATAGGGGAAGCGCAGGTTTCATGAAATGAACTCAGAATGTCAAGTTATAATGAAATCTTCATTTTGTGTTAGTTTGTCATGATTTCTTCACGAAAACACGTTTTCCTATAATGTTACGTCGAACTCTTATAGGGGAAGAGCAGGTTTCATGAAATGAACTCAGAATGTCAAGTTATAATGAAATCTTCATTTTGTGTTAGTTTGTCATGATTTCTTCACGAAAACACGTTTTCCTAGAATGGTAGGTCGAACTCTTATAGGGGAAGCGCAGGTTTCATGAAATGAACTCAGAATGTCAAGTTATAATGAAATCTTCATTTTGTGTTAGTTTGTCATGATTTCTTCACGAAAACACGTTTTCCTATAATGTTACTTCGAACTCTTGTAGGGGAAGCGCAGGTTTCATGAAATGAACTCAGAATGTCAAGTTATAATGAAATCTTCATTTTGTGTTAGTTTGTCATGATTTCTTCACGAAAACAAGTTTTCCTATAATGGGAGGTCGAACTCTTATAGGGGAAGCGCAGGTTTCATGAAATGAACTCAGAATGTCAAGTTATAATGAAATCTTCATTTTGTGTTAGTTTGTCATGATTTCTTCACGAAAACACGTTTTCCTATAATGTTACGTCGAACTCTTATAGGGGAAGCGCAGGTTTCGTGAAATGAACTCAGAATGTCAAGTTATAATGAAATCTTCATTTTGTGTTAGTTTGTCATGACTTCTTCACGAAAACACGTTTTCCTATAATGGTAGGTCGAACTATTATAGGGGAAGCGCAGGTTTCATGAAATGAACTCAGAATGTCAAGTTATAATGAAATCTTAATTTTGTGTTAGTTTGTCATGATTTCTTCACGAAAACACGTTTTCCTATAATGTTACGTCGAACTCTTATAGGGGAAGCGCAGGTTTCATGAAATGAACTCAGAATGTCAAGTTATAATGAAATCTTCATTTTGTGTTAGTTTGTCATGATTTCTTCACGAAAACACGTTTTCCTATAATGTTACGTCGAACTCTTATAGGGGAAGCGCAGGTTTCATGAAATGAACTCAGAATGTCAAGTTATAATGAAATCTTCATTTTGTGTTAGTTTGTCATGATTTCTTCACGAAAACACGTTTTCCTATAATGTTACGTCGAACTCTTATAGGGGAAGAGCAGGTTTCATGAAATGAACTCAGAATGTCAAGTTATAATGAAATCTTCATTTTGTGTTAGTTTGTCATGATTTCTTCACGAAAACACGTTTTCCTAGAATGGTAGGTCGAACTCTTATAGGGGAAGCGCAGGTTTCATGAAATGAACTCAGAATGTCAAGTTATAATGAAATCTTCATTTTGTGTTAGTTTGTCATGATTTCTTCACGAAAACACGTTTTCCTAGAATGGGAGGTCGAACTCTTATAGGGGAAGCGCAGGTTTCATGAAATGAACTCAGAATGTCAAGTTATAATGAAATCTTCATTTTGTGTTAGTTTGTCATGATTTCTTCACGAAAACACGTTTTCCTATAATGTTACGTCGAACTCTTATAGGGGAAGCGCAGGTTTCATGAAATGAACTCAGAATGTCAAGTTATAATGAAATCTTCATTTTGTGTTAGTTTGTCATGATTTCTTCACGAAAACACGTTTTCCTATAATGTTACGTCGAACTCTTATAGGGGAAGCGCAGGTTTCATGAAATGAACTCAGAATGTCAAGTTATAATGAAATCTTCATTTTGTGTTAGTTTGTCATGACTTCTTCACGAAAACACGTTTTCCTATAATGGTAGGTCGAACTATTATAGGGGAAGCGCAGGTTTCATGAAATGAACTCAGAATGTCAAGTTATAATGAAATCTTAATTTTGTGTTAGTTTGTCATGATTTCTTCACGAAAACACGTTTTCCTATAATGTTACGTCGAACTCTTATAGGGGAAGCGCAGGTTTCATGAAATGAACTCAGAATGTCAAGTTATAATGAAATCTTCATTTTGTGTTAGTTTGTCATGATTTCTTCACGAAAACACGTTTTCCTATAATGTTACGTCGAACTCTTATAGGGGAAGCGCAGGTTTCATGAAATGAACTCAGAATGTCAAGTTATAATGAAATCTTCATTTTGTGTTAGTTTGTCATGATTTCTTCACGAAAACACGTTTTCCTATAATGTTACGTCGATCTCTTATAGGGGAAGCGCAGGTTTCATGAAATGAACTCAGAATGTCAAGTTCTAAGGAAATCTTCATTTTGTGTTAGTTTGTCATGATTTCTTCACGAAAACACGTTTTCCTATAATGGTAGGTCGAACTCTTATAGGGGAAGCGCAGGTTTCATGAAATGAACTCAGAATGTCAAGTTATAATGAAATCTTCATTTTGTGTTAGTTTGTCATGACTTCTTCACGAAAACACGTTTTCCTATAATGGTAGGTCGAACTATTATAGGGGAAGCGCAGGTTTCATGAAATGAACTCAGAATGTCTAGTTATAATGAAATCTTCATTTTGTGTTAGTTTGTCATGATTTCTTCACGAAAACACGTTTTCCTATAATGTTACTTCGAACTCTTGTAGGGGAAGCGCAGGTTTCATGAAATGAACTCAGAATGTCAAGTTATAATGAAATCTTCATTTTGTGTTAGTTTGTCATGATTTCTTCACGAAAACAAGTTTTCCTATAATGGGAGGTCGAACTCTTATAGGGGAAGCGCAGGTTTCATGAAATGAACTCAGAATGTCAAGTTATAATGAAATCTTCATTTTGTGTTAGTTTGTCATGATTTCTTCACGAAAACACGTTTTCCTATAATGTTACGTCGAACTCTTATAGGGGAAGCGCAGGTTTCGTGAAATGAACTCAGAATGTCAAGTTATAATGAAATCTTCATTTTGTGTTAGTTTGTCATGACTTCTTCACGAAAACACGTTTTCCTATAATGGTAGGTCGAACTATTATAGGGGAAGCGCAGGTTTCATGAAATGAACTCAGAATGTCAAGTTATAATGAAATCTTAATTTTGTGTTAGTTTGTCATGATTACTTCACGAAAACACGTTTTCCTATAATGTTACGTCGAACTCTTATAGGGGAAGCGCAGGTTTCATGAAATGAACTCAGAATGTCAAGTTATAATGAAATCTTCATTTTGTGTTAGTTTGTCATGATTTCTTCACGAAAACAAGTTTTCCTATAATGGGAGGTCGAACTCTTATAGGGGAAGCGCAGGTTTCATGAAATGAACTCAGAATGTCAAGTTATAATGAAATCTTCATTTTGTGTTAGTTTGTCATGATTTCTTCACGAAAACACGTTTTCCTATAATGTTACGTCGAACTCTTATAGGGGAAGCGCAGGTTTCGTGAAATGAACTCAGAATGTCAAGTTATAATGAAATCTTCATTTTGTGTTAGTTTGTCATGACTTCTTCACGAAAACACGTTTTCCTATAATGGTAGGTCGAACTATTATAGGGGAAGCGCAGGTTTCATGAAATGAACTCAGAATGTCAAGTTATAATGAAATCTTAATTTTGTGTTAGTTTGTCATGATTACTTCACGAAAACACGTTTTCCTATAATGTTACGTCGAACTCTTATAGGGGAAGCGCAGGTTTCATGAAATGAACTCAGAATGTCAAGTTATAATGAAATCTTCATTTTGTGTTAGTTTGTCATGATTTCTTCACGAAAACACGTTTTCCTATAATGTTACGTCGAACTCTTATAGGGGAAGAGCAGGTTTCATGAAATGAACTCAGAATGTCAAGTTATAATGAAATCTTCATTTTGTGTTAGTTTGTCATGATTTCTTCACGAAAACACGTTTTCCTAGAATGGTAGGTCGAACTCTTATAGGGGAAGCGCAGGTTTCATGAAATGAACTCAGAATGTCAAGTTATAATGAAATCTTCATTTTGTGTTAGTTTGTCATGATTTCTTCACGAAAACACGTTTTCCTAGAATGGGAGGTCGAACTCTTATAGGGGAAGCGCAGGTTTCATGAAATGAACTCAGAATGTCAAGTTATAATGAAATCTTCATTTTGTGTTAGTTTGTCATGATTTCTTCACGAAAACACGTTTTCCTATAATGTTACGTCGAACTCTTATAGGGGAAGCGCAGGTTTCATGAAATGAACTCAGAATGTCAAGTTATAATGAAATCTTCATTTTGTGTTAGTTTGTCATGATTTCTTCACGAAAACACGTTTTCCTATAATGTTACGTCGATCTCTTATAGGGGAAGCGCAGGTTTCATGAAATGAACTCAGAATGTCAAGTTCTAATGAAATCTTCATTTTGTGTTAGTTTGTCATGATTTCTTCACGAAAACACGTTTTCCTATAATGGTAGGTCGAACTCTTATAGGGGAAGCGCAGGTTTCATGAAATGAACTCAGAATGTCAAGTTATAATGAAATCTTCATTTTGTGTTAGTTTGTCATGACTTCTTCACGAAAACACGTTTTCCTATAATGGTAGGTCGAACTATTATAGGGGAAGCGCAGGTTTCATGAAATGAACTCAGAATGTCTAGTTATAATGAAATCTTCATTTTGTGTTAGTTTGTCATGATTTCTTCACGAAAACACGTTTTCCTATAATGTTACTTCGAACTCTTGTAGGGGAAGCGCAGGTTTCATGAAATGAACTCAGAATGTCAAGTTATAATGAAATCTTCATTTTGTGTTAGTTTGTCATGATTTCTTCACGAAAACACGTTTTCCTATAATGTTACGTCGAACTCTTATAGGGGAAGAGCAGGTTTCATGAAATGAACTCAGAATGTCAAGTTATAATGAAATCTTCATTTTGTGTTAGTTTGTCATGATTTCTTCACGAAAACACGTTTTCCTAGAATGGTAGGTCGAACTCTTATAGGGGAAGCGCAGGTTTCATGAAATGAACTCAGAATGTCAAGTTATAATGAAATCTTCATTTTGTGTTAGTTTGTCATGATTTCTTCACGAAAACACGTTTTCCTACAATGGGAGGTCGAACTCTAATAAGGGAAGCGCAGGTTTCATGAAATGAACTCAGAATGTCAAATTATAATGAAATCTTCATTTTGTGTTAGTTTGTCATGATTTCTTCACGAAAACACGTTTTCCTATAATGTTACGTCGAACTCTTATAGGGGAAGCGCAGGTTTCATGAAATGAACTCAGAATGTCAAGTTATAATGAAATCTTCATTTTGTGTTAGTTTGTCATGATTTCTTCACGAAAACAAGTTTTCCTATAATGGGAGGTCGAACTCTTATAGGGGAAGCGCAGGTTTCATGAAATGAACTCAGAATGTCAAGTTATAATGAAATCTTCATTTTGTGTTAGTTTGTCATGATTTCTTCACGAAAACACGTTTTCCTATAATGTTACGTCGAACTCTTATAGGGGAAGCGCAGGTTTCGTGAAATGAACTCAGAATGTCAAGTTATAATGAAATCTTCATTTTGTGTTAGTTTGTCATGATTTCTTCACGAAAACACGTTTTCCTAGAATGGTAGGTCGAACTCTTATAGGGGAAGCGCAGGTTTCATGAAATGAACTCAGAATGTCAAGTTATAATGAAATCTTCATTTTGTGTTAGTTTGTCATGATTTCTTCACGAAAACACGTTTTCCTAGAATGGGAGGTCGAACTCTTATAGGGGAAGCGCAGGTTTCATGAAATGAACTCAGAATGTCAAGTTATAATGAAATCTTCATTTTGTGTTAGTTTGTCATGATTTCTTCACGAAAACACGTTTTCCTATAATGTTACGTCGAACTCTTATAGGGGAAGCGCAGGTTTCATGAAATGAACTCAGAATGTCAAGTTATAATGAAATCTTCATTTTGTGTTAGTTTGTCATGATTTCTTCACGAAAACACGTTTTCCTATAATGTTACGTCGATCTCTTATAGGGGAAGCGCAGGTTTCATGAAATGAACTCAGAATGTCAAGTTCTAATGAAATCTTCATTTTGTGTTAGTTTGTCATGATTTCTTCACGAAAACACGTTTTCCTATAATGGTAGGTCGAACTCTTATAGGGGAAGCGCAGGTTTCATGAAATGAACTCAGAATGTCAAGTTATAATGAAATCTTCATTTTGTGTTAGTTTGTCATGACTTCTTCACGAAAACACGTTTTCCTATAATGGTAGGTCGAACTATTATAGGGGAAGCGCAGGTTTCATGAAATGAACTCAGAATGTCTAGTTATAATGAAATCTTCATTTTGTGTTAGTTTGTCATGATTTCTTCACGAAAACACGTTTTCCTATAATGTTACGTCGAACTCTTATAGGGGAAGCGCAGGTTTCATGAAATGAACTCAGAATGTCAAGTTATAATGAAATCTTCATTTTGTGTTAGTTTGTCATGATTTCTTCACGAAAACACGTTTTCCTATAATGTCACGTCGAACTCTTATAGGGGAAGCGCAGGTTTCATGAAATGAACTCAGAATGTCAAGTTATAATGAAATCTTCATTTTGTGTTAGTTTGTCATGATTTCTTCACGAAAACACGTTTTCCTAGAATGGTAGGTCGAACTCTTATAGGGGAAGCGCAGGTTTCATGAAATGAACTCAGAATGTCAAGTTATAATGAAATCTTCATTTTGTGTTAGTTTGTCATGATTTCTTCACGAAAAACACGTTTTCCTAAAATGGGAGGTCGAACTCTTATAGGGGAAGCGCAGGTTTCATGAAATGAACTCAGAATGTCAAGTTATAATGAAATCTTCATTTTGTGTTAGTTTGTCATGATTTCTTCACGAAAACACGTTTTCCTATAATGTTACGTCGAACTCTTATAGGGGAAGCGCAGGTTTCATGAAATGAACTCAGAATGTCAAGTTATAATGAAATCTTCATTTTGTGTTAGTTTGTCATGATTTCTTCACGAAAACACGTTTTCCTATAATGTTACGTCGAACTCTTATAGGGGAAGAGCAGGTTTCATGAAATGAACTCAGAATGTCAAGTTATAATGAAATCTTCATTTTGTGTTAGTTTGTCATGATTTCTTCACGAAAACACGTTTTCCTAGAATTGTAGGTCGAACTCTTATAGGGGAAGCGCAGGTTTCATGAAATGAACTCAGAATGTCAAGTTATAATGAAATCTTCATTTTGTGTTAGTTTGTCATGATTTCTTCACGAAAACACGTTTTCCTAGAATGGGAGGTCGAACTCTTATAGGGGAAGCGCAGGTTTCATGAAATGAACTCAGAATGTCAAGTTATAATGAAATCTTCATTTTGTGTTAGTTTGTCATGATTTCTTCACGAAAACACGTTTTCCTATAATGTTACGTCGAACTCTTATAGGGGAAGCGCAGGTTTCATGAAATGAACTCAGAATGTCATGTTATAATGAAATCTTCATTTTGTGTTAGTTTGTCATGATTTCTTCACGAAAACACGTTTTCCTATAATGTTATGTCGATCTCTTATAGGGGAAGCGCAGGTTTCATGAAATGAACTCAGAATGTCAAGTTCTAATGAAATCTTCATTTTGTGTTAGTTTGTCATGATTTCTTCACGAAAACACGTTTCCCTATAATGGTAGGTCGAACTCTTATAGGGGAAGCGCAGGTTTCATGAAATGAACTCAGAATGTCAAGTTCTAATGAAATCTTCATTTTGTGTTAGTTTGTCATGATTTCTTCACGAAAACACGTTTTCCTATAATGTTACGTCGAACTCTTATAGGGGAAGCGCAGGTTTCATGAAATGAACTCAGAATGTCAAGTTATAATGAAATCTTCATTTTGTGTTAGTTTGTCATGATTTCTTCACGAAAACACGTTTTCCTATAATGTTACGTCGAACTCTTATAGGGGAAGCGCAGGTTTCATGAAATGAACTCAGAATGTCAAGTTATAATGAAATCTTCATTTTGTGTTAGTTTGTCATGATTTCTTCACGAAAACACGTTTTCCTATAATGTTACGTCGAACTCTTATAGGGGAAGAGCAGGTTTCATGAAATGAACTCAGAATGTCAAGTTATAATGAAATCTTCATTTTGTGTTAGTTTGTCATGATTTCTTCACGAAAACACGTTTTCCTAGAATGTTAGGTCGAACTCTTACAGGGGAAGCGCAGGTTTCATGAAATGAACTCAGAATGTCAAGTTATAATGAAATCTTCATTTTGTGTTAGTTTGTCATGATTTCTTCACGAAAACACGTTTTCCTAGAATGGGAGGTCGAACTCTTATAGGGGAAGCGCAGGTTTCATGAAATGAACTCAGAATGTCAAGTTATAATGAAATCTTCATTTTGTGTTAGTTTGTCATGATTTCTTCACGAAAACACGTTTTCCTATAATGTTACGTCGAACTCTTATAGGGGAAGCGCAGGTTTCATGAAATGAACTCAGAATGTCAAGTTATAATGAAATCTTCATTTTGTGTTAGTTTGTCATGATTTCTTCACGAAAACACGTTTTCCTATAATGTTACGTCGATCTCTTATAGGGGAAGCGCAGGTTTCATGAAATGAACTCAGAATGTCAAGTTCTAATGAAATCTTCATTTTGTGTTAGTTTGTCATGATTTCTTCACGAAAACACGTTTTCCTATAATGGTAGGTCGAACTCTTATAGGGGAAGCGCAGGTTTCATGAAATGAACTCAGAATGTCAAGTTATAATGAAATCTTCATTTTGTGTTAGTTTGTCATGATTTCTTCACGAAAACACGTTTTCCTATAATGTTACGTCGAACTCTTATAGGGGAAGCGCTGGTTTCATGAAATGAACTCAGAATGTCAAGTTCTAATGAAATCTTCATTTTGTGTTAGTTTGTCATGATTTCTTCACGAAAACACGTTTTCCTATAATGTTACGTCGAACTCTTATAGGGGAAGCGCAGGTTTCATGAAATGAACTCAGAATGTCAAGTTATAATGAAATCTTCATTTTGTGTTAGTTTGTCATGATTTCTTCACGAAAACACGTTTTCCTATAATGTTACGTCGAACTCTTATAGGGGAAGCGCAGGTTTCATGAAATGAACTCAGAATGTCAAGTTATAATGAAATCTTCATTTTGTGTTAGTTTGTCATGATTTCTTCACGAAAACACGTTTTCCTATAATGTTACGTCGAACTCTTATAGGGGAAGAGCAGGTTTCATGAAATGAACTCAGAATGTCAAGTTATAATGAAATCTTCATTTTGTGTTAGTTTGTCATGATTTCTTCACGAAAACACGTTTTCCTAGAATGTTAGGTCGAACTCTTACAGGGGAAGCGCAGGTTTCATGAAATGAACTCAGAATGTCAAGTTATAATGAAATCTTCATTTTGTGTTAGTTTGTCATGATTTCTTCACGAAAACACGTTTTCCTAGAATGGGAGGTCGAACTCTTATAGGGGAAGCGCAGGTTTCATGAAATGAACTCAGAATGTCAAGTTATAATGAAATCTTCATTTTGTGTTAGTTTGTCATGATTTCTTCACGAAAACACGTTTTCCTATAATGTTACGTCGAACTCTTATAGGGGAAGCGCAGGTTTCATGAAATGAACTCAGAATGTCAAGTTATAATGAAATCTTCATTTTGTGTTAGTTTGTCATGATTTCTTCACGAAAACACGTTTTCCTATAATGTTACGTCGATCTCTTATAGGGGAAGCGCAGGTTTCATGAAATGAACTCAGAATGTCAAGTTCTAATGAAATCTTCATTTTGTGTTAGTTTGTCATGATTTCTTCACGAAAACACGTTTTCCTATAATGGTAGGTCGAACTCTTATAGGGGAAGCGCAGGTTTCATGAAATGAACTCAGAATGTCAAGTTATAATGAAATCTTCATTTTGTGTTAGTTTGTCATGATTTCTTCACGAAAACACGTTTTCCTATAATGTTACGTCGAACTCTTATAGGGGAAGCGCTGGTTTCATGAAATGAACTCAGAATGTCAAGTTATAATGAAATCTTCATTTTGTGTTAGTTTGTCATGATTTCTTCACGAAAACACGTTTTCCTATAATGTTACGTCGAACTCTTATAGGGGAAGCGCAGGTTTCATGAAATGAACTCAGAATGTCAAGTTATAATGAAATCTTCATTTTGTGTTAGTTTGTCATGATTTCTTCACGAAAACACGTTTTCCTAGAATGGTAGGTCGAACTCTTATAGGGGAAGCGCAGGTTTCATGAAATGAACTCAGAATGTCAAGTTATAATGAAATCTTCATTTTGTGTTAGTTTGTCATGATTTCTTCACGAAAACACGTTTTCCTAGAATGGGAGGTCGAACTCTTATAGGGGAAGCGCAGGTTTCATGAAATGAACTCAGAATGTCAAGTTATAATGAAATCTTCATTTTGTGTTAGTTTGTCATGATTTCTTCACGAAAACACGTTTTCCTATAATGTTACTTCGAACTCTTATAGGGGAAGCGCAGGTTTCATGAAATGAACTCAGAATGTCAAGTTATAATGAAATCTTCATTTTGTGTTAGTTTGTCATGATTTCTTCACGAAAACACGTTTTCCTATAATGTTACGTCGAACTCTTATAGGGGAAGAGCAGGTTTCATGAAATGAACTCAGAATGTCAAGTTATAATGAAATCTTCATTTTGTGTTAGTTTGTCATGATTTCTTCACGAAAACACGTTTTCCTAGAATGGTAGGTCGAACTCTTATAGGGGAAGCGCAGGTTTCATGAAATGAACTCAGAATGTCAAGTTATAATGAAATCTTCATTTTGTGTTAGTTTGTCATGATTTCTTCACGAAAACACGTTTTCCTAGAATGGGAGGTCGAACTCTTATAGGGGAAGCGCAGGTTTCATGAAATGAACTCAGAATGTCAAGTTATAATGAAATCTTCATTTTGTGTTAGTTTGTCATGATTTCTTCACGAAAACACGTTTTCCTATAATGTTACGTCGAACTCTTATAGGGGAAGCGCAGGTTTCATGAAATGAACTCAGAATGTCAAGTTATAATGAAATCTTCATTTTGTGTTAGTTTGTCATGATTTCTTCACGAAAACACGTTTTCCTATAATGTTACGTCGATCTCTTATAGGGGAAGCGCAGGTTTCATGAAATGAACTCAGAATGTCAAGTTCTAATGAAATCTTCATTTTGTGTTAGTTTGTCATGACTTCTTCACGAAAACACGTTTTCCTATAATGGTAGGTCGAACTATTATAGGGGAAGTGCAGGTTTCATGAAATGAACTCAGAATGTCTAGTTATAATGAAATCTTCATTTTGTGTTAGTTTGTCATGATTTCTTCACGAAAACACGTTTTCCTATAATGTTACGTCGAACTCTTATAGGGGAAGCGCAGGTTTCATGAAATGAACTCAGAATGTCAAGTTATAATGAAATCTTCATTTTGTGTTAGTTTGTCATGATTTCTTCACGAAAACACGTTTTCCTATAATGTTACGTCGAACTCTTATAGGGGAAGCGCTGGTTTCATGAAATGAACTCAGAATGTCAAGTTATAATGAAATCTTCATTTTGTGTTAGTTTGTCATGATTTCTTCACGAAAACACGTTTTCCTATAATGTTACGTCGAACTCTTATAGGGGAAGCGCAGGTTTCATGAAATGAACTCAGAATGTCAAGTTATAATGAAATCTTCATTTTGTGTTAGTTTGTCATGATTTCTTCACGAAAACACGTTTTCCTAGAATGGTAGGTCGAACTCTTATAGGGGAAGCGCAGGTTTCATGAAATGAACTCAGAATGTCAAGTTATAATGAAATCTTCATTTTGTGTTAGTTTGTCATGATTTCTTCACGAAAACACGTTTTCCTAGAATGGGAGGTCGAACTCTTATAGGGGAAGCGCAGGTTTCATGAAATGAACTCAGAATGTCAAGTTATAATGAAATCTTCATTTTGTGTTAGTTTGTCATGATTTCTTCACGAAAACACGTTTTCCTATAATGTTACTTCGAACTCTTGTAGGGGAAGCGCAGGTTTCATGAAATGAACTCAGAATGTCAAGTTATAATGAAATCTTCATTTTGTGTTAGTTTGTCATGATTTCTTCACGAAAACACGTTTTCCTATAATGTTACGTCGAACTCTTATAGGGGAAGAGCAGGTTTCATGAAATGAACTCAGAATGTCAAGTTATAATGAAATCTTCATTTTGTGTTAGTTTGTCATGATTTCTTCACGAAAACACGTTTTCCTAGAATGTTAGGTCGAACTCTTATAGGGGAAGCGCAGGTTTCATGAAATGAACTCAGAATGTCAAGTTATAATGAAATCTTCATTTTGTGTTAGTTTGTCATGATTTCTTCACGAAAACACGTTTTCCTAGAATGGGAGGTCGAACTCTTATAGAGGAAGCGCAGGTTTCATGAAATGAACTCAGAATGTCAAGTTATAATGAAATCTTCATTTTGTGTTAGTTTGTCATGATTTCTTCACGAAAACACGTTTTCCTATAATGTTACGTCGATCTCTTATAGGGGAAGCGCAGGTTTCATGAAATGAACTCAGAATGTCAAGTTCTAATGAAATCTTCATTTTGTGTTAGTTTGTCATGATTTCTTCACGAAAACACGTTTTCCTATAATGGTAGGTCGAACTCTTATAGGGGAAGCGCAGGTTTCATGAAATGAACTCAGAATGTCAAGTTATAATGAAATCTTCATTTTGTGTTAGTTTGTCATGATTTCTTCACGAAAACACGTTTTCCTATAATGTTACGTCGAACTCTTATAGGGGAAGCGCAGGTTTCATGAAATGAACTCAGAATGTCAAGTTATAATGAAATCTTCATTTTGTGTTAGTTTGTCATGATTTCTTCACGAAAACACGTTTTCCTATAATGGTAGGTCGAACTCTTATAGGGGAAGCGCAGGTTTCATGAAATGAACTCAGAATGTCAAGTTATAATGAAATCTTCATTTTGTGTTAGTTTGTCATGATTTCTTCACGAAAACACGTTTTCCTATAATGTTACGTCGATCTCTTATAGGGGAAGCGCAGGTTTCATGAAATGAACTCAGAATGTCAAGTTATAATGAAATCTTCATTTTGTGTTAGTTTGTCATGATTTCTTCACGAAAACACGTTTTCCTATAATGGTAGGTCGAACTCTTATAGGGGAAGCGCAGGTTTCATGAAATGAAATCAGAATGTCAAGTTATAATAAAATCTTCATTTTGTGTTAGTTTGTCATGATTTCTTCACGAAAACACGTTTTCCTATAATGGTAGGTCGAACTCTTATAGGGGAAGCGCAGGTTTCATGAAATGAACTCAGAATGTCAAGTTATAATGAAATCTTCATTTTGTGTTAGTTTGTCATGACTTCTTCACGAAAACACGTTTTCCTATAATGGTAGGTCGAACTCTTATAGGGGAAGCGCAGGTTTCATGAAATGAACTCAGAATGTCAAGTTATAATGAAATCTTCATTTTGTGTTAGTTTGTCATGACTTCTTCACGAAAACACGTTTTCCTATAATGGTAGGTCGAACTATTATAGGGGAAGCGCAGGTTTCATGAAATGAACTCAGAATGTCTAGTTATAATGAAATCTTCATTTTGTGTTAGTTTGTCATGATTTCTTCACGAAAACACGTTTTCCTATAATGTTACGTCGAACTCTTATAGGGGAAGCGCAGGTTTCATGAAATGAACTCAGAATGTCAAGTTATAATGAAATCTTCATTTTGTGTTAGTTTGTCATGATTTCTTCACGAAAACACGTTTTCCTATAATGTCACGTCGAACTCTTATAGGGGAAGCGCAGGTTTCATGAAATGAACTCAGAATGTCAAGTTATAATGAAATCTTCATTTTGTGTTAGTTTGTCATGATTTCTTCACGAAAACACGTTTTCCTAGAATGGTAGGTCGAACTCTTATAGGGGAAGCGCAGGTTTCATGAAATGAACTCAGAATGTCAAGTTATAATGAAATCTTCATTTTGTGTTAGTTTGTCATGATTTCTTCACGAAAACACGTTTTCCTATAATGTTACTTCGAACTCTTGTAGGGGAAGCGCAGGTTTCATGAAATGAACTCAGAATGTCAAGTTATAATGAAATCTTCATTTTGTGTTAGTTTGTCATGATTTCTTCACGAAAACACGTTTTCCTATAATGTTACGTCGAACTCTTATAGGGGAAGAGCAGGTTTCATGAAATGAACTCAGAATGTCAAGTTATAATGAAATCTTCATTTTGTGTTAGTTTGTCATGATTTCTTCACGAAAACACGTTTTCCTAGAATGTTAGGTCGAACTCTTATAGGGGAAGCGCAGGTTTCATGAAATGAACTCAGAATGTCAAGTTATAATGAAATCTTCATTTTGTGTTAGTTTGTCATGATTTCTTCACGAAAACACGTTTTCCTAGAATGGGAGGTCGAACTCTTATAGAGGAAGCGCAGGTTTCATGAAATGAACTCAGAATGTCAAGTTATAATGAAATCTTCATTTTGTGTTAGTTTGTCATGATTTCTTCACGAAAACACGTTTTCCTATAATGTTACGTCGATCTCTTATAGGGGAAGCGCAGGTTTCATGAAATGAACTCAGAATGTCAAGTTCTAATGAAATCTTCATTTTGTGTTAGTTTGTCATGATTTCTTCACGAAAACACGTTTTCCTATAATGTTACGTCGAACTCTTATAGGGGAAGCGCAGGTTTCATGAAATGAACTCAGAATGTCAAGTTATAATGAAATCTTCATTTTGTGTTAGTTTGTCATGATTTCTTCACGAAAACACGTTTTCCTATAATGGTAGGTCGAACTCTTATAGGGGAAGCGCAGGTTTCATGAAATGAACTCAGAATGTCAAGTTATAATGAAATCTTCATTTTGTGTTAGTTTGTCATGATTTCTTCACGAAAACACGTTTTCCTATAATGTTACGTCGATCTCTTATAGGGGAAGCGCAGGTTTCATGAAATGAACTCAGAATGTCAAGTTATAATGAAATCTTCATTTTGTGTTAGTTTGTCATGATTTCTTCACGAAAACACGTTTTCCTATAATGGTAGGTCGAACTCTTATAGGGGAAGCGCAGGTTTCATGAAATGAAATCAGAATGTCAAGTTATAATAAAATCTTCATTTTGTGTTAGTTTGTCATGATTTCTTCACGAAAACACGTTTTCCTATAATGGTAGGTCGAACTCTTATAGGGGAAGCGCAGGTTTCATGAAATGAACTCAGAATGTCAAGTTATAATGAAATCTTCATTTTGTGTTAGTTTGTCATGACTTCTTCACGAAAACACGTTTTCCTATAATGGTAGGTCGAACTCTTATAGGGGAAGCGCAGGTTTCATGAAATGAACTCAGAATGTCAAGTTATAATGAAATCTTCATTTTGTGTTAGTTTGTCATGACTTCTTCACGAAAACACGTTTTCCTATAATGGTAGGTCGAACTATTATAGGGGAAGCGCAGGTTTCATGAAATGAACTCAGAATGTCTAGTTATAATGAAATCTTCATTTTGTGTTAGTTTGTCATGATTTCTTCACGAAAACACGTTTTCCTATAATGTTACGTCGAACTCTTATAGGGGAAGCGCAGGTTTCATGAAATGAACTCAGAATGTCAAGTTATAATGAAATCTTCATTTTGTGTTAGTTTGTCATGATTTCTTCACGAAAACACGTTTTCCTATAATGTCACGTCGAACTCTTATAGGGGAAGCGCAGGTTTCATGAAATGAACTCAGAATGTCAAGTTATAATGAAATCTTCATTTTGTGTTAGTTTGTCATGATTTCTTCACGAAAACACGTTTTCCTAGAATGGTAGGTCGAACTCTTATAGGGGAAGCGCAGGTTTCATGAAATGAACTCAGAATGTCAAGTTATAATGAAATCTTCATTTTGTGTTAGTTTGTCATGATTTCTTCACGAAAACACGTTTTCCTAAAATGGGAGGTCGAACTCTTATAGGGGAAGCGCAGGTTTCATGAAATGAACTCAGAATGTCAAGTTATAATGAAATCTTCATTTTGTGTTAGTTTGTCATGATTTCTTCACGAAAACACGTTTTCCTATAATGTTACGTCGAACTCTTATAGGGGAAGCGCAGGTTTCATGAAATGAACTCAGAATGTCAAGTTATAATGAAATCTTCATTTTGTGTTAGTTTGTCATGATTTCTTCACGAAAACACGTTTTCCTATAATGTTACGTCGAACTCTTATAGGGGAAGAGCAGGTTTCATGAAATGAACTCAGAATGTCAAGTTATAATGAAATCTTCATTTTGTGTTAGTTTGTCATGATTTCTTCACGAAAACACGTTTTCCTAGAATTGTAGGTCGAACTCTTATAGGGGAAGCGCAGGTTTCATGAAATGAACTCAGAATGTCAAGTTATAATGAAATCTTCATTTTGTGTTAGTTTGTCATGATTTCTTCACGAAAACACGTTTTCCTAGAATGGGAGGTCGAACTCTTATAGGGGAAGCGCAGGTTTCATGAAATGAACTCAGAATGTCAAGTTATAATGAAATCTTCATTTTGTGTTAGTTTGTCATGATTTCTTCACGAAAACACGTTTTCCTATAATGTTACGTCGAACTCTTATAGGGGAAGCGCAGGTTTCATGAAATGAACTCAGAATGTCATGTTATAATGAAATCTTCATTTTGTGTTAGTTTGTCATGATTTCTTCACGAAAACACGTTTTCCTATAATGTTATGTCGATCTCTTATAGGGGAAGCGCAGGTTTCATGAAATGAACTCAGAATGTCAAGTTCTAATGAAATCTTCATTTTGTGTTAGTTTGTCATGATTTCTTCACGAAAACACGTTTTCCTATAATGGTAGGTCGAACTCTTATAGGGGAAGCGCAGGTTTCATGAAATGAACTCAGAATGTCAAGTTCTAATGAAATCTTCATTTTGTGTTAGTTTGTCATGATTTCTTCACGAAAACACGTTTTCCTATAATGTTACGTCGAACTCTTATAGGGGAAGCGCAGGTTTCATGAAATGAACTCAGAATGTCAAGTTATAATGAAATCTTCATTTTGTGTTAGTTTGTCATGATTTCTTCACGAAAACACGTTTTCCTATAATGTTACGTCGAACTCTTATAGGGGAAGCGCAGGTTTCATGAAATGAACTCAGAATGTCAAGTTATAATGAAATCTTCATTTTGTGTTAGTTTGTCATGATTTCTTCACGAAAACACGTTTTCCTATAATGTTACGTCGAACTCTTATAGGGGAAGAGCAGGTTTCATGAAATGAACTCAGAATGTCAAGTTATAATGAAATCTTCATTTTGTGTTAGTTTGTCATGATTTCTTCACGAAAACACGTTTTCCTAGAATGTTAGGTCGAACTCTTACAGGGGAAGCGCAGGTTTCATGAAATGAACTCAGAATGTCAAGTTATAATGAAATCTTCATTTTGTGTTAGTTTGTCATGATTTCTTCACGAAAACACGTTTTCCTAGAATGGGAGGTCGAACTCTTATAGGGGAAGCGCAGGTTTCATGAAATGAACTCAGAATGTCAAGTTATAATGAAATCTTCATTTTGTGTTAGTTTGTCATGATTTCTTCACGAAAACACGTTTTCCTATAATGTTACTTCGAACTCTTATAGGGGAAGCGCAGGTTTCATGAAATGAACTCAGAATGTCAAGTTATAATGAAATCTTCATTTTGTGTTAGTTTGTCATGATTTCTTCACGAAAACACGTTTTCCTATAATGTTACGTCGAACTCTTATAGGGGAAGAGCAGGTTTCATGAAATGAACTCAGAATGTCAAGTTATAATGAAATCTTCATTTTGTGTTAGTTTGTCATGATTTCTTCACGAAAACACGTTTTCCTAGAATGGTAGGTCGAACTCTTATAGGGGAAGCGCAGGTTTCATGAAATGAACTCAGAATGTCAAGTTATAATGAAATCTTCATTTTGTGTTAGTTTGTCATGATTTCTTCACGAAAACACGTTTTCCTAGAATGGGAGGTCGAACTCTTATAGGGGAAGCGCAGGTTTCATGAAATGAACTCAGAATGTCAAGTTATAATGAAATCTTCATTTTGTGTTAGTTTGTCATGATTTCTTCACGAAAACACGTTTTCCTATAATGTTACGTCGAACTCTTATAGGGGAAGCGCAGGTTTCATGAAATGAACTCAGAATGTCAAGTTATAATGAAATCTTCATTTTGTGTTAGTTTGTCATGATTTCTTCACGAAAACACGTTTTCCTATAATGTTACGTCGATCTCTTATAGGGGAAGCGCAGGTTTCATGAAATGAACTCAGAATGTCAAGTTCTAATGAAATCTTCATTTTGTGTTAGTTTGTCATGACTTCTTCACGAAAACACGTTTTCCTATAATGGTAGGTCGAACTATTATAGGGGAAGTGCAGGTTTCATGAAATGAACTCAGAATGTCTAGTTATAATGAAATCTTCATTTTGTGTTAGTTTGTCATGATTTCTTCACGAAAACACGTTTTCCTATAATGTTACGTCGAACTCTTATAGGGGAAGCGCAGGTTTCATGAAATGAACTCAGAATGTCAAGTTATAATGAAATCTTCATTTTGTGTTAGTTTGTCATGATTTCTTCACGAAAACACGTTTTCCTATAATGTTACGTCGAACTCTTATAGGGGAAGCGCTGGTTTCATGAAATGAACTCAGAATGTCAAGTTATAATGAAATCTTCATTTTGTGTTAGTTTGTCATGATTTCTTCACGAAAACACGTTTTCCTATAATGTTACGTCGAACTCTTATAGGGGAAGCGCAGGTTTCATGAAATGAACTCAGAATGTCAAGTTATAATGAAATCTTCATTTTGTGTTAGTTTGTCATGATTTCTTCACGAAAACACGTTTTCCTAGAATGGTAGGTCGAACTCTTATAGGGGAAGCGCAGGTTTCATGAAATGAACTCAGAATGTCAAGTTATAATGAAATCTTCATTTTGTGTTAGTTTGTCATGATTTCTTCACGAAAACACGTTTTCCTAGAATGGGAGGTCGAACTCTTATAGGGGAAGCGCAGGTTTCATGAAATGAACTCAGAATGTCAAGTTATAATGAAATCTTCATTTTGTGTTAGTTTGTCATGATTTCTTCACGAAAACACGTTTTCCTATAATGTTACTTCGAACTCTTGTAGGGGAAGCGCAGGTTTCATGAAATGAACTCAGAATGTCAAGTTATAATGAAATCTTCATTTTGTGTTAGTTTGTCATGATTTCTTCACGAAAACACGTTTTCCTATAATGTTACGTCGAACTCTTATAGGGGAAGAGCAGGTTTCATGAAATGAACTCAGAATGTCAAGTTATAATGAAATCTTCATTTTGTGTTAGTTTGTCATGATTTCTTCACGAAAACACGTTTTCCTAGAATGTTAGGTCGAACTCTTATAGGGGAAGCGCAGGTTTCATGAAATGAACTCAGAATGTCAAGTTATAATGAAATCTTCATTTTGTGTTAGTTTGTCATGATTTCTTCACGAAAACACGTTTTCCTAGAATGGGAGGTCGAACTCTTATAGAGGAAGCGCAGGTTTCATGAAATGAACTCAGAATGTCAAGTTATAATGAAATCTTCATTTTGTGTTAGTTTGTCATGATTTCTTCACGAAAACACGTTTTCCTATAATGTTACGTCGATCTCTTATAGGGGAAGCGCAGGTTTCATGAAATGAACTCAGAATGTCAAGTTCTAATGAAATCTTCATTTTGTGTTAGTTTGTCATGATTTCTTCACGAAAACACGTTTTCCTATAATGGTAGGTCGAACTCTTATAGGGGAAGCGCAGGTTTCATGAAATGAACTCAGAATGTCAAGTTATAATGAAATCTTCATTTTGTGTTAGTTTGTCATGATTTCTTCACGAAAACACGTTTTCCTATAATGTTACGTCGAACTCTTATAGGGGAAGCGCAGGTTTCATGAAATGAACTCAGAATGTCAAGTTATAATGAAATCTTCATTTTGTGTTAGTTTGTCATGATTTCTTCACGAAAACACGTTTTCCTATAATGGTAGGTCGAACTCTTATAGGGGAAGCGCAGGTTTCATGAAATGAACTCAGAATGTCAAGTTATAATGAAATCTTCATTTTGTGTTAGTTTGTCATGATTTCTTCACGAAAACACGTTTTCCTATAATGTTACGTCGATCTCTTATAGGGGAAGCGCAGGTTTCATGAAATGAACTCAGAATGTCAAGTTATAATGAAATCTTCATTTTGTGTTAGTTTGTCATGATTTCTTCACGAAAACACGTTTTCCTATAATGGTAGGTCGAACTCTTATAGGGGAAGCGCAGGTTTCATGAAATGAAATCAGAATGTCAAGTTATAATAAAATCTTCATTTTGTGTTAGTTTGTCATGATTTCTTCACGAAAACACGTTTTCCTATAATGGTAGGTCGAACTCTTATAGGGGAAGCGCAGGTTTCATGAAATGAACTCAGAATGTCAAGTTATAATGAAATCTTCATTTTGTGTTAGTTTGTCATGACTTCTTCACGAAAACACGTTTTCCTATAATGGTAGGTCGAACTATTATAGGGGAAGCGCAGGTTTCATGAAATGAACTCAGAATGTCAAGTTATAATGAAATCTTCATTTTGTGTTAGTTTGTCATGATTTCTTCACGAAAACACGTTTTCCTACAATGGGAGGTCGAACTCTTATAGGGGAAGCGCAAGTTTCATGAAATGAACTCAGAATGTCAAGTTATAATGAAATCTTCATTTTGTGTTAGTTTGTCATGATTTCTTCACGAAAACACGTTTTCCTATAATGTTACGTCGAACTCTTATAGGGGAAGCGCAGGTTTCATGAAATGAACTCAGAATGTCAAGTTATAATGAAATCTTCATTTTGTGTTAGTTTGTCATGATTTCTTCACGAAAACACGTTTTCCTATAATGTTACGTCGAACTCTTATAGGGGAAGCGCAGGTTTCATGAAATGAACTCAGAATGTCAAGTTATAATGAAATCTTCATTTTGTGTTAGTTTGTCATGATTTCTTCACGAAAACACGTTTTCCTAGAATGGTAGGTCGAACTCTTATAGGGGAAGCGCAGGTTTCATGAAATGAACTCAGAATGTCAAGTTATAATGAAATCTTCATTTTGTGTTAGTTTGTCATGATTTCTTCACGAAAACACGTTTTCCTATAATGTTACGTCGATCTCTTATAGAGGAAGCGCAGGTTTCATGAAATGAACTCAGAATGTCAAGTTATAATGAAATCTTCATTTTGTGTTAGTTTGTCATGATTTCTTCACGAAAACACGTTTTCCTATAATGCTATGTCGAACTCTTATAGGGGAAGCGCAGGTTTCATGAAATGAACTCAGAATGTCAAGTTATAATGAAATCTTCATTTTGTGTTAGTTTGTCATGATTTCTTCACGAAAACACGTTTTCCTATAATGGGAGGTCGAACTCTTATAGGGGAAGCACAGGTTTCATGAAATGAACTCAGAATGTCAAGTTATAATGAAATCTTCATTTTGTGTTAGTTTGTCATGATTTCTTCACGAAAACACGTTTTCCTATAATGTTACGTCGAACTCTTATAGGGGAAGCGCAGGTTTCATGAAATGAACTCAGAAAGTCAAGTTATAATGAAATCTTCATTTTGTGTTAGTTTGTCATGATTTCTTCACGAAAACACGTTTTCCTATAATGTTACGTCGAACTCTTATAGGGGAAGCGCAGGTTTCATGAAATGAACTCAGAATGTCAAGTTATAATGAAATCTTCATTTTGTGTTAGTTTGTCATGATTTCTTCACGAAAACACGTTTTCCTATAATGTTACGTCGAACTCTTATAGGGGAAGCGCAGGTTTCATGAAATGAACTCAGAATGTCAAGTTATAATGAAATCTTCATTTTGTGTTAGTTTGTCATGATTTCTTCACGAAAACACGTTTTCCTAGAATGGTAGGTCGAACTCTTATAGGGGAAGCGCAGGTTTCATGAAATGAACTCAGAATGTCAAGTTATAATGAAATCTTCATTTTGTGTTAGTTTGTCATGACTTCTTCACGAAAACACGTTTTCCTATAATGGTAGGTCGAACTATTATAGGGGAAGCGCAGGTTTCATGAAATGAACTCAGAATGTCTAGTTATAATGAAATCTTCATTTTGTGTTAGTTTGTCATGATTTCTTCACGAAAACACGTTTTCCTATAATGTCACGTCGAACTCTTATAGGGGAAGCGCAGGTTTCATGAAATGAACTCAGAATGTCAAGTTATAATGAAATCTTCATTTTGTGTTAGTTTGTCATGATTTCTTCACGAAAACACGTTTTCCTATAATGTCACGTCGAACTCTTATAGGGGAAGCGCAGGTTTCATGAAATGAACTCAGAATGTCAAGTTATAATGAAATCTTCATTTTGTGTTAGTTTGTCATGATTTCTTCACGAAAACACGTTTTCCTAGAATGGTAGGTCGAACTCTTATAGGGGAAGCGCAGGTTTCATGAAATGAACTCAGAATGTCAAGTTATAATGAAATCTTCATTTTGTGTTAGTTTGTCATGATTTCTTCACGAAAACACGTTTTCCTAAAATGGGAGGTCGAACTCTTATAGGGGAAGCGCAGGTTTCATGAAATGAACTCAGAATGTCAAGTTATAATGAAATCTTCATTTTGTGTTAGTTTGTCATGATTTCTTCACGAAAACACGTTTTCCTATAATGTTACGTCGAACTCTTATAGGGGAAGCGCAGGTTTCATGAAATGAACTCAGAATGTCAAGTTATAATGAAATCTTCATTTTGTGTTAGTTTGTCATGATTTCTTCACGAAAACACGTTTTCCTATAATGTTACGTCGAACTCTTATAGGGGAAGAGCAGGTTTCATGAAATGAACTCAGAATGTCAAGTTATAATGAAATCTTCATTTTGTGTTAGTTTGTCATGATTTCTTCACGAAAACACGTTTTCCTAGAATTGTAGGTCGAACTCTTATAGGGGAAGCGCAGGTTTCATGAAATGAACTCAGAATGTCAAGTTATAATGAAATCTTCATTTTGTGTTAGTTTGTCATGATTTCTTCACGAAAACACGTTTTCCTAGAATGGGAGGTCGAACTCTTATAGGGGAAGCGCAGGTTTCATGAAATGAACTCAGAATGTCAAGTTATAATGAAATCTTCATTTTGTGTTAGTTTGTCATGATTTCTTCACGAAAACACGTTTTCCTATAATGTTACGTCGAACTCTTATAGGGGAAGCGCAGGTTTCATGAAATGAACTCAGTATGTCAAGTTATAATGAAATCTTCATTTTGTGTTAGTTTGTCATGATTTCTTCACGAAAACACGTTTTCCTATAATGTTATGTCGATCTCTTATAGGGGAAGCGCAGGTTTCATGAAATGAACTCAGAATGTCAAGTTCTAATGAAATCTTCATTTTGTGTTAGTTTGTCATGATTTCTTCACGAAAACACGTTTTCCTATAATGGTAGGTCGAACTCTTATAGGGGAAGCGCAGGTTTCATGAAATGAACTCAGAATGTCAAGTTCTAATGAAATCTTCATTTTGTGTTAGTTTGTCATGATTTCTTCACGAAAACACGTTTTCCTATAATGTTACGTCGAACTCTTATAGGGGAAGCGCAGGTTTCATGAAATGAACTCAGAATGTCAAGTTATAATGAAATCTTCATTTTGTGTTAGTTTGTCATGATTTCTTCACGAAAACACGTTTTCCTATAATGTTACGTCGAACTCTTATAGGGGAAGCGCAGGTTTCATGAAATGAACTCAGAATGTCAAGTTATAATGAAATCTTCATTTTGTGTTAGTTTGTCATGATTTCTTCACGAAAACACGTTTTCCTATAATGGTAGGTCGAACTCTTATAGGGGAAGCGCAGGTTTCATGAAATGAACTCTGAATGTCAAGTTATAATGAAATCTTCATTTTGTGTTAGTTTGTCATGATTTCTTCACGAAAACACGTTTTCCTATAATGTTACGTCGAACTCTTATAGGGGAAGAGCAGGTTTCATGAAATGAACTCAGAATGTCAAGTTATAATGAAATCTTCATTTTGTGTTAGTTTGTCATGATTTCTTCACGAAAACACGTTTTCCTAGAATGGTAGGTCGAACTCTTACAGGGGAAGCGCAGGTTTCATGAAATGAACTCAGAATGTCAAGTTATAATGAAATCTTCATTTTGTGTTAGTTTGTCATGATTTCTTCACGAAAACACGTTTTCCTAGAATGGGAGGTCGAACTCTTATAGGGGAAGCGCAGGTTTCATGAAATGAACTCAGAATGTCAAGTTATAATGAAATCTTCATTTTGTGTTAGTTTGTCATGATTTCTTCACGAAAACACGTTTTCCTATAATGTTACGTCGAACTCTTATAGGGGAAGCGCAGGTTTCATGAAATGAACTCAGAATGTCAAGTTATAATGAAATCTTCATTTTGTGTTAGTTTGTCATGATTTCTTCACGAAAACACGTTTTCCTATAATGTTACGTCGATCTCTTATAGGGGAAGCGCAGGTTTCATGAAATGAACTCAGAATGTCAAGTTCTAATGAAATCTTCATTTTGTGTTAGTTTGTCATGATTTCTTCACGAAAACACGTTTTCCTATAATGGTAGGTCGAACTCTTATAGGGGAAGCGCAGGTTTCATGAAATGAACTCAGAATGTCAAGTTATAATGAAATCTTCATTTTGTGTTAGTTTGTCATGACTTCTTCACGAAAACACGTTTTCCTATAATGGTAGGTCGAACTATTATAGGGGAAGTGCAGGTTTCATGAAATGAACTCAGAATGTCTAGTTATAATGAAATCTTCATTTTGTGTTAGTTTGTCATGATTTCTTCACGAAAACACGTTTTCCTATAATGTTACGTCGAACTCTTATAGGGGAAGCGCAGGTTTCATGAAATGAACTCAGAATGTCAAGTTATAATGAAATCTTCATTTTGTGTTAGTTTGCCATGATTTCTTCACGAAAACACGTTTTCCTATAATGTTACGTCGAACTCTTATAGGGGAAGCGCTGGTTTCATGAAATGAACTCAGAATGTCAAGTTATAATGAAATCTTCATTTTGTGTTAGTTTGTCATGATTTCTTCACGAAAACACGTTTTCCTATAATGTTACGTCGAACTCTTATAGGGGAAGCGCAGGTTTCATGAAATGAACTCAGAATGTCAAGTTATAATGAAATCTTCATTTTGTGTTAGTTTGTCATGATTTCTTCACGAAAACACGTTTTCCTAGAATGGTAGGTCGAACTCTTATAGGGGAAGCGCAGGTTTCATGAAATGAACTCAGAATGTCAAGTTATAATGAAATCTTCATTTTGTGTTAGTTTGTCATGATTTCTTCACGAAAACACGTTTTCCTATAATGTTACGTCGAACTCTTATAGGGGAAGAGCAGGTTTCATGAAATGAACTCAGAATGTCAAGTTATAATGAAATCTTCATTTTGTGTTAGTTTGTCATGATTTCTTCACGAAAACACGTTTTCCTAGAATGGTAGGTCGAACTCTTATAGGGGAAGCGCAGGTTTCATGAAATGAACTCAGAATGTCAAGTTATAATGAAATCTTCATTTTGTGTTAGTTTGTCATGATTTCTTCACGAAAACACGTTTTCCTAGAATGGGAGGTCGAACTCTTATAGGGGAAGCGCAGGTTTCATGAAATGAACTCAGAATGTCAAGTTATAATGAAATCTTCATTTTGTGTTAGTTTGTCATGATTTCTTCACGAAAACACGTTTTCCTATAATGTTACGTCGAACTCTTATAGGGGAAGCGCAGGTTTCATGAAATGAACTCAGAATGTCAAGTTATAATGAAATCTTCATTTTGTGTTAGTTTGTCATGATTTCTTCACGAAAACACGTTTTCCTATAATGTTACGTCGATCTCTTATAGGGGAAGCGCAGGTTTCATGAAATGAACTCAGAATGTCAAGTTCTAATGAAATCTTCATTTTGTGTTAGTTTGTCATGATTTCTTCACGAAAACACGTTTTCCTATAATGGTAGGTCGAACTCTTATAGGGGAAGCGCAGGTTTCATGAAATGAACTCAGAATGTCAAGTTATAATGAAATCTTCATTTTGTGTTAGTTTGTCATGATTTCTTCACGAAAACACGTTTTCCTATAATGTTACGTCGATCTCTTATAGGGGAAGCGCAGGTTTCATGAAATGAACTCAGAATGTCAAGTTATAATGAAATCTTCATTTTGTGTTAGTTTGTCATGATTTCTTCACGAAAACACGTTTTCCTATAATGGTAGGTCGAACTCTTATAGGGGAAGCGCAGGTTTCATGAAATGAACTCAGAATGTCAAGTTATAATAAAATCTTCATTTTGTGTTAGTTTGTCATGATTTCTTCACGAAAACACGTTTTCCTATAATGGTAGGTCGAACTCTTATAGGGGAAGCGCAGGTTTCATGAAATGAACTCAGAATGTCAAGTTATAATGAAATCTTCATTTTGTGTTAGTTTGTCATGACTTCTTCACGAAAACACGTTTTCCTATAATGGTAGGTCGAACTATTATAGGGGAAGCGCAGGTTTCATGAAATGAACTCAGAATGTCAAGTTATAATGAAATCTTCATTTTGTGTTAGTTTGTCATGATTTCTTCACGAAAACACGTTTTCCTACAATGGGAGGTCGAACTCTTATAGGGGAAGCGCAAGTTTCATGAAATGAACTCAGAATGTCAAGTTATAATGAAATCTTCATTTTGTGTTAGTTTGTCATGATTTCTTCACGAAAACACGTTTTCCTATAATGTTACGTCGAACTCTTATAGGGGAAGCGCAGGTTTCATGAAATGAACTCAGAATGTCAAGTTATAATGAAATCTTCATTTTGTGTTAGTTTGTCATGATTTCTTCACGAAAACACGTTTTCCTATAATGTTACGTCGAACTCTTATAGGGGAAGCGCAGGTTTCATGAAATGAACTCAGAATGTCAAGTTATAATGAAATCTTCATTTTGTGTTAGTTTGTCATGATTTCTTCACGAAAACACGTTTTCCTATAATGTTACGTCGAACTCTTATAGGGGAAGCGCAGGTTTCATGAAATGAACTCAGAAAGTCAAGTTATAATGAAATCTTCATTTTGTGTTAGTTTGTCATGATTTCTTCACGAAAACACGTTTTCCTATAATGGTAGGTCGAACTCTTATAGGGGAAGCGCAGGTTTCATGAAATGAAATCAGAATGTCAAGTTATAATAAAATCTTCATTTTGTGTTAGTTTGTCATGATTTCTTCACGAAAACACGTTTTCCTATAATGGTAGGTCGAACTCTTATAGGGGAAGCGCAGGTTTCATGAAATGAACTCAGAATGTCAAGTTATAATGAAATCTTCATTTTGTGTTAGTTTGTCATGACTTCTTCACGAAAACACGTTTTCCTATAATGGTAGGTCGAACTATTATAGGGGAAGCGCAGGTTTCATGAAATGAACTCAGAATGTCAAGTTATAATGAAATCTTCATTTTGTGTTAGTTTGTCATGATTTCTTCACGAAAACACGTTTTCCTACAATGGGAGGTCGAACTCTTATAGGGGAAGCGCAAGTTTCATGAAATGAACTCAGAATGTCAAGTTATAATGAAATCTTCATTTTGTGTTAGTTTGTCATGATTTCTTCACGAAAACACGTTTTCCTATAATGTTACGTCGAACTCTTATAGGGGAAGCGCAGGTTTCATGAAATGAACTCAGAATGTCAAGTTATAATGAAATCTTCATTTTGTGTTAGTTTGTCATGATTTCTTCACGAAAACACGTTTTCCTATAATGTTACGTCGAACTCTTATAGGGGAAGCGCAGGTTTCATGAAATGAACTCAGAATGTCAAGTTATAATGAAATCTTCATTTTGTGTTAGTTTGTCATGATTTCTTCACGAAAACACGTTTTCCTAGAATGGTAGGTCGAACTCTTATAGGGGAAGCGCAGGTTTCATGAAATGAACTCAGAATGTCAAGTTATAATGAAATCTTCATTTTGTGTTAGTTTGTCATGATTTCTTCACGAAAACACGTTTTCCTATAATGTTACGTCGATCTCTTATAGAGGAAGCGCAGGTTTCATGAAATGAACTCAGAATGTCAAGTTATAATGAAATCTTCATTTTGTGTTAGTTTGTCATGATTTCTTCACGAAAACACGTTTTCCTATAATGCTATGTCGAACTCTTATAGGGGAAGCGCAGGTTTCATGAAATGAACTCAGAATGTCAAGTTATAATGAAATCTTCATTTTGTGTTAGTTTGTCATGATTTCTTCACGAAAACACGTTTTCCTATAATGGGAGGTCGAACTCTTATAGGGGAAGCACAGGTTTCATGAAATGAACTCAGAATGTCAAGTTATAATGAAATCTTCATTTTGTGTTAGTTTGTCATGATTTCTTCACGAAAACACGTTTTCCTATAATGTTACGTCGAACTCTTATAGGGGAAGCGCAGGTTTCATGAAATGAACTCAGAAAGTCAAGTTATAATGAAATCTTCATTTTGTGTTAGTTTGTCATGATTTCTTCACGAAAACACGTTTTCCTATAATGTTACGTCGAACTCTTATAGGGGAAGCGCAGGTTTCATGAAATGAACTCAGAATGTCAAGTTATAATGAAATCTTCATTTTGTGTTAGTTTGTCATGATTTCTTCACGAAAACACGTTTTCCTATAATGTTACGTCGAACTCTTATAGGGGAAGCGCAGGTTTCATGAAATGAACTCAGAATGTCAAGTTATAATGAAATCTTCATTTTGTGTTAGTTTGTCATGATTTCTTCACGAAAACACGTTTTCCTAGAATGGTAGGTCGAACTCTTATAGGGGAAGCGCAGGTTTCATGAAATGAACTCAGAATGTCAAGTTATAATGAAATCTTCATTTTGTGTTAGTTTGTCATGATTTCTTCACGAAAACACGTTTTCCTAGAATGGTAGGTCGAACTCTTATAGGGGAAGCGCAGGTTTCATGAAATGAACTCAGAATGTCAAGTTATAATGAAATCCTCATTTTGTGTTAGTTTGTCATGATTTCTTCACGAAAACACGTTTTCCTAAAATGGGAGGTCGAACTCTTATAGGGGAAGCGCAGGTTTCATGAAATGAACTCAGAATGTCAAGTTATAATGAAATCTTCATTTTGTGTTAGTTTGTCATGATTTCTTCACGAAAACACGTTTTCCTATAATGTTACGTCGAACTCTTATAGGGGAAGCGCAGGTTTCATGAAATGAACTCAGAATGTCAAGTTATAATGAAATCTTCATTTTGTGTTAGTTTGTCATGATTTCTTCACGAAAACACGTTTTCCTATAATGTTACGTCGAACTCTTATAGGGGAAGAGCAGGTTTCATGAAATGAACTCAGAATGTCAAGTTATAATGAAATCTTCATTTTGTGTTAGTTTGTCATGATTTCTTCACGAAAACACGTTTTCCTATAATGGTAGGTCGAACTCTTGTAGGGGAAGCGCAGGTTTCATGAAAACAACTCAGAATGTCAAGTTATAATGAAATCTTCATTTTGTGTTAGTTTGTCATGATTTCTTCACGAAAACACGTTTTCCTATAATGGTAGGTCGAACTCTTGTAGGGGAAGCGCAGGTTTCATAAAAGCAACTCAGAATGTCAAGTTATAATGAAATCTTCATTTTGTGTTAGTTTGTCATGATTTCTTCACGAAAACACGTTTTCCTATAATGTTACGTCGAACTCTTATAGGGGAAGCGCAGGTTTCATGAAATGAACTCAGAATGTCAAGTTATAATGAAATCTTCATTTTGTGTTAGTTTGTCATGATTTCTTCACGAAAACACGTTTTCCTATAATGTTATGTCGATCTCTTATAGGGGAAGCGCAGGTTTCATGAAATGAACTCAGAATGTCAAGTTCTAATGAAATCTTCATTTTGTGTTAGTTTGTCATGATTTCTTCACGAAAACACGTTTTCCTATAATGTTACGTCGAACTCTTATAGGGGAAGCGCAGGTTTCATGAAATGAACTCAGAATGTCAAGTTATAATGAAATCTTCATTTTGTGTTAGTTTGTCATGATTTCTTCACGAAAACACGTTTTCCTATAATGTTACGTCGAACTCTTATAGGGGAAGCGCAGGTTTCATGAAATGAACTCAGAATGTCAAGTTATAATGAAATCTTCATTTTGTGTTAGTTTGTCATGATTTCTTCACGAAAACACGTTTTCCTATAATGGTAGGTCGAACTCTTATAGGGGAAGCGCAGGTTTCATGAAATGAACTCTGAATGTCAAGTTATAATGAAATCTTCATTTTGTGTTAGTTTGTCATGATTTCTTCACGAAAACACGTTTTCCTATAATGTTACGTCGAACTCTTATAGGGGAAGAGCAGGTTTCATGAAATGAACTCAGAATGTCAAGTTATAATGAAATCTTCATTTTGTGTTAGTTTGTCATGATTTCTTCACGAAAACACGTTTTCCTAGAATGGTAGGTCGAACTCTTACAGGGGAAGCGCAGGTTTCATGAAATGAACTCAGAATGTCAAGTTATAATGAAATCTTCATTTTGTGTTAGTTTGTCATGATTTCTTCACGAAAACACGTTTTCCTAGAATGGGAGGTCGAACTCTTATAGGGGAAGCGCAGGTTTCATGAAATGAACTCAGAATGTCAAGTTATAATGAAATCTTCATTTTGTGTTAGTTTGTCATGATTTCTTCACGAAAACACGTTTTCCTATAATGTTACGTCGAACTCTTATAGGGGAAGCGCAGGTTTCATGAAATGAACTCAGAATGTCAAGTTATAATGAAATCTTCATTTTGTGTTAGTTTGTCATGATTTCTTCACGAAAACACGTTTTCCTATAATGTTACGTCGATCTCTTATAGGGGAAGCGCAGGTTTCATGAAATGAACTCAGAATGTCAAGTTCTAATGAAATCTTCATTTTGTGTTAGTTTGTCATGATTTCTTCACGAAAACACGTTTTCCTATAATGGTAGGTCGAACTCTTATAGGGGAAGCGCAGGTTTCATGAAATGAACTCAGAATGTCAAGTTATAATGAAATCTTCATTTTGTGTTAGTTTGTCATGACTTCTTCACGAAAACACGTTTTCCTATAATGGTAGGTCGAACTATTATAGGGGAAGTGCAGGTTTCATGAAATGAACTCAGAATGTCTAGTTATAATGAAATCTTCATTTTGTGTTAGTTTGTCATGATTTCTTCACGAAAACACGTTTTCCTATAATGTTACGTCGAACTCTTATAGGGGAAGCGCAGGTTTCATGAAATGAACTCAGAATGTCAAGTTATAATGAAATCTTCATTTTGTGTTAGTTTGCCATGATTTCTTCACGAAAACACGTTTTCCTATAATGTTACGTCGAACTCTTATAGGGGAAGCGCTGGTTTCATGAAATGAACTCAGAATGTCAAGTTATAATGAAATCTTCATTTTGTGTTAGTTTGTCATGATTTCTTCACGAAAACACGTTTTCCTATAATGTTACGTCGAACTCTTATAGGGGAAGCGCAGGTTTCATGAAATGAACTCAGAATGTCAAGTTATAATGAAATCTTCATTTTGTGTTAGTTTGTCATGATTTCTTCACGAAAACACGTTTTCCTAGAATGGTAGGTCGAACTCTTATAGGGGAAGCGCAGGTTTCATGAAATGAACTCAGAATGTCAAGTTATAATGAAATCTTCATTTTGTGTTAGTTTGTCATGATTTCTTCACGAAAACACGTTTTCCTATAATGTTACGTCGAACTCTTATAGGGGAAGAGCAGGTTTCATGAAATGAACTCAGAATGTCAAGTTATAATGAAATCTTCATTTTGTGTTAGTTTGTCATGATTTCTTCACGAAAACACGTTTTCCTAGAATGGTAGGTCGAACTCTTATAGGGGAAGCGCAGGTTTCATGAAATGAACTCAGAATGTCAAGTTATAATGAAATCTTCATTTTGTGTTAGTTTGTCATGATTTCTTCACGAAAACACGTTTTCCTAGAATGGGAGGTCGAACTCTTATAGGGGAAGCGCAGGTTTCATGAAATGAACTCAGAATGTCAAGTTATAATGAAATCTTCATTTTGTGTTAGTTTGTCATGATTTCTTCACGAAAACACGTTTTCCTATAATGTTACGTCGAACTCTTATAGGGGAAGCGCAGGTTTCATGAAATGAACTCAGAATGTCAAGTTATAATGAAATCTTCATTTTGTGTTAGTTTGTCATGATTTCTTCACGAAAACACGTTTTCCTATAATGTTACGTCGATCTCTTATAGGGGAAGCGCAGGTTTCATGAAATGAACTCAGAATGTCAAGTTCTAATGAAATCTTCATTTTGTGTTAGTTTGTCATGATTTCTTCACGAAAACACGTTTTCCTATAATGGTAGGTCGAACTCTTATAGGGGAAGCGCAGGTTTCATGAAATGAACTCAGAATGTCAAGTTATAATGAAATCTTCATTTTGTGTTAGTTTGTCATGATTTCTTCACGAAAACACGTTTTCCTATAATGTTACGTCGATCTCTTATAGGGGAAGCGCAGGTTTCATGAAATGAACTCAGAATGTCAAGTTATAATGAAATCTTCATTTTGTGTTAGTTTGTCATGATTTCTTCACGAAAACACGTTTTCCTATAATGTTACGTCGAACTCTTATAGGGGAAGCGCAGGTTTCATGAAATGAACTCAGAATGTCAAGTTATAATGAAATCTTCATTTTGTGTTAGTTTGCCATGATTTCTTCACGAAAACACGTTTTCCTATAATGTTACGTCGAACTCTTATAGGGGAAGCGCTGGTTTCATGAAATGAACTCAGAATGTCAAGTTATAATGAAATCTTCATTTTGTGTTAGTTTGTCATGATTTCTTCACGAAAACACGTTTTCCTATAATGTTACGTCGAACTCTTATAGGGGAAGCGCAGGTTTCATGAAATGAACTCAGAATGTCAAGTTATAATGAAATCTTCATTTTGTGTTAGTTTGTCATGATTTCTTCACGAAAACACGTTTTCCTATAATGTTACGTCGATCTCTTATAGGGGAAGCGCAGGTTTCATGAAATGAACTCAGAATGTCAAGTTCTAATGAAATCTTCATTTTGTGTTAGTTTGTCATGATTTCTTCACGAAAACACGTTTTCCTAGAATGGGAGGTCGAACTCTTATAGGGGAAGCGCAGGTTTCATGAAATGAACTCAGAATGTCAAGTTATAATGAAATCTTCATTTTGTGTTAGTTTGTCATGATTTCTTCACGAAAACACGTTTTCCTATAATGTTACGTCGAACTCTTATAGGGGAAGCGCAGGTTTCATGAAATGAACTCAGAATGTCAAGTTATAATGAAATCTTCATTTTGTGTTAGTTTGTCATGATTTCTTCACGAAAACACGTTTTCCTATAATGTTACGTCGATCTCTTATAGGGGAAGCGCAGGTTTCATGAAATGAACTCAGAATGTCAAGTTCTAATGAAATCTTCATTTTGTGTTAGTTTGTCATGATTTCTTCACGAAAACACGTTTTCCTATAATGGTAGGTCGAACTCTTATAGGGGAAGCGCAGGTTTCATGAAATGAACTCAGAATGTCAAGTTATAATGAAATCTTCATTTTGTGTTAGTTTGTCATGATTTCTTCACGAAAACACGTTTTCCTATAATGTTACGTCGATCTCTTATAGGGGAAGCGCAGGTTTCATGAAATGAACTCAGAATGTCAAGTTATAATGAAATCTTCATTTTGTGTTAGTTTGTCATGATTTCTTCACGAAAACACGTTTTCCTATAATGGTAGGTCGAACTCTTATAGGGGAAGCGCAGGTTTCATGAAATGAACTCAGAATGTCAAGTTATAATAAAATCTTCATTTTGTGTTAGTTTGTCATGATTTCTTCACGAAAACACGTTTTCCTATAATGGTAGGTCGAACTCTTATAGGGGAAGCGCAGGTTTCATGAAATGAACTCAGAATGTCAAGTTATAATGAAATCTTCATTTTGTGTTAGTTTGTCATGACTTCTTCACGAAAACACGTTTTCCTATAATGGTAGGTCGAACTATTATAGGGGAAGCGCAGGTTTCATGAAATGAACTCAGAATGTCAAGTTATAATGAAATCTTCATTTTGTGTTAGTTTGTCATGATTTCTTCACGAAAACACGTTTTCCTACAATGGGAGGTCGAACTCTTATAGGGGAAGCGCAAGTTTCATGAAATGAACTCAGAATGTCAAGTTATAATGAAATCTTCATTTTGTGTTAGTTTGTCATGATTTCTTCACGAAAACACGTTTTCCTATAATGTTACGTCGAACTCTTATAGGGGAAGCGCAGGTTTCATGAAATGAACTCAGAATGTCAAGTTATAATGAAATCTTCATTTTGTGTTAGTTTGTCATGATTTCTTCACGAAAACACGTTTTCCTATAATGTTACGTCGAACTCTTATAGGGGAAGCGCAGGTTTCATGAAATGAACTCAGAATGTCAAGTTATAATGAAATCTTCATTTTGTGTTAGTTTGTCATGATTTCTTCACGAAAACACGTTTTCCTATAATGTTACGTCGAACTCTTATAGGGGAAGCGCAGGTTTCATGAAATGAACTCAGAATGTCAAGTTATAATGAAATCTTCATTTTGTGTTAGTTTGTCATGATTTCTTCACGAAAACACGTTTTCCTAGAATGGTAGGTCGAACTCTTATAGGGGAAGCGCAGGTTTCATGAAATGAACTCAGAATGTCAAGTTATAATGAAATCTTCATTTTGTGTTAGTTTGTCATGATTTCTTCACGAAAACACGTTTTCCTATAATGTTACGTCGATCTCTTATAGAGGAAGCGCAGGTTTCATGAAATGAACTCAGAATGTCAAGTTATAATGAAATCTTCATTTTGTGTTAGTTTGTCATGATTTCTTCACGAAAACACGTTTTCCTATAATGCTATGTCGAACTCTTATAGGGGAAGCGCAGGTTTCATGAAATGAACTCAGAATGTCAAGTTATAATGAAATCTTCATTTTGTGTTAGTTTGTCATGATTTCTTCACGAAAACACGTTTTCCTATAATGGGAGGTCGAACTCTTATAGGGGAAGCACAGGTTTCATGAAATGAACTCAGAATGTCAAGTTATAATGAAATCTTCATTTTGTGTTAGTTTGTCATGATTTCTTCACGAAAACACGTTTTCCTATAATGTTACGTCGAACTCTTATAGGGGAAGCGCAGGTTTCATGAAATGAACTCAGAAAGTCAAGTTATAATGAAATCTTCATTTTGTGTTAGTTTGTCATGATTTCTTCACGAAAACACGTTTTCCTATAATGTTACGTCGAACTCTTATAGGGGAAGCGCAGGTTTCATGAAATGAACTCAGAATGTCAAGTTATAATGAAATCTTCATTTTGTGTTAGTTTGTCATGATTTCTTCACGAAAACACGTTTTCCTATAATGTTACGTCGAACTCTTATAGGGGAAGCGCAGGTTTCATGAAATGAACTCAGAATGTCAAGTTATAATGAAATCTTCATTTTGTGTTAGTTTGTCATGATTTCTTCACGAAAACACGTTTTCCTAGAATGGTAGGTCGAACTCTTATAGGGGAAGCGCAGGTTTCATGAAATGAACTCAGAATGTCAAGTTATAATGAAATCTTCATTTTGTGTTAGTTTGTCATGATTTCTTCACGAAAACACGTTTTCCTATAATGTTACGTCGAACTCTTATAGGGGAAGCGCAGGTTTCATGAAATGAACTCAGAATGTCAAGTTATAATGAAATCTTCATTTTGTGTTAGTTTGTCATGATTTCTTCACGAAAACACGTTTTCCTATAATGGTAGGTCGAACTCTTGTAGGGGAAGCGCAGGTTTCATGAAAACAACTCAGAATGTCAAGTTATAATGAAATCTTCATTTTGTGTTAGTTTGTCATGATTTCTTCACGAAAACACGTTTTCCTATAATGGTAGGTCGAACTCTTGTAGGGGAAGCGCAGGTTTCATAAAAGCAACTCAGAATGTCAAGTTATAATGAAATCTTCATTTTGTGTTAGTTTGTCATGATTTCTTCACGAAAACACGTTTTCCTATAATGGTAGGTCGAACTCTTATAGGGGAAGCGCAGGTTTCATGAAATGAACTCAGAATGTCAAGTTATAATGAAATCTTCATTTTGTGTTAGTTTGTCATGATTTCTTCACGAAAACACGTTTTCCTATAATGGTAGGTCGAACTCTTATAGGGGAAGCGCAGGTTTCATGAAATGAACTCAGAATGTCAAGTTATAATGAAATCTTCATTTTGTGTTAGTTTGTCATGACTTCTTCACGAAAACACGTTTTCCTATAATGGTAGGTCGAACTATTATAGGGGAAGCGCAGGTTTCATGAAATGAACTCAGAATGTCAAGTTATAATGAAATCTTCATTTTGTGTTAGTTTGTCATGATTTCTTCACGAAAACACGTTTTCCTACAATGTTACGTCGAACTCTTATAGGGGAAGCGCAGGTTTCATGAAATGAACTCAGAATGTCAAGTTATAATGAAATCTTCATTTTGTGTTAGTTTGTCATGATTTCTTCACGAAAACACGTTTTCCTAGAATGGTAGGTCGAACTCTTATAGGGGAAGCGCAGGTTTCATGAAATGAACTCAGAATGTCAAGTTATAATGAAATCTTCATTTTGTGTTAGTTTGTCATGATTTCTTCACGAAAACACGTTTTCCTATAATGTTACGTCGAACTCTTATAGGGGAAGCGCAGGTTTCATGAAATGAACTCAGAATGTCAAGTTATAATGAAATCTTCATTTTGTGTTAGTTTGTCATGATTTCTTCACGAAAACACGTTTTCCTATAATGGTAGGTCGAACTCTTATAGGGGAAGAGCAGGTTTCATGAAAACAACTCAGAATGTCAAGTTATAATGAAATCTTCATTTTGTGTTAGTTTGTCATGATTTCTTCACGAAAACACGTTTTCCTATAATGGTAGGTCGAACTCTTGTAGGGGAAGCGCAGGTTTCATGAAAACAACTCAGAATGTCAAGTTATAATGAAATCTTCATTTTGTGTTAGTTTGTCATGATTTCTTCACGAAAACACGTTTTCCTATAATGGTAGGTCGAACTCTTGTAGGGGAAGCGCAGGTTTCATGAAAACAACTCAGAATGTCAAGTTATAATGAAATCTTCATTTTGTGTTAGTTTGTCATGATTTCTTCACGAAAACACGTTTTCCTATAATGGTAGGTCGAACTCTTATAGGGGAAGCGCAGGTTTCATGAAATGAACTCAGAATGTCAAGTTATAATAAAATCTTCATTTTGTGTTAGTTTGTCATGATTTCTTCACGAAAACACGTTTTCCTATAATGGTAGGTCGAACTCTTATAGGGGAAGCGCAGGTTTCATGAAATGAACTCAGAATGTCAAGTTATAATGAAATCTTCATTTTGTGTTAGTTTGTCATGACTTCTTCACGAAAACACGTTTTCCTATAATGGTAGGTCGAACTATTATAGGGGAAGCGCAGGTTTCATGAAATGAACTCAGAATGTCAAGTTATAATGAAATCTTCATTTTGTGTTAGTTTGTCATGATTTCTTCACGAAAACACGTTTTCCTACAATGTTACGTCGAACTCTTATAGGGGAAGCGCAGGTTTCATGAAATGAACTCAGAATGTCAAGTTATAATGAAATCTTCATTTTGTGTTAGTTTGTCATGATTTCTTCACGAAAACACGTTTTCCTAGAATGGTAGGTCGAACTCTTATAGGGGAAGCGCAGGTTTCATGAAATGAACTCAGAATGTCAAGTTATAATGAAATCTTCATTTTGTGTTAGTTTGTCATGATTTCTTCACGAAAACACGTTTTCCTATAATGTTACGTCGATCTCTTATAGAGGAAGCGCAGGTTTCATGAAATGAACTCAGAATGTCAAGTTATAATGAAATCTTCATTTTGTGTTAGTTTGTCATGATTTCTTCACGAAAACACGTTTTCCTATAATGGGAGGTCGAACTCTTATAGGGGAAGCGCAGGTTTCATGAAATGAACTCAGAATGTCAAGTTATAATGAAATCTTCATTTTGTGTTAGTTTGTCATGATTTCTTCACGAAAACACGTTTTCCTATAATGTTACGTCGAACTCTTATAGGGGAAGCGCAGGTTTCATGAAATGAACTCAGAAAGTCAAGTTATAATGAAATCTTCATTTTGTGTTAGTTTGTCATGATTTCTTCACGAAAACACGTTTTCCTATAATGTTACGTCGAACTCTTATAGGGGAAGCGCAGGTTTCATGAAATGAACTCAGAATGTCAAGTTATAATGAAATCTTCATTTTGTGTTAGTTTGTCATGATTTCTTCACGAAAACACGTTTTCCTATAATGGTAGGTCGAACTCTTATAGGGGAAGCGCAGGTTTCATGAAAACAACTCAGAATGTCGTTATAATGAAATCTTCATTTTGTGTTAGTTTGTCATGATTTCTTCACGAAAACACGTTTTCCTATAATGGTAGGTCGAACTCTTGTAGGGGAAGCGCAGGATTCATGAAAACAACTCAGAATGTCAAGTTATAATGAAATCTTCATTTTGTGTTAGTTTGTCATGATTTCTTCACGAAAACACGTTTTCCTATAATGGTAGGTCGAACTCCTATAGGGGAAGCGCAGGTTTCATGAAAACAACTCAGAATGTCAAGTTATAATGAAATCTTCATTTTGTGTTAGTTTGTCATGATTTCTTCACGAAAACACGTTTTCCTATAATGGTAGGTCGAACTCTTATAGGGGAAGCGCAGGATTCATGAAAACAACTCAGAATGTCAAGTTATAATGAAATCTTCATTTTGTGTTAGTTTGTCATGATTTCTTCACGAAAACACGTTTTCCTATAATGGTAGGTCGAACTCTTGTAGGGGAAGCGCAGGTTTCATGAAAACAACTCAGAATGTCAAGTTATAATGAAATCTTCATTTTGTGTTAGTTTGTCATGATTTCTTCACGAAAACACGTTTTCCTATAATGGTAGGTCGAACTCTTATAGGGGAAGCGCAGGTTTCATGAAAACAACTCAGAATGTCAAGTTATAATGAAATCTTCATTTTGTGTTAGTTTGTCATGATTTCTTCACGAAAACACGTTTTCCTATAATGGTAGGTTGAACTCTTGTAGGGGAAGCGCAGGTTTCATGAAAACCACTCAGAATGTCAAGTTATAATGAAATCTTCATTTTGTGTTAGTTTGTCATGATTTCTTCACGAAAACACGTTTTCCTATAATGGTAGGTCGAACTCTTGTAGGGGAAGCGCAGGATTCATGAAAACAACTCAGAATGTCAAGTTATAATGAAATCTTCATTTTGTGTTTGTTTGTCATGATTTCTTCACGAAAACACGTTTTCCTATAATGGTAGGTCGAACTCTTGTAGGGGAAGCGCAGGTTTCATGAAAACAACTCAGAATGTCAAGTTATAATGAAATCTTCATTTTGTGTTAGTTTGTCATGATTTCTTCACGAAAACACGTTTTCCTATAATGGTAGGTCGAACTCTTGTAGGGGAAGCGCAGGTTTCATGAAAACAACTCAGAATGTCAAGTTATAATGAAATCTTCATTTTGTGTTAGTTTGTCATGATTTCTTCACGAAAACACGTTTTCCTATAATGGTAGGTCGAACTCTTATAGGGGAAGCGCAGGTTTCATGAAAACAACTCAGAATGTCAAGTTATAATGAAATCTTCATTTTGTGTTAGTTTGTCATGATTTCTTCACGAAAACACGTTTTCCAATAATGGTAGGTCGAACTCTTGTAGGGGAAGCGCAGGTTTCATGAAAACAACTCAGAATGTCAAGTTATAATGAAATCTTCATTTTGTGTTAGTTTGTCATGATTTCTTCACGAAAACACGTTTTCCTATAATGGTAGGTCGAACTCTTGTAGGGGAAGCGCAGGTTTCATAAAAGCAACTCAGAATGTCAAGTTATAATGAAATCTTCATTTTGTGTTAGTTTGTCATGATTTCTTCACGAAAACACGTTTTCCTACAATGTTACGTCGAACTCTTATAGGGGAAGCGCAGGTTTCATGAAATGAACTCAGAATGTCAAGTTATAATGAAATCTTCATTTTGTGTTAGTTTGTCATGATTTCTTCACGAAAACACGTTTTCCTAGAATGGTAGGTCGAACTCTTATAGGGGAAGCGCAGGTTTCATGAAATGAACTCAGAATGTCAAGTTATAATGAAATCTTCATTTTGTGTTAGTTTGTCATGATTTCTTCACGAAAACACGTTTTCCTATAATGTTACGTCGAACTCTTATAGGGGAAGCGCAGGTTTCATGAAATGAACTCAGAATGTCAAGTTATAATGAAATCTTCATTTTGTGTTAGTTTGTCATGATTTCTTCACGAAAACACGTTTTCCTATAATGGTAGGTCGAACTCTTATAGGGGAAGAGCAGGTTTCATGAAAACAACTCAGAATGTCAAGTTATAATGAAATCTTCATTTTGTGTTAGTTTGTCATGATTTCTTCACGAAAACACGTTTTCCTATAATGGTAGGTCGAACTCTTGTAGGGGAAGCGCAGGTTTCATGAAAACAACTCAGAATGTCAAGTTATAATGAAATCTTCATTTTGTGTTAGTTTGTCATGATTTCTTCACGAAAACACGTTTTCCTATAATGGTAGGTCGAACTATTATAGGGGAAGCGCAGGTTTCATGAAATGAACTCAGAATGTCAAGTTATAATGAAATCTTCATTTTGTGTTAGTTTGTCATGATTTCTTCACGAAAACACGTTTTCCTACAATGTTACGTCGAACTCTTATAGGGGAAGCGCAGGTTTCATGAAATGAACTCAGAATGTCAAGTTATAATGAAATCTTCATTTTGTGTTAGTTTGTCATGATTTCTTCACGAAAACACGTTTTCCTAGAATGGTAGGTCGAACTCTTATAGGGGAAGCGCAGGTTTCATGAAATGAACTCAGAATGTCAAGTTATAATGAAATCTTCATTTTGTGTTAGTTTGTCATGATTTCTTCACGAAAACACGTTTTCCTATAATGTTACGTCGATCTCTTATAGAGGAAGCGCAGGTTTCATGAAATGAACTCAGAATGTCAAGTTATAATGAAATCTTCATTTTGTGTTAGTTTGTCATGATTTCTTCACGAAAACACGTTTTCCTATAATGGGAGGTCGAACTCTTATAGGGGAAGCGCAGGTTTCATGAAATGAACTCAGAATGTCAAGTTATAATGAAATCTTCATTTTGTGTTAGTTTGTCATGATTTCTTCACGAAAACACGTTTTCCTATAATGTTACGTCGAACTCTTATAGGGGAAGCGCAGGTTTCATGAAATGAACTCAGAAAGTCAAGTTATAATGAAATCTTCATTTTGTGTTAGTTTGTCATGATTTCTTCACGAAAACACGTTTTCCTATAATGTTACGTCGAACTCTTATAGGGGAAGCGCAGGTTTCATGAAATGAACTCAGAATGTCAAGTTATAATGAAATCTTCATTTTGTGTTAGTTTGTCATGATTTCTTCACGAAAACACGTTTTCCTATAATGGTAGGTCGAACTCTTATAGGGGAAGCGCAGGTTTCATGAAAACAACTCAGAATGTCGTTATAATGAAATCTTCATTTTGTGTTAGTTTGTCATGATTTCTTCACGAAAACACGTTTTCCTATAATGGTAGGTCGAACTCTTGTAGGGGAAGCGCAGGATTCATGAAAACAACTCAGAATGTCAAGTTATAATGAAATCTTCATTTTGTGTTAGTTTGTCATGATTTCTTCACGAAAACACGTTTTCCTATAATGGTAGGTCGAACTCCTATAGGGGAAGCGCAGGTTTCATGAAAACAACTCAGAATGTCAAGTTATAATGAAATCTTCATTTTGTGTTAGTTTGTCATGATTTCTTCACGAAAACACGTTTTCCTATAATGGTAGGTCGAACTCTTATAGGGGAAGCGCAGGATTCATGAAAACAACTCAGAATGTCAAGTTATAATGAAATCTTCATTTTGTGTTAGTTTGTCATGATTTCTTCACGAAAACACGTTTTCCTATAATGGTAGGTCGAACTCTTGTAGGGGAAGCGCAGGTTTCATGAAAACAACTCAGAATGTCAAGTTATAATGAAATCTTCATTTTGTGTTAGTTTGTCATGATTTCTTCACGAAAACACGTTTTCCTATAATGGTAGGTCGAACTCTTATAGGGGAAGCGCAGGTTTCATGAAAACCACTCAGAATGTCAAGTTATAATGAAATCTTCATTTTGTGTTAGTTTGTCATGATTTCTTCACGAAAACACGTTTTCCTATAATGGTAGGTCGAACTCTTGTAGGGGAAGCGCAGGATTCATGAAAACAACTCAGAATGTCAAGTTATAATGAAATCTTCATTTTGTGTTTGTTTGTCATGATTTCTTCACGAAAACACGTTTTCCTATAATGGTAGGTCG